>NC_046323.1:9537610-9847253 GCF_009819535.1 Lacerta agilis | reverse complement strand
ATTTCACCAAAAATCTGACGTTCTCCAATTTTCCTCAAAAATGGTGCCAAAATTTTGCCAAGACTCCGAAGGAAGATTTGGCGGTGAAAACAGAAGGGTTTTTCATCAGATTAAAGGAAATCAGGCCTCGAGAAGTTAACTTGCAGAAAAACTTTTTTTGAAGAAATCCCTAACCCGCGCGGTCAGAATTTCACCAAAAATCTGACGTTCTCCAATTTCCTCAAAAATGGTGCCAAAATTTTGCCAAGACTCCCCTGGAAGATTTGGCGGTGAAAACAGAAGGGTTTTTCATCAAATTAATGCAAATCAGGCCTCGACAAGTTGACCTGCAGAAAAACTTTTTTTGAAAAAATCCCTAACCCGCGCGGTCAGAATTTCACCAAAAATCTGACGTTCTCCAATTTCCTCAAAAATGGTGCCAAAATTTTGCCAAGACTCCCCTGGAAGATTTGGCGGTGAAAACAGAAGGGTTTTTCATCAGATTAAAGGAAATCAGGCATCGACAAGTTGACCTGCAGAAAAACTTTTTTTGAAAAAATTCCTAACCCGCGCGGTCAGAATTTCACCAAAAATCTGACGTTCTCCAATTTCCTCAAAAATGGTGCCAAAATTTTGCCAAGACTCGGAAGGAAGATTTGGCGGTGAAAACAGAACGGTTTTTCATCAGATTAAAGGAAATCAGGCCTCGAGAAGTTGACTTGCAGAAAAACTTTTTTTGAAAAAATCCCTAACCCGCGCGGTCAGAATTTCACCAGAAATCTGACGTTCTCCGATTTCCTCAAAAATGGTGCCAAAATTTTGCCAAGACTCTGAAGGAAGATTTGCCGGTGAAAACAGAAGGGTTTTTCATCAGATTGAAGGAAATCAGGCCTCGACAAGTTGAGCGGCGGAAAAACTTTTTTTGAAAAAATCCCTAACCCGCGCGGTCAGAATTTCACCAAAAATCTGACGTTCTCCAATTTCCTCAAAAATGGTGCCAAAATTTTGCCATGACTCCGAAGGAATATTTGGCGGTGAAAACAGAAGGATTTTTCATCAAAGGAAAGGAAATCAGGCCTCGAGAAGTTGACCTGCGGAAAAAACCTTTTTTGAAAAAATCCCTAACCCGCGCGGTCAGAATTTCACCAAAAATCTGACGTTCTCCAATTTCCTCAAAAATGGTGCCAAAATTTGGCCAAGACTCCGAAGGAAGATTTGCAAGTGAAAACAGAAGGGTTTTTCATCAAAGGAAAGGAAATCAGGTCTCGACAAGTTGACCTGCGGAAAAACTTTTTTTGATAAAATCCCTAACCCGCACGGTCAGAATTTCACCAAAAATCTGACGTTCTCCAATTTCCTCAAAAATGGTGCCAAAATTTTGCCAAGACTCCGAAGGAAGATATGCAAGTGAAAACAGAAGGGTTTTTCATCAAATTAAAGGAAATCAGGCCTCGACAAGTTGACTTGCAGAAAAACTTTTTTTGAAAAAATCCCTAACCCGCGCGGTCAGAATTTCACCAAAAATCTGAAGTTCTCCAATTTCCTCAAACATGGTGCCAATTTTGCCAAGACTCCCCCGGAAGATTTGGCGGTTTAAATAGAAGGGTTTTTCATCCAAGGAAAGGAAATCAGGCCTCGACAATTTGACCTGCGGAAAAAACTTTTTGTGAAAAAATCCCTAACCCGCGCGGTCAGAATTTCACCAGAAATCTGACGTTCTCCGATTTCCTCAAAAATGGTGCCAAAATTTTGCCAAGACTCCGAAGGAAGATATGCAAGTGAAAACAGAAGGGTTTTTCATCCAAGGAAAGGAAATCAGGCCTCGACAAGTTGACCTGCGGAAAAAGCTTTTTTTGAAAAAATCCCTTACCCGCGCGGTCAGAATTTCACCAAAAATCTGACGTTCTCCAATTTCCTCAAAATTGCTGCCAAAATTTTGCCAAGACTCCCCCCGAAGATTTGGCGGGGAAAACAGAACGGTTTTTCATCCAAGGAAAGGAAATCAGGCCTCGACAAGTTGACCTGCGGAAAAAACTTTTTGTGAAAAAATCCCTAACCCGCGCGGTCAGAATTTCACCAAAAATCTGACGTTCTCCAATTTCCTCAAAAATGGTGCCAAAATTTTGCCAAGACTCCCCTGGAAGATTTGGCGGTGAAAACAGAAGGGTTTTTCATCAGATTAAAGGAAATCAGGCATCGACAAGTTGACCTGCAGAAAAACTTTTTTTGAAAAAATTCCTAACCCGCGCGGTCAGAATTTCACCAAAAATCTGACGTTCTCCAATTTCCTCAAAAATGGTGCCAAAATTTTGCCAAGACTCGGAAGGAAGATTTGGCGGTGAAAACAGAACGGTTTTTCATCAGATTAAAGGAAATCAGGCCTCGAGAAGTTGACTTGCAGAAAAACTTTTTTTGAAAAAATCCCTAACCCGCGCGGTCAGAATTTCACCAGAAATCTGACGTTCTCCGATTTCCTCAAAAATGGTGCCAAAATTTTGCCAAGACTCTGAAGGAAGATTTGCCGGTGAAAACAGAAGGGTTTTTCATCAGATTGAAGGAAATCAGGCCTCGACAAGTTGAGCGGCGGAAAAACTTTTTTTGAAAAAATCCCTAACCCGCGCGGTCAGAATTTCACCAAAAATCTGACGTTCTCCAATTTCCTCAAAAATGGTGCCAAAATTTTGCCATGACTCCGAAGGAATATTTGGCGGTGAAAACAGAAGGATTTTTCATCAAAGGAAAGGAAATCAGGCCTCGAGAAGTTGACCTGCGGAAAAAAATTTTTTTTGAAAAAATCCCTAACCCGCGCGGTCAGAATTTCACCAAAAATCTGACGTTCTCCAATTTCCTCAAAAATGGTGCCAAAATTTTGCCAAGACTCCGAAGGAAGATTTGCAAGTGAAAACAGAAGGGTTTTTCATCAAAGGAAAGGAAATCAGGTCTCGACAAGTTGACCTGCGGAAAAACTTTTTTTGATAAAATCCCTAACCCGCACGGTCAGAATTTCACCAAAAATCTGACGTTCTCCAATTTCCTCAAAAATGGTGCCAAAATTTTGCCAAGACTCCGAAGGAAGATTTGCAAGTGAAAACAGAAGGGTTTTTCATCAAATTAAAGGAAATCAGGCCTCGACAAGTTGACTTGCAGAAAAACTTTTTTTGAAAAAATCCCTAACCCGCGCGGTCAGAATTTCACCAAAAATCTGAAGTTCTCCAATTTCCTCAAACATGGTGCCAATTTTGCCAAGACTCCCCCGGAAGATTTGGCGGTTTAAATAGAAGGGTTTTTCATCCAAGGAAAGGAAATCAGGCCTCGACAATTTGACCTGCGGAAAAAACTTTTTGTGAAAAAATCCCTAACCCGCGCGGTCAGAATTTCACCAGAAATCTGACGTTCTCCGATTTCCTCAAAAATGGTGCCAAAATTTTGCCAAGACTCCGAAGGAAGATATGCAAGTGAAAACAGAAGGGTTTTTCATCCAAGGAAAGGAAATCAGGCCTCGACAAGTTGACCTGCGGAAAAAGCTTTTTTTGAAAAAATCCCTTACCCGCGCGGTCAGAATTTCACCAAAAATCTGACGTTCTCCAATTTCCTCAAAATTGCTGCCAAAATTTTGCCAAGACTCCCCCCGAAGATTTGGCGGGGAAAACAGAACGGTTTTTCATCCAAGGAAAGGAAATCAGGCCTCGACAAGTTGACCTGCGGAAAAAACTTTTTGTGAAAAAATCCCTAACCCGCGCGGTCAGAATTTCACCAAAAATCTGACGTTCTCCAATTTGCTCAAAAATGGTGCCAAAATTTTGCCAAGACTCGGAAGGAAGATTTGGCGGTGAAAACAGAAGGGTTTTTCATCAGATTAAAGGAAATCAGGCCTCGAGAAGTTGACTTGGAGAAAAACTTTTTTTGAAGAAATCCCTAACCCTCGCGGTCAGAATTTCACCAAAAATCTGACGTTCTCCAATTTCCTCAAAAATGGTGCCAACATTTTGCCAAGACTCCCCTGGATGATTTGGCGGTGAAAACACAAGGGTTTTTCATCAAATTAATGGAAATCAGGCCTCGACAAGTTGACCTGCAGAAAAACTTTTTTTGAAAAAATCCCTAACCCGCGCGGTCAGAATTTCACCAAAAATCTGACGTTCTCAAATTTCCTCAAAAATGGTGCCAAAATTTTGCCAAGACTCGGAAGGAAGATTTGGCGGTGAAAACAGAAGGGTTTTTCATCAAATTAAAGGAAATCAGGCCTCGAGAAGTTGACTTGCAGAAAAACTTTTTTTGAAAAAATCCCTAACCCGCGCGGTCAGAATTTCACCAGAAATCTGACGTTCTCCGATTTCCTCAAAAATGGTGCCAAAATTTTGCCAAGACTCCGAAGGAAGATATGCAAGTGAAAACAGAAGGGTTTTTCATCCAAGGAAAGGAAATCAGGCCTCGACAAGTTGACCTGCGGAAAATCTTTTTTTGAAAAAATCCCTAACCCGCGTGGTCAGAATTTCACCAAAAATCTGACGTTCTCCAATTTCCTCAAAAATGGTGCCAAAATTTTGCCAAGACTCCCCTGGAAGATTTGGCGGTGAAAATAGAAGGGTTTTTCATCCAAGGAAAGGAAATCAGGCCTCTACAATTTGACCTGCGGAAAAAACTTTTTGTGAAAAAATCCCTAACCCGCGCGGTCAGAATTTCACCAAAAATCTGACGTTCTCCAATTTCCTCAAAAATGGTGCCAAAATTTTGCCAAGACTCCGAAGGAATATTTGGCGGTGAAAACAGAAGGGTTTTTCATCAAATTAAAGGAAATCAGGCCTCAACAAGTTGACCTGCGGAAAAAACTTTTTTTGATAAAATCCCTAACCCGCGCGGTCAGAATTTCACCAAAAATCTGACGTTCTCCAATTTCCTCAAAAATGGTGCCAAAATTTTGCCAAGACTCCCCTGGAAGATTTGGCGGTGAAAATAGAAGGGTTTTTCATCCAAGGAAAGGAAATCAGGCCTCTACAATTTGACCTGCGGAAAATCTTTTTTTGAAAAAATCCCTAACCCGCGTGGTCAGAATTTCACCAAAAATCTGACGTTCTCCAATTTCCTCAAAAATGGTGCCAAAATTTTGCCAAGACTCCCCTGGAAGATTTGGCGGTGAAAATAGAAGGGTTTTTCATCCAAGGAAAGGAAATCAGGCCTCTACAATTTGACCTGCGGAAAAAACTTTTTGTGAAAAAATCCCTAACCCGCGCGGTCAGAATTTCACCAAAAATCTGACGTTCTCCAATTTCCTCAAAAATGGTGCCAAAATTTTGCCAAGACTCCGAAGGAATATTTGGCGGTGAAAACAGAAGGGTTTTTCATCAAATTAAAGGAAATCAGGCCTCAACAAGTTGACCTGCGGAAAAAACTTTTTTTGATAAAATCCCTAACCCGCGCGGTCAGAATTTCACCAAAAATCTGACGTTCTCCAATTTCCTCAAAATTGGTGCCAAAATTTTGACAAGACTCCCCCCGAAGGTTTGGCGGGGAAAACAGAACGGTTTTTCATCCAAGGAAAGGAAATCAGGCCTCGACAATTTGACCTGTGGAAAAAACTTTTTTTGATAAAATCCCTAACCCGCGCGGTCAGAATTTCACCAGAAATCTGACGTTCTCCGATTTCCTCAAAAATGGTGCCAAAATTTTGCCAAGACTCCGAAGGAAGATATGCAAGTGAAAACAGAAGGGTTTTTCATCCAAGGAAAGGAAATCAGGCCTCGACAAGTTGACCTGCAGAAAAAACTTTTTTTGATAAGATCCCTAACCCGTGCGGTCAGAATTTCACCAAAAATCTGACGTTCTCCAATTTCCTCAAAAATGGTGCCAAAATTTTGCCAAGACTCCCCCGGAAGATTTGGCGGTGAAAACAGAAGGGTTTTTCATCAAAGGAAAGGAAATCAGGCCTCGACAAGTTGACCTGCGGAATTTTTTTTTTTGAAAAAATCCCTAACCCACGCGGTCAGAATTTCACCAAAAATCTGACGTTCTCCAATTTCCTCAAAAATGGTGCCAAAATTTTGCCAAGACTCCCCCGGAAGATTTGGCGGTGAAAACAGAAAGGTTTTCATCAAAGGAAAGGAAATCAGGCCTCGACAAGTTGAACTGCGGAAAAAGCTTTTTTTGAAAAAATCCCTTACCCGCGCGGTCAGAATTTCACCAAAAATCTGACGTTCTCCAATTTCCTCAAAAATGGTGCCATAATTTTGCCAAGACTCCCCCGGAAGATTTGGCGGTGAAAACAGAAGGGTTTTTCATCAAAGGAAAGGAAATCAGGCCTCGACAAGTTGACCTGCGGAAAAAACCTTTTTTGAAAAAATCCCTAACCCGCGCGGTCAGAATTTCACCAAAAATCTGACGTTCTCCAATTTCCTCAAAAATGGTGCCAAAATTTGGCCAAGACTCCGAAGGAAGATTTGCAAGTGAAAACAGAAGGGTTTTTCATCAAAGGAAAGGAAATCAGGCCTCGACAAGTTGACCTGCGGAAAAACTTTTTTTGAAAAAATCCCTAACCCGCGCGGTCAGAATTTCACCAAAAATCTGACGTTCTCCAATTTCCTCAAAAATGGTGCCATAATTTTGCCAAGACTCCCCTGGAAGATTTGCAAGTGAAAACAGAAGGGTTTTTCATCAAAGGAAAGGAAATGAGGCCTCGACAAGTTGACCTGCGGAAAAAACTTTTTTTTGAAAAATCCCTAACCCGCGCGGTCAGAATTTCACCAGAAATCTGACGTTCTCCGATTTCCTCAAAAATGGTGCCAAAAATTTGCCAAGACTCCGAAGGAAGATATGCAAGTGAAAACAGAAGGGTTTTTCATCCAAGGAAAGGAAATCAGGCCTCGACAAGTTGACCTGCGGAAAAAACTTTTTTTTTGAAAAAATCCCTAACCCGCGCGGTCAGAATTTCACCAGAAATCTGACGTTCCCCAATTTCCTCAAAAATGGTGCCAAAATTTTGCCAAGACTCCGAAGGAAGATATGCAAGTGAAAACAGAAGGGTTTTTCATCCAAGGAAAGGAAATCAGTCCTGGGCCAGCCACAGAATGGGGACCAGTCTGGAGGGGAAGCAGACTTACTGTGGATCTTGAGCAATTCTCGTAAGTTGGGGCAAATGAGGGCCAGCTCATCCTGTTAAAGGAGTTTCTATTTATACATCCATTGGTAAAACAGGACCACCAGAATATGCAGCGAGTGTAGGTGGGAGGCCTCCATCATAAACAGCTCTGTGCAAAGAGGGCAGAAGGAGAAGAATGTCAGGTTGAGGCCGAATCCCAGCAGGGTCTAGAAAAGAGGTAACTAAAGTGGGTTGTTCTTTCAAAAAAGACTTGGGCTCTGCCTTACAAGGAGAGATGGATCCTGCTCTCCTCCTGAACTGGGAGCAGAGTCCAGAGTGGCCACTGGTGGGGCGCCAAGGAGTTGCCTTGTCCAGCCAGACCATTGGCCCACCTGGCCCAAAGTGACCTCCACGCTGACCGGCAGGTGGCTCTCCAGTGCCTCGAGCAGGGGTGTCTCCTTCCCAGGCCTCCCTGGAGATGCTACTACACTCGGGGCTCATGCAGGCAAGGCAAGTGCTCCACTGCTGAGCTATGGCCACTCGCCAGCCTAGACACCAGGAAGCACCCAATGGCTCTGCCAGTTTTAGGGTGGCGTGACTGGTGTGGCGACACTGGGTGCCACACTGCAGGGGGTGCCAAAACAATGCTTTGGGACAGAGCACATGAGGTGACAGTGGGCCGGGGGTGGGGGGAGTTGCACAGGGTGGCACTGGAATTTGAGAGCCCAAAGTCCACCACTGCCATTCTGGGTCTTGTTTAGAGAAAAATTCTCTCCTGACCATTTTCGAGAACTCAGAAGTTCCAGGCTACCCTTGGGAGGGAGAAGGAAAGAGATTCTGGCTCTTCTGTGGAAGAAGGGAAGAAGCAGGGGTCTCAAGTCTGTGCTATAGGTCTCCAGCCCTTATTTGTTGGCTTTCTTGGGGTACAGCATTTTAACAGGGGAAGAACGAAGACATGTATTTCCCCCGTTACATCACTGATAGCTGAACACTTTCAGTTGGGGGGGGGGGGGGTTATTTATGTATGCTATTACTGCGGCCTGTGTTTCATTAGCCCAAAAATGGACGAGTGAGGTCCCTACTAATAGTGATGGAATATGTGCAGCTTGCAGACTTAACATATAGAAAAAGAGAACAAGAAGAACGTATGTTTTAAAAAGATTGGAAAATGTTTGTTGAATATATGGGTGAAAATTGTGTACATTTGAAAACGTTGGCAGCATTAAGATAAATTCAACAGTGTAAAAAAGTTTTCATGGATGTAACAATGGGATACTGAATGGTTTGGTTTAAGCAAAATATGCAGGGATTTATGGTATGTAAAATGAACCATGGAAAGAGAAGAAGGGAAGTCATTGATATTTTAAGGTTGTTTAAATGAATATTCTAAAATGTAAAACAGAAAAACTTAATAAAAAATTATACCAAAAAGGGGGAGGGGGAGGGCAGAAAGGTCAAATAATCAAGGAGCATCTTTTAAAAATAAGCATGTGGCAGGGGCATGAATCTTCATGATGTCTCCCCTCTTTCCCATGATTTTACCTTCTGCGAAACCGGCGGCACATTATGCAACAGGTCTGAAAATATCCAGAACAGAAGAAGTGATCTGATCTGCAACTGACCGGGCTTTCAACTGACCCAGGGATCCTTTCAAACAACTCACCTGGCCGCCTAGGAAACAAAACATTCTGCAGGATTCCGCAGCCGGTTGTGAGGTCAGAGCCTGGCCAAGGACTGGAGCCAATGGGCTCTGGGCTCCAGGAACACTTTCTCTGCCACGCCCATGTCACCTGGGCAGCTTCAGGCAGCTGCCTAGCGTCTAGCCCAGCCCTGCATTTACCCCCAAGCAGAAGGCTCAGGCAGCTGGAACCCCTTAGAGTTCCCCCCAATCTTCCCAACTTTGCACCCCTCTGGAGAATCGAAAGAAATAAGGCAGGCCGTGACTCTGATCCAGTTTCTGGCACCTCCTTAAAACTCACCTGTTTGCCCAGGTGTAGCTGGATAGTGGGCCATCATTTGGTCACCTAGGTTCCAGGGGGTTGAATGTTCTTTTAAAAAAATGGGAGGAGGGCTTCATTGTATTATGGAACCACCTTCTCTCTCTGGGTGCTCACCCACATTCGCCACCTCTAGGCATCTTTTAAAAAAAACGTGTTTGTGCACCTAGAGGCCTTTCTTGGTGCTTTATTGCATTATTACATGAAAACTCATCCCCCCCCCCCGAGGAACTTGGTATACGATGCAATTCCTCTCTCCAAATGATCTTCACAATAACCCTGTGAGGTAAGGTAGGCCGAGAGCCCGAAACCTGGTCCAAGGTCACCCAGGGAGCTTTATAGCCAAGAGAAGATTTGAACCCTGGACATCTGGGTCCTAGTCCAGTCTGGACACTGCAGTACATTAACATCATGCATGGCTTTAAAAGAAGATCAGACTGAAGGAGAACCATAACTACTAGCCATGGCTGCAATACTTTGCCTTCACAATCGGAATTATTAACGCTTTGGAACAGGTCTGGCCCAAGACATTTTGGCACCTGAGGTGAACCATGAATTGGCACCCCCCGCCCACCCCAATTCATGGAGGTGATGGTATGGAAATTTGGCTCCGTCTGAAAAATGTACAAACTCAGGCTTTTAAACACAACACTGTAGTCTCCTCACAATGAAGCCCGCAAAAATCAAGTTGTAGCGTTTTGTGCCCTCTGGAACTTGAGTTTACTAGCTTTTAGCATTCCAAATCCGATACCAAGGACGTTTGTGCAAGCTCAGTGTTGTTCCCACACCCCCACCTGCCCAACACTCTCAGGTGTCAGGTTCGAATTCCAGCTTCTTTGTAAAGCTCACATGGTCACTTTGAGCCAATTACAACCTCTCAGCCTAACCCACCTCACCAGATTGTTGTGAGGAAAAAACGTGCAAGGGAAGGGATAATGTGAAATACCTTTATCTCCAAAAAAAAATTTAATTTCTAGAGCTGGAAAAAATATCCGAGCCTAGCATGCAAAATCCGAGCCCTTGCATTGCATGGTGCCTTGCAGTCTACACACGTTAAGACACACATTAATTAATCCTGAAATTAATTTTAAAAAGACCCAGGGAAGGCAGCAAAGTCTGCCATCCTTTGCACACTCACCTGTGAGTAAGCCCAACTGAGCATAGTGAGACTGACTTCTGAGTAAGCATACATAGGTTTCTGCTGCGAATCCTAAAGACTGACTGACATGAAGCAACCAAGCAGAGCAAGCACAGAAAGGAAAAGTTAAAAATGGGCACCAAGCAACCAAAAACAATTTTTTAAAAATAAAATAAAAATGCCTCTTTAAAGACAAATACTTGTGCCATCCCCAAATCCCCAGTGTGAGGCATGAGTCAGGAAAAAAATGAAATGCATTCAGAGGCTCCTCACGAGGCCGGAGGAACATTGCCTGGCTGTGGGGCGTGAAGGCTACTCCCCGCAAGGCCCTTTCCACCTGGCCTAGGGGGCTAGGCCAAGACTCAGCCAGCCCCACTGAATAGGCTCCTCATGAGGCTGGAGGAACATCGCCCGGCTGTGGGGCATGAAGGCCACTCCCTACAAGGCCCTTTCCAGCCTCTTCAGCTCCACTGAAGAGGCTCCTCATGAGGCTGGAGGAAGACAAACTTTCCCTTTTCTAGCCTTCTCTTCTGCTATTAAAGGCAAGCAGCATATTATTGTAGGCTTCCAGCAGCACGTGATAAGCAGCAGGCAGTATTAGAGGCCTCTCTAGCAGTCTAGCTGACTGATTTGGGGCAAGGGTGGTCATCTTGAGGAGGTAGTGAAGGCATGTGACTGCTTCCTAGCTTCTCCTTTCTCTTCTTATGGCAAGACAGTATCTAATTTTGGGTGGCAATTAGCAGCCACAGGAACCACCAGTTATGATAGCCGATATTCCGGCTAGCCAGGGAAATGGGGATTGACAGCAGTCCATCCAAAGGAATCGCAGCATCCACAACCAGTTTCTGGGACTGGAGGAAACACTGGATGTGAATAGTAGGACACACATTGCTTCCAGTTTAATATATTGGTATCTCACCTTGGACACCTGGTTAAAATGCTACCCAGCTGTTGGGGCTTAGTTTAAACTGGCAAGCACCTAACTCCTTCACCAGTTATAGCCCATTGGGGTTTCCCTTCCTATAGCTAGGAGGATGTACAATCAAAACAACATTCAGTGCTAAACCAATCTAATTAACAATTGACTATTGTATTTGATTGACTTAACGTAGAGCGGAGAAAGCATGGATTCCTCTTCAAAGCAAGCATGTGCACTGTTTGCATGAACCTTACAGAAGGGTGTTTTCCGCTTCCCAGTGTCCACAAAACACAGCTACTTGTGCTATTGGAAGTGAAGCCAAGGGACACACCCAGATAGTGTAGATTTAACATGTAAATGACAACACATTTCTGAATTTCCCCCTAAGAGGTCAAACCTGGTCCTATTCATAAAGATGCAAACTCAGTGACATTTCCTGAGATCATTTGCCAGGGGAACCACAGACAAACGAAGCAGAGGTTTTGCAGTGTGTGTTATCATTTCATCTCACAAGATTTATATGCAGCCTGAATGTCATACAACTTCAAAGTGGTTTTTAAAAAGAATAAAACAGTAAAATTACCAGGAGGAAACCATTAAAAGCAACTATTGAAAACATTTTAAAATAATAATTAAAATAAATGAAGCTAAAAACCAAATCAAAATATGCTTGTCTAGTATTCTTAGTGAAAACTCAATGCCCGAGTCACAGGAAGTAGTTATATTTTTCGATAGAAAACCAAAGAATGATCCCTTGAAGAGATTTACTGATTTGCTGAGTTCACAGAATAGGATTCCCAGACACCTTCCCTGTCAGAAACAGGTCACTACCCAGCTTTCTCAAAGTATCTGGTTAATATGTTATAGCAGTGATCCCCTCCATTACAAGGTGGAATTTATTCTGACAAATTTAAACAAGTCAAATTTCCCTTGCTCTTTCAGAGTGCTATCCTATAGCCATTTTTCAAGGTCATGCAGCAACCAGCAGAGTTTAATACCACTTTTTTACATGCAGTAGTTCCTCTCAAATGTTTCTTCAGCTGGTACATTCAATCAGATAGAACTAAGTCATAGGTTTACAAGACACTTCAAGCAATGAATGCCGTTTGTCTGGCTAAAGCAGTAGTCTCTAAACTGTGCATCCACCTTTAGACCCCATGTGCAATTGGGTACCAGTTTCTTGACATTTTAGCATATAATTAAATGGTGGTCTTACTGCTAGTCACTCCCCACCCCACCTTTGGTCAGGCTATGACCCAGTAGTGGTCATGGACAACAGCTGAAGCTATAGTAATTAACAGTAGCTAGCTACTAATAAACTCCTAGAATCTAGTTCAGCTTGAAACCAGTTCTTCCAAGACTTCCTCTTCATTTTCATCCCGGCTCATGGCAACAAGTGTGTGGTGAATAACCCAGACTGAAAATAACAAAGGTGCTTCATGCAGCCTGGAGAACCAACTGAGCCATGCTGTGAATTGGCATTGTAAGAGCAGATATTGTCAGTATTCATGCAGAGGTTGTAGTATAAATGTCGGCAGCTGCCTAATAGTTTGCAACATCAGCTAAACCAAGAATGGTTACATGGATGTCCACATTTTTCTGAGCAGGCTAAGAGATTGGCACCCACCATAAGTAATCGCATCTGGGAATAATTTCAAAACCCCTTTGTGCCTTCAGACCTTGAGGAATAGGATTCACTGTGTTGATCCTGAATTCCAAGCAAACTTCATTTACTTCTCCTGCCAGATTTAGTGGGTAGATACAGCATCAGCATTTACTTCAGCATGAATTCAAGCTTACCAACATATACATTCATGAGAACTTCCAAAAAGTTCAAGTAAGACCTAGATGACTGGTTTAGAGAGAGATCAGCAGTTGGTTGAATTCTCCAGAAGCTATTTGAATGTGATATGGAATTCCACAGAATACTGTAGGCCAGGGGTGGGCAACCTGAGGCCCACTGGCCACAAGCAGCCCACAGGGGTCGTTTAAACACCCACAAGCTGCCTCCGAACGGAGCCGCCCACTCAGCGAGTCCCCGTGTGCTGCGCTAAACCAGCACAGTGCGGAGCGGGGACTCACTTCCACCGTGCTGGAAATCGCGTCTGTGCAGCTGCAATCTGGCCCATGGAGCGATTTCGGTGGGAGTGAACCGGCCCAGGTGAGGTAAACCTTGCCAACCCCTGCTGTAGGCTCTCCAAGAATCCTTGTTAATTCTACGAGTCAGCATTCAAGCATCAAATTCTTCATAACGCATGATTCTCCCAACCTGAAGCTAGGAAGGAGTATCTCGCTGATAAAGCAGCAGCAGTTGACACTACTACAAGAACATTCAACAGAATTTCCACTGCCAGAGGCCAGGATTAAGGATGATAAACTACATTTTTACCCAATGCAGTCTGTTATGCAATCTTTGGCAACGCTTACAATCAAAGTATATTTACATGTGTTTGTGTTGGCTGTTTTCTTCTCAGATTTTACTTAGTTTACCAGGAAGTTAAGAAGCTACTAACATGCTTATGATTCAATGAAGGCTCTTGTTTAATGCATCCTAAGCACTCAGGGGTTTTAAGATAAGAGACGTTTTTATTTAAGCTGCAACACACATGGTTTTAATACAACATTTAAATCAGGTGAAAAGTAAAACACTGAACTATCAGCAGTAGAACATTTCCATTGGAAATGTGTTAAAATTCTCAAGGATCTCATGTTACCATCTTACTGCAGTTTTCTTATGTGTTTCTAGCCTACACTCCATATGTTTTCTGTAGTCATGCAAAAGCAAATAAGATTTTGAATGGGAAGTCCATCGACTGCAAAGAATCATTTTTCACAGAGTAGCCAGCTTGAACAAGAACAAAACCTGCAGAAGTTCTTCATGTAAACACACACATTTTAGAAGCCATGTACTTTCAGCTGCTCTTCCTTGACAATGCCAACCTGCAGAAGAGAAGGAGATGGCAGTAAACCCGCAGCAGTTACAACCTGAAAGTCCAACACAAAAATGAAGTCACACACTTATCAATCCCAAGGCAGATGGAGAAAGTTAACATACAGATGAAACTGTACCAATGTAAAATGCGGGGGGACGGGGACTCTTTTTGGTCTGAGGTGTGCCATCTTCCTGGTGTGCAACTGTCTATGGGTTGCAAGCCAGAGGCAAAAATGAGTGGACCAATGGAGGTGAATCTTACCTCTGTACAGTTGGCTACAAGAGAGCCTTGGGTGGGGGGAAATCAGACACACACATTCTATCCAATGAAGAATTATTACTGTTCAAGGACTCGTTTCAGGCAGACTAAAGCACTCAAGGAGGGAGTGGAGCAACTCCTAGTATGGGGCGTGGACCCAGGGAGTGAGTTTGGCTTTGGGAGAGTCCTGAGGGCTGAAGGGAGAAGCCTGGAAGAACACACCTGCCCCCTGGACCAGTTCCCCCCTATGGTACAAGAGGATCTACAGCAGCCATTCTTTTAGGTTACATTCAGAGAAGCACCAAGCAGTGCCTTATGTAATTAATTAAGTTAATTTCTTGTGATAAAATCCAGCTGCTCAAATATATATCTCCGACTGCTGAAGTCAGGCCTGTTGCACTCCTTCCCCCTTGCTGCCAGTATGACTCAGCTCAACCCTTTTAGTCCAAGCAGCAATATGGCTCATAGCTAGGGGTAGTGACTCACTCAACCCTGCCATGTTATGTTACATTCAGAGTCAAAAGTGTCTCGCTTAAATAGGCTTCCGAGTGCATTTTAACATTTGAGCAAGCAGCCTCAGCTGACTGACCTCTAGGAGGAATTGGCAAATGTTCTTCCTCTGGTCCCCTTGCAACTGGATCACTTCCCCGTATTCAGGGTGCTCAATCACAGTACCATTACAGGCAAATTTCTGCAAAGAAAGGTTTAATGCTTTTAAAAACCCAGTAGCAAATTATGTTTAGATCACTTTCAGAAGAGAACCAAAATCCATTATTTTGGTTATTTTTTTTTTCCTTCAGAAGACATGCTCCCAAGGTTTTGCTAGTAATTGAGATATATGCTTTTCTAGTGATGGATTTTGGCAGAAGTTCCTAGATGCTTGGAGCTTAGAATTGCAGAGCTCAGCAATGCCTAAATCAACTGCAGGAGTCAAATCAATGTCCTGGCCCAACTTCACATTTCCCTCTATAACCTGACCACCACAAACTAGATGAGTACACTATATTTTGCTCCACTCCACACCCAACCTCCGGTATCTTCCCATATCACCTCCCAAGGTTTTTCCTCTTTGCTCCAGGCTTGTCTCCCCACTTTTTTTACTACTGTTCTAGAAATATAGAACTGAATATTCAAAATAGAATTCGGTGTAAAAACATCAATTCCTCCTCCGCAACACAACTGGCATTGTCAAAAACAGGCAACACGGTACTGAGCTATTTGTTCCAGGAACAACTTTCTGGTTACCTTTTGCAGCAATATATCTCCTTATGTGGCTTTAAAGTCATTTTAAAGGGTCTGGATCCATTCCTAGACAGTGACAATTGTAGAAAAGAGCATGAAAGCTGGTTATTGCAACTAAATTGACCAGCACACTGCTCAAACATTTTTTTTTCAGTTAAGACTGGCTGCTCCTGTCAGTGCATTCAACATCTGAAATGGTCTTATACTGGAAAGCTGTCTCAACCAGAACATTTAACACGCATGTCGCAGCATTTGATCTTTCACTTTCCCACTGGAAATTTTTTAATTTACATGAATTTCTCTTTCAAGCTCAAAAAATTCAGGACCTAGAAGAAGAACAACGCTACCTTTTTGAAGGCTTTCACAAGCTTCTTTTTGTCATAGTCATCTGCAATTCCCTGAACAGTAGTTAGTGTCTTTCTGCCGTTTCGTTGCTGGATCCTTATATGAATGTAGTCTTCAGTCCCTGCCGGGAGTAAGTCGTCACCCTTAGTTGCATCAGCAAAGGGGTCTGGAGGGGTGAAAAGTCCACATGAGTTAGTCTGATGCAAACCTTCAAGTTCCTACATATTTTGAATGTCATTTCCAACTGGTAGATAAAACATACTTCTTAGTATTCTAAACTACCTAATCCAGGCAGCAGTTATTCTTTACCATGTCAATACAAACATGATAATGATATATTGTCACATATGGTAATTTCTGCATATCTGTGGGTGTTGTCTGCTCTCTAAGGCCCATACCTGGGTCCTGTTTCTCATTCTCTGCTACAGACTAACCCAGTCTTCATCTCACCTTGAGAACTTGCTCAAACACTAACCAGGAATACTCTAACACAAATGTATTCAGGTCAGACTACTAACTGTGGGGAGAAAAACATACCCGCAACCATAAGTAGTCTGATATTCCATTAGGCACCCTGGTAGTGACAAGGTTTCTTTTTTAGCCTTTGTCCACTAGTGCTCCCAAACCCACCATTTCCTCCATACAACATTTCACTGCTTGCCTGCTACTAAAATGGAAGCTCTTTTCCACCTATGCCTTGTTTGATGCTCAGTCTGAGGAAGATCAGTTCCCTGCTTTTAGGCCAACCAGCTACCCGGATGAGGAAAAGGTCAATCTACCTTCAAAGAACTCCTTCCACAGCAGTCTGCCATGCAACTCCTGTGCATTGTAGAGGGGAGATTCTGGGGCCACTTCCAAGGTACACTGTCGGTTCACACCAGGCACTGGAGAGGCCTGTTGGGCTTACCCATTGACACATAGGAGCCCCCCTGCAGCTGCACATTGAACCTAGAGGTAATGCTTTGGCAAGTTAACAAGGGGAGGCAAGGGCAGGTCCAATATAAACACCGGGTACAAGCTGTACAATGAGAGAAGGCAGAGAATTCTAAATGGCCCTAGCATTCAAATCGTATTGCATGAACGAGGAAACTCTGGCCCTATGAGCGTCGTTGGCTCCAATTCCCATCAGGCTATTTCTGCGTCACTGCAAAAGTTGCAACAACTTGTTCACAGACTCCAGTATGTCCAAGTCTAGCTCTGAGAGGCTACAAGCCTGTGCCACAGTTCTGGCTGTAGGGAGGGCTAGAGAACCTTATTGTTTTTCATGTTTTTATTCTGAATGAGGAGCAGCGAGTCATATGACCTCCCTCCCTGCAGTCAAGAGCTTAGACAAAGGTTGACTACCTCCGCAAACTCCTTAAAATGGTGCTGTGTTCTGTGAATCAGAAAGTGGATTATGGGAGAATATGGCAGAATTTTAGCTAAAGGATCTTCCACTTCTCCTGTACTACCCTTAGCTGCAGAGACTAAGCCCACAAAATCTGCACTCCCCAACTGAAAGAGCAGAGTCAAAGCGGAGTCACACTGAAAAACCATTATCAATTTTCCACCTTTCCCTCCCTTACCAATTGACAAATTCTAAAGTCCTATCCAATTCAGGCATAAACTCCTGCAAGTGAAAAGGTCCTCAAAAAGCTGTTTGCAACAGATCCGGACGTTTATTCCTGGATGTGTCTGTATTCAATGCAAATCAAGGAGTACAATTTTAGAACTGATGGCTATGGCAAGGATGATAAAATGAGGGTTCTTTGCATAGAAAGAAGAATACCACAAAATAAATTCCCTGGTTAGAGGAGAAATCGACCTCAAGACTGGTAGGAGAAAATGGAGAATCTGAGGTACAAAAGCTTTGCCCAGGCCTGGGGGGTGGGGTGGGAGAGAGAGAGAGAGATGTTGCTGGACTCCCAACTCTCATTAGCTTCACCATCTGGGGGGCCACAGATTCCCCACCCCCTAAGACAGGAGGGAAGGGAATCACTTGACTGAATGCTCCTCAGGAGAATAATGTCAAACAGACCCCTCAAGAACATTGATCCCCTCAAGAAAGAACATGCAACAAGGCAGCTTTCCCCCTGCCCCCCAGAAATACAAGTTTTAAGTTAGCAAATGAAAGGAGAGGTAAAGTTTCTGTCATTATAGCACTGAGAACTGCAGGGCTGGTGATCTGAGCTGCCCAGACAGCTTGCAAGATGTCAAATGGGTAGAGCAAGCCAAATTCCTGAACCGCGAAGCGGGGGGGGGGGGCAGGGGGTTGCTTGAGGCAAAGGGGCCCCTCTGCCCAGTCCTTCTGCTGGCAAGGAAACTCTGCTGCAGGTAAGGAAGTCCCAGGAGCAAGGGGCACCCTAATGTGTCACTCAAACAGCAAGGTGGAAGCTACCACTGGTGTTACATTCCTGCTGTTGATAGCCTGCAGAACACACACCTCCCTAAAAGAAGAAGAAACAGAGAAGAGCTTGCTGGTACAAAATCCACTGGATCCAGAGTTGGCCCTTCTGCCATCGTGTGACAGCAACAGACCCAGTTTAGGCTTCTTCCCATTACCAACAAGGGTCCCCTGCCGCAGCTTCAATCCTGGCAGGGCAAGTGGAAGGGCTGAGGATGCAAGACTTGCTACTACTCCACTAACCCTACCCTTGCTGGTCAGGAGGTTGCATTTTATCCCAATTCTTAAATACGCTGTTAGTACAGCTTTATATCAACAACTGGCAATACTAATGTGAAAGGGTCTACAGTAGGCTACAAACCAAACTGGGTCAACGCTGTAATAGTGTAAGTTTGCCAGCCACCAAATGGAAATAGCTGGATCGGGTGAGTGAGTGGGAAAGGTCCTGCGCTCTAGGCTAGCCAACTACATAGAGGGGGTTGCATTGATACCTCAACTCAATGATTTGTCACAAAGATATCAGTTATGGGAGCAGGAGTTTACTGGTGAAGACACCAGCAAACAAAGTCTTAACAGTGGACTATACAATGTGGACCAAGGTTGATAAAAGTGGTTTAACCTACACCAGTGTTTCCAAAATCTGAGTCTCCAGCTGTTTCTGGACTGCAACTCCTATCATCCCTAGCTAGCAGGTCTAGTGGTCGGGGATGATGGGAACTGTAGTCCAAAAAACAGCTGGCGACTAAAGGTCCCAGTTAGCGAAGCAACTGCCAACTAGCAGAACACAGTAGAAGCCTGTTAAAGAGATACCATAATGAACAACAACAACAACAATGGGCAGCTTCCAACAAAATATTAAAATACAATAGCCCATCAAACATTAAAAGCTTCCCTAAACAGGACTGCCTTCAGATGTCTTCTAAAAGCCTGTCTGGTAGTTGTTCTTCTCTTTGACATCTGGTGGGAAGAACTCTGGCCCTCCCACCCACAAAACACACTGCCTCCTGGAAGGCACTTTCAAGCCACTGAACAGCCAACATTTTTAGACAGCAGGGGTCAAGCAGACGTGTCCCGGCCCCATAGCAAGGAATCAACTTTGCGTGAAAGGAGAGAGGATGAAGGGTGTGGGGGCAAGCACAGAGGGGGCAAAGGCTGGCACAGCTCACCTTCCCTTTGAAAGACCAGGGGCAGGAAGATGCCAAGCCCCGTGCCAACCGGGGCATCTTCCGCAGCAAACCCTTGCAGCTTAACAAAATGGACTGGGCGCAGCCTAGGGAAAGAGGTGTCCCCCCAAAAAATATTGCGCGTTCCATCCACGCACCCATTTATCACAACCTCCTGGGTGCTGCGCAAAGAGATGCATAAGCTTTGCCGGGGGGGGGGAAATGAGGCAAGAGGGGACCCCCTTATGCGCACCCCGTTTGCTGCCAGGATAACAGACACCTGGGATGGGCATCCTCGAGCCCAATTTCCCTCCACCAAAGACCGGGGGAGCACGGGGCGGAGGTGGGGCGTCTTCGCTGCCGGGCCTTTGCGCCAATCCCCGTCCGATCCTGCGCTAGCTGCGCGGGGGCCGCCGCTTCTTACCGAAGGATTGGAGGTTCTGGATAGTGGACATGCGATTCTGTGGCTGGGCGCTGCTCGGGGGGAAAAGGCGGCGGCTGCGTTCGCCCGGGGCTCCCTCAGGTTCAGCAGCGAGAGGAAGCGGGGGCGGAGAAAGAGAGAGAGAGAGAAGAGAGGGAGGGAGGGAGGCAAGCAGCCGGCGAGGAAGGCAGACAGAGCGGACGCGGCGGGACAGAGGAGGAGAAGCAGCAGCAGCAGCAGCAGCTGATCTAACGGCGACGTTCGCTCACAAAATGGCCGCCCGCTCGCCCGGAGCCTCTCCTTCGCACAAGCGCGGGACACGTGATTGCAGTGGGATTCGTCCCCCCTCCCCGCGCGGAATGCCGGGAAACGGAGTCCTCTTCGCCAGAGGAGAGCGCGAGGGTGCTCGCAGGAGAGACTACAACTCCCGGCGGCCATGGCGGGAAAGGGTTTTGTTTTTGTTCTGGCGTTCTCCGCCTCCTCCCAACCGCCTTTTTTGTGTGCTTGCCGTCGAATGTCACGTCAGGACGTGTGCAAACGCGTGTTGCGGATGATGATGATGATAAATTGATGTTATCTATTATAAATTACATATAAATTATATTATAAATATAATCATATAAATGTTATAAATATTATAAATTATATATTATAAATTATATTTTCATTTATAAATTGATGAATTGATTTATTATTATTATCAATTATCAATTAATAAATTATTATTATTATTACAGTGGTACCTCCGGTTGTGGATGGGATCTGTTCCGGAGCTCCGGTCAGATCCCGAGATTTCTGCAACCGGAGATGCCTGTTCTGCGCATGCGCGCGCGTTGAAAGTTTGCCACGTATGTATCCCAAAGGAATCATAGCTGTCAACCTTTCCCTTTTTTGTGGGAATTTCCCTTATTATAGCATTGGGAAACAGCAGGGAGGGTTGACAGCTATGCAAAGGATATGTAACCGGAGGTGAACGTAAGAAGAGGTACCACTGTATCATCATCATCATCATACTGCCCTCCATCCGTAGATTTCAGGGGCAGTTCACAAGATGGAAACACAAAATACTTAACAAAAACAAAAACAACACAATATTCCCACTCCCACTCCCCCAAACACATTTAAAAGGCGTATAAGATGTTAATCAGCCCAAGGCCTGGTCAAAGAGGAATGCTTTCACCCGGAGCCTAAAAATATATAGTGAAGGTGCCAGGTGAACCTCTCTGGGGAGAGCATTCCACAAACGGGGGCCACTGCAGAAAATGCCTTTTCCCGTTGTCCCCACACTCTGGACCTCTCACGGAGGGATCACAGGGTCCAGGTGGGCTCATATAGGGAGAGGCGGTCCTTGAGGTATTGTGCGGGTTAAGTCTTTATTGGTCAAAACCGGCACTTGTGATGGGGCTTGGAAACTAACGGGCAGAAAGATACACACAAGAGCAGCGAGCGAATCCTCGTTTTGCAAACATTACAGGCCAGGCACACCCCTCGCAATAGCATCACATTACTTTGTGCTTGCTCCATCCTGATACCTCAGGGCGATGGATTGCACAAGCCTCTCAGCACCCCTGACAGAGTCAGGGATACTTCGCAGTGCATGGTACACAGCAGGCATCCCCAAACTCGGCCCTCCAGCTGTTTTGGGACTACAACTCCCATCATCCCTAGCTAACAGGACCAGTGGTCAGGGGTGATGGGAACTGTAGTCCCAAAACATCTGGAGGGCCAAGTTTGGGGATGCCTGGCATACAGGGTCCTAGGCACTGCCAAATATTTCTTTGTCCTGGGCATTCTCACTGGAGATTGTTTGTGTGTGGCTCATAGTTGGTGGCCAGTGAACTTGCGGAAAGAAAGGGAATAGCTCTAAGCCGCCTGAAGCTGCATTACCTAACTAGGAATCCCGAGCCTGGAAAATATGCTCAGTCCATATAACCTGCGCCTGCCGATCTCAGTTCATAAAATCATATAGAGTTAGAAGGTACCATGGGGGGGGATCTCATCCAACCCCCTGCAATGCAGGAATCTCAACACACAGTCCCCCATCCGATTTGAAAACATAGCAGACCCTGCTTAGCTTTTCAAATGTGCTAGAAGTTTTATTGCTGCACTCTCTTTATTTTCTCTCATTTCTAGTTGGGTTTTTGGTTTTAAAGGGTGGGGGAGGTGTCAGTATTCATATCTTGGTACAAGTGCTATGGGTGCCAGCACATGATGGCTGCTGTGGATGGCAAATAAACAAACAAATAAAAATTGTGGCAATGCTGTTTAGTGGTGAGTACCCTCAGGGGGGGAAAGCCCACTGCTTATTACCGTATTTCACACTTTCAGCTAATAAAACAGCTCTATGGCTTCCTTCAGATGTCTTCTAAAGGTTTAATGTAGAGTTACTTATCTCCTTGGCTCAGGGGTCACATAACCTCATACCCTCCAACATTTCACTAACGAAAATAGGGACATCCTACTATACCCAACAACATCTCTCTGATGAAAATAGGATGTCCTAAGGAAAAGCGGGGCCTTCCAGGATCAAATTGGAAACTGGGGTGGCTTCTGTAAATCCGGGACTGTCCCTGGAAAATAGGGACACTTGGAGGGCCGGCAGCAGCTGTTGTGTCACTCTGGCTAATGGCCGAGCTGGCCCTATCTGGTCTACTGTTCTGTGTGTCACGTCATTTGGGAAGACAGGCGAACTACTGCCAGTGTACTAGAAGAAGCAAAAATCACGAGTGTCGAAGCAATGGTTCTTCAACATCAACTTTGTTGGACACGTCATGTTCAGATGCCTCATTATCGTCTTCCAAAGCAACTACTCAATTCCGAACTTCAAAATGGAAAGCATAATGCTGGTGGTCAACAAAAGAGGTTTAAAGACTCTCTCTCGGCAAATCTTTAAAAATGTAGTATAAACAGCGACAACTGGGAAACACTAGCCTGCGAGTGCTCCAATTGAAGAACAGACTTTACCAAAGGTGTCATGGGCTTTGAAGATGCTCAAACTCAGGACGAAAGGCAGAAACGTGCTAAGAGGAAGGCATGTTTGGGTGATCAACTCCCACCCAGAAACCTATGTCCCTGTGGAAGGACGTGCAGATCCAGAATTAGCCTGCACACTCACTGTTAAGACCATGTTCATGAAAGACAATCTTACTCAGCTACAAGTGATTGCCAAAGAAAGAAAGAAAGAAGACTGTTCTGCCCATTAGCCTTAACAGCCCACAGCTCAGTGTCTGCTGTCATGCTCACAGGCACCTTATATCAATGAGAGAGCTACAGGCTGCTATCATTCAGTAAGATGGAGTAGCTTCCCCCCAGCCCCAGTCTTAATAACTTTGCAGTCTAAACGAAGCAGTCTTGAGCTACTCCAGAGATGAAAGACCCTTCCCGGGGTCTTCTGGACTGGAAAGACGTTGAGGAAAAATACACTGCCGTTTTCACAAATAAGGGGCTGGCATAAGACATTAAGACTGCTATCCTGTACACCTCCTTCCAACGATTAGTCAAGGATCTTCGCTTCCAACATTTCCTGCTTTGTCCAAGATGCTCTGATAATCATGGGAAATTTTAGATTGGTCCAGAACAGGCATGATTTCTTAAAAGAAGTGCTTTATTTCCAAGAGAATACAGATGATGGAGTGCAAAGCTTCCTGGAAATCATGAGTTTTGACTTGGAAACCATTAATTCTTCCCTGAGGAACAGGGGTTTGATTGAAGTGACCTATCTGTGAGCACTAGGCACTCTGCACATGCTCTCTTAAATGATTTGCCTTTTCTGAAGATCCAGAACCCTGATTTAATAAGGTGCTGGGGCTGCAACGTGGCTCATAAAATTGAAACTAAGTTATGATGCAAATCTCAAAACATTTCCTTCTGTTTCTTGACTTCAGCAGCCTATCTTGGGAAAGCTGAGAAACTGCCCATCTCGAGTGGGGACAGAACAGTTTGTACTTTGAGAATTAACAACTGATCTTTCAGACCCTCCAAGTATCCCTATTTTCCAGGGAAAGTCCTGGATTTACAGAAGCCGTCCTGGTTTCTGGTTTGCTCCCGAAACCTCCTGCCTTTCCTTAGGATGTCCCTATTTTCATTGGAGAAATGTTGGAGGGTATGGAGTTATCCGACCCCCCCCCCCAGCTACCTGGAAGCAGCCCTATACAGGGAAGTTTTTCAAAGTTTAATAGGCAGAGTATAAATAGTAAAATTATTATTATTATTATTATTATTATTATTATTATTATTATTATTATTAAACAGAGCACCCCTATTTTCATCAGAGAAATATTGGAGGGTATGAACTTTCCCTGTCTTCTTTACATGTTTGACTCCCAGTCCATGATAATGCTCTGAAGGTTATACTGCTGAATTTGTACACTAGGTGGTGCTCATCTATCAAAAAACATTATTTTAAAAAATCTTTAAATGTGCTTCCTCTGAACCGGGAATGTGTGTGTGTGTGTGTGTGTGTGTGTGTGTGTGTGTCCCCAAATTCACATGCAAAAAACTGTTAATTATGCTCTGCTACATTTATGTGATGATGTGCCTATCCCTCACAACTAAACAGTAAACTGGGGGGCAGTTTAATGTAAATAGGAATAATTTACTGCTTCGTTTCCCCAAAACTAGTTGACAATCCAAGCAGTTGCTTTCTTTCCTAAAAGGCAAATTATGGTAAAATGAGCAAATTTTAAGGCAGAGGCTGGGAGGGACGACACAGTAGTGAATTTTCTGCATCGGCAGGGAATTGGACCAGATGACCTTTGAGATGTTTTCCACCTCTACGATTCTACGGCTCCCAGTGCAAAAATACGCCTTGCAAACAATGTTGTAAAAAGTAAGGCAACTGAATATATAAAATGATGAGACAAGTCTCTCTCTTGGGAAAGGGCACTACAAACCACCCACTGTTGGATTATGAATCTGCTGCAGATCCAGCTGTCATCCTTTAGCAACACAGTTCCTTTTCCTCTGAGGAAGAGTAGCTTTCCTCTTTGTTCTTCGCGTTTGGCAGAGGAATATTTATTTATTTATTGGAGAGTCACAAAATTGTGTCAAACTTTCACGTTCTCCAGAACTCTTCATCAGCCAAGATGATATAAAAAGCAGGCATTGGTGAGAAGAGGAATTTTTAGTTATTATTTTTTTAAAAAATAGCATAGGCTGGACGTTGTAACCTTGAGGTCAGCTGGTAGGGTAACTACAGGGGGAAATGGTATTACTTTCTGGTGGAGAAACTGTGTAGATTTTGCTTTATTCACACATATGACGTTGTTATAAAGACAGCTGACCATTTCTTTGGGTTGTATTTAAAGTAGTGCTAAGGGGAGCGTTCCATCAGCACGACTGCATAATTCAACTTTTCCGTCTCTCTTCTCCTCCTCCACACCCCCTAAAACTGTCCTGGGTTCCCCCCAACCCTCTGAAACTGATATGGGGGTGGGCATGTGCCCTTTCGCAAGTGGAACTCATTCTGCTTGTGCAATAATTTAGATGAATGCCACCCATTGTATGGTTTCTTTTATGGGTGATTTTATTTTGGGGACAACTGAAGGTTATAGGTCAGGGGTCAGCAACCTTTTTCAGCCGTGGGCCGGTCTACAATCCCTCAGAGCATGTGGTGGGCCGGACTATATTTTGGGGAAAAAATAATGAACGAATTCCTCACAAGTAACCCAGAGATGCATTTTTTTTAAAAAGTACACATTCTACTCATGTAAAAACACCAGGCAGGCCCCACAAATAACCCAGAGATGCATTTTAAATAAAAGGACACATTCTAATCATGTAAAAACACGCTGGTTCCCGGACCGTCCGCGGGCCGGATTGAGAAGGCGATTGGGCTGCATCTGGCTCCCGGGCCTTAGGTTGCCTACCCCTGCTGTAGGCCTTTGTTTGTGTTTTGTTAAGTACTATAATCAGGCCAATAAATGATTAGTTGGTTGGTTGGTTGGTTGACTGAGTTATTATCTAAAGAATTTCATATCATGTATGTGCAAAGAAGACCCTGCGAGAAGTGAAAGGGATTTTTCTGACTTTACCAAATGGACCATCCTTATTTCTTCCAGAGATGCATTACATCCAGATTGGCAAGAAAGAGCTCGGGAGTTGTGGCGGGAAACCGAGGAAAGGCTACAAACAGTTTATCAAGTTTGCTAATTCTGAAAACTCCAGCAATTAACAGCAACTTGCTGATGACCAGTCTGCTTTCTCTCTTTTAGGAAAAAAATAGTAACCGATTGCATCACCTGTCATTCATCAGGCCGGTCATTTTGTCCATTCAGCCTGACAGTGATGAGAATGCAGTGTTAGCATTCCAATCACGAAGAGAAAGCTATAAAAGTCACAGCCTCCAACCTGAAGTAGTGCTTTAGAAAAAAAAAAAACCCACTTTGTGCGTCTCAGTACAACACAGTACGTCAATGGAGACAAAAAGCTTGCCTTTTTTAGCCCTCTGTGTTTTTTATGGTACCCATTGAATGAAGTGCATGCAGCAGGGAAATGTGAGCATGAATAAACCAAGGTATCTGTGTCAGCTTTACTTCCTTGGAATAAGCAAAGGGGTGTTTCTGGGGTCTAGTAACTAGACTCTAGTTCCTACTGAGGAATCTTTTCTCCTCTTCCTCCCCTTTGCCACCGCTTCCAACTCTCTCCTAGGTTCTCTGCTTTCTCACTTTCTCCTGAAGCCCATTCCTCTGGGCTCATTGGGTTAGAGTAAGAGTAGCCTACAAATAAGTTGGTAAGGAAAGTTCATAAGTAACGGGGGAGGGGAATGGGTGCAGGATGAACTAGAGCAGTGTTTTTCAACCTTTTTGGGGCAAGGGCACACTTGTTTTATGAAAAAAATCACGAGGCACACCACCATTAGAAAATGTTAAAAAAATTAACTCTGTGCCTATATTGACTATATATAAAGTAATTCTCTTGAATAGGAATCAAATAAACACAATTTTTCCCACGGCACACCAGGCAACATCTCGCGGCACACTAGTGTGCCGTGGAACAGTGGTTGAAAAACACTGAACTAGAGCCGAGGAAGCCTATTTTAAAAGTATATATGTAACATTTTCAGAAATGTGAAAGACTTTGCTCAACAGCAAACCACACATTATGCCAACTCAAATACTGAGTTGCCAGTGACCACATTTGGAGTTCTGAGAAAGTGCCGTTGGTGCCTGCCACAAAGTGGCTGTTGTAGAGTGTATGGAGTAACACAAAATGGCTGCCCCATCAATGGGGGGAAAGGCTCCTGTATCAGCTACTGCCACACTTGCTCACATAGAAAAGCACTTTGCCCCTCTCCTCTGTTCGGAACAGAAGGGGAGATGGGTGCCCAATCTGTGGGATAGCCATCCTCATATAACCAACATGCTGAAGTCTAATTAATGCATGAAGGGGTTAATACCATGGAGTAAGTTGTCCTGCCAGGCTTAGCTCACCTTGGGAAGAAGGTAACCATGCCTTTGCTCCCTTCAGTCTACCTGATTAACTCAGCTTGTGAAGAGGATAAGCTGGTTGCTCCAGCTCAGCCGCATGGCTCTCACAAGCCATTCTTGTGTTCCTATACCAATAACTTAGGAACTTTCACACTTTGGAACTAAACTAAGTTTTACTGCCTGTGCCACCTTTCTGACTGATGTAAGGAAAGGCACATAAACCTGGTCTTTGAAGAGTTTGTAAGTAAACCTAATTTTAACTTACCAAACATGGGGTCTTTTCCTGTGCTGGGGCAAGAGAGAAGCTTTGGGGTACACAAGGGCACATTTTAAAGGTTTAAGAGTTTATACACCCCCACTTTACTGTGGATTTTTGAGGGGATATTTACTGAAACTTTTTGAGAGTGGTACAGGAGGCACTGTATGTAACAAAGTCTCTTTGGGGGACAGTGGCAGGAAGGACAGGTTTAAGCAGTTCCTTTGACGCAAACTGTCCTCTTCTGAGAGTGCTTTAAAAAGGAGAGGGGGGCTTTGCAGCTACTTTAGACAGTTGCTGAGCAATATGTAGCTTCGCCCTTCATGTGTGCCTGGGTATGCAATTAACAAGGCTGCTGCGTCCAAATATTGAGTCGCAAATGTTCACCCTTTTGTTCCTGAAGTACAAAAGATAATGTTCTGAAGGTAAGAAATGGAGAAGACGTGGCTGATATGCATTATTGACTCAGCCATCTTCAGAAAGCAGCATTGTGACTCTCAGTCTTTGAAGGGAGATGATGGCTCATCAATTAGGCAAACTCACCGTGTTTGGTGATGGACTTCCTTCAAGCACACACTCCACAACTTGAGAATGATTCTTTTGTTAAGTTAGGGAAGTGGAACATAGCCAGTTGCTGCCCCACTGCTGAGGGTGAGCTGTGAGCAGTTGTCACAGGTGGGTTGAGAAAGAGGGAAGGGGATTACATCAATGGCAGGACATCTGCTTTGTCTGCAGAAGGTCCCAGGTTCAGCATTTGGCATCTCTGGGAACAACGGGGAGTATCTCCTGCCTGGCATCTTGCCTCTCAGCCTACCCTACCTTGCAGGGTTGTTGTGAGAATCAAAAGGGGAGGGGGAGAACCATGTACACCACCTCAAGCTCCTTGGAAGTTATAAGTGTAACCCTAAAGAAAATGCAAATATTTGTTTTAACAAGCTGCTCTGAACCAGGAGCTTTGGCTGAAAGGCAACTAATACATTTCTTGAACAAATAAACTATGTAAAAAAATAATAATAATCCACACCACTGGACATTAGCTGGGAGCGATGGACTGATGCTCTGAAAAGATCAATGGAGCAGAAAAAGGATAACTCATCCCCATCTATCTTGCTGCCCCTTTCTGGGTAGCGGCGGCTGAGGACTTTGCCAAAGTTGACTGTTCCTTGCTAATAAAGTGCTCCCAACACGTACTCTGTCAACACCACTTCCAGCTAGCCTCTTGATCTGCTTTTAAAACAGCACTACTAGAATGCATGCCCCCTGTATTTAAATGTTGCTCATCGATGCGGCTGACGTGTCCTCATCCATTTCCCCTCCCCACAACCAGATCTATAAAGAGTCTAGCTATGGTTGGCTTGCAGCATTGGTCACCTGTTGAGCAGCCCCTGAGGAAGCAGGTAAGTGGGGGCTTGAAGGGCGTGTGGAGTGCTCTTGCTTTGCCCATTCCTTTTCTCTGGGTTCCTGGGAGGGAGAGAAAAAGCAGCAAGCGGACTGAATAGAAAGGAAGAAGTCTAAACCATGTTATTTGTTGTGGGCAGGTATGAAAGCAGCCAAGTTAGACCTTTTTTCTCATTTTACTCCTTCCTCCCTTTTTGTGGTGATCTCCCTTTCCTGCAAGTCTACCTGTATAAACAAAGATCTGCTTCCCAGTTATTTGATTTTGTGAGTGTATATTGTTGTTTTTTTTATAGCCCAAGCAGCTATAAGGTTTATGTGTTGTGCAGTACCATGCATCTCACTGCAAGCAGTGAACTTTATTTGCTAATAAGTGTGTTTAGGATAGCAGCCTTATTCATAATTTTACCCCACCTGTTCGATCTTAACGAAGCTCTTCAGGCAGCTAGTTGAATGGCATTTACTTTTGAGTAAGTGTGTATAGGATCCCACCCCTAAAATGTGACCCCTCCTCACTGAATGGCTTATTCCTAAATTCCACTGATAAGGAATAAGCCACAGCAGGTGGTGCTGTGGTCTAAACCACTGAGCCTCTGAGGTTTGACAATCAGGAGGTCGGTGGTTCAAATCCACATGATGGGATGAGCTCCCGTTGCTCTGTTCCAGCTTCTGCCAACCTAGCAGTTTGAAAGCACATCAGGGCAAGTAGATAAATAGGTACCGCTGCGGCAGGAAGGTAAACGCCGTTTCCGTGCACTCTGGTTTCCGTCACGGTGTTCCGTTGCACCAGAAGCCGCTTAGTCATGCTGGCCACATGACCCGGAAAGCTGTCTGCGACAAACATCGGCTCCCTCGACCTGAAAGCAAGATGAGCGCTGCAACCCCATAGTTGCATTTGACTGGAATTAACCGTCCATGGGTCCTTTACCTTACCCACATTGGAAACAGAGAGAGATGGTTTTTGCACACTTGGTTTTCTGTGGCATTTGCCTGTGCCTCATGGTAATCGTGTGTGGCAGTAGATTCCCCCCCCCCCTTTAAAAGTTCAATATTCATAATTAAGGCCTGATATCCAAAGCAAGTATTACTCACTGTTCGCCCAGCAGGCTTAAAAAGTCATTTACTAAAGATCCTCACAGCTGGCAGAGTAAAATGCACAACCCAGTCTGCTGAAAATAATCCGGTGTTCATCTTGTAGCCAGAAAGTCTGATCTTGTGATAGCCCCCTGTTCTGCTGGTGGCAACAGTCCCAGCGAATTCACTACCTCAAATAAGCAGGAAGGGCTTGAGAAGTGGGATCATGTGCATTCCACTGGCTAATCGGTGAGTGTGGAGGACTGGCCTTCTGGTGTCCTTCCGTAACTGGAATCCTACGCACACTTCTAAGGGGTAAACACCACTGGTTGCAGCGAGGAATTACTTCTGAGTAAACATGCACAGGATTGTGGGGTAAGGGACTGAGGGGATGCTTGCATGATCAGCCCTGAAGCCAGGGGCATAGCAAGGTAAATTGGTACCTGGGGGATTTTTTTTTTGTCACCCCCCCCCCCCGGCATGGGAAGGTCAGGAGGTACCCGGTGCGGAAAATTTCTTGTCAACCCCCCCCATTGATCCCCCCCCCACAAAAAATGGTTTTACATTATTTCAAATTTTCTCACAAAGGAATAATAACAAGTAATAATATTTATATCCCACCCTCCCCGGCCAAAGTCGGGCTCAGGGTGGCTAACATCAGATACATAACATTGGTATAAAATCAAACAATAATTAAATTACCTCCTAAATACATCTCAAAATCAAATTAAAGTCTAATTAGATGGCTTCCCACAGGGTTAGGGTTGGGAACAGTAAGTGTTCTCTGAACTGAAATTTCAGCCTTCATGACATAGGAAAACAGCCAAGTGAACAGCTATTTTGGTGGAGGAGGGTCAAGATATTAACCGATATGCATGAAATTTCATATATAGCTATATAATCCCTAGTATAGTAAGATAAGACCTACGGAGCAGGCATAAAAAAATTGTTCCTTGATAATTTGTCACCCCCTCCATTATGGGGCGGACCGCCCCCCCGCCCCCTTGCTACGCCCCTGCCTGAAGCTAGTGCATATTGTAGAGGAATGAGGTGTCAGAACCCCCAAGTGTTTCTATTTTCCAGGGACAGCCCCAGATTTACAGAAGCTGTCCTGGTTTCTGATTTCATCCCATAATGTCCTGCTTTTCCTTAGGACGTCCCTATTTTCATTAGAGAAACGTTGGAACTATGCGACCCCCGAGCCAAGGAGATAAGTAACTCTACAACCTTTAGAAGACATCTGAAGGCAGCCATAGAGCTGTTTTATGAGGTGAAAGTGTGAAATATGGTAATAAGGAGTTAGGTTTCACCTCCCCCAGGGTACTCACCACTATACAGTATTGCCACCATTTTTTATTTATTTATTTGCTGTCCACAACAGCCATCTTGTGCTGGCACCCACGGCACTTGTACCAAGATATGAATACCTTTTCCTTTCCTTTCCCCCTTCCCCCCCCCAACCAAAAATCCAACTAGAAATTAGGGGAAATAAAGAGAGTGCCTCTGAGCATATGTAGAATAGGCGTTCGTCTCTGCAGGCCTTGCGCAGCAATAAAACTGCCAGCACATTTGCAAAGCTAAGCAGGGTCTGCTATGGTTTCAAATCAGACAGGGGACTGTTGAGATTCCTGGATTACAGGGGGTTCGACTAGATGACCCCCTCGGTAACTTCCAGCTCTATGATTTTACGAACTGAGATTGGCAGGCGCAGGTTATATGGACAGAGCAAGTTTTTTAAATGTTTAATATTTTGTTTTTTGTTTTATATGTTGGAAGCCGCCCAGAGTGGCTGGGGCAACCCAGTCTGATGGATGGGTTGTAAATAATAAAATTATTATTATTATGATGGAATGAGCGTTCCTCACATCAAATGGGATGCGCCTTTTGCGTGGTTGTGAGTAGCCCCCTTGGATCACGGTGCAGCTCCTGGCAGTTGGGGTCTGGCACCGCCTTCCCAGGTTGGATACCTGTGAACTCCACCTACTTAGCAGCCGCCCAATCCTGGCTGGGGAGGCGTTGCCAGGGGGATTGGCCAGGTAAAAGGAGGGATTATTCAGTACACACAATAGAGCTTGAGTCATACCTGGGAAGTGGCCATTGGATTCGGGCTCGGGGCTGGGAAGGATAGATGCCCAATGCCTGAGCCAAGGTCTCCCTACATCTGAATATTAATAAAGTTGTGGCCAATTTAATCCCATAGAACGTTGTCACGTGTCGTTATTTCCCTCAGGGGCTGCCTGGGGTTCGGGGGACTCTGCCTGGCCGCCCAAAAGGAAGTCCCTATTTTCATCAGAGCATGGGGTGTTCTGAACAAGAAAGGAGGGGAGCAAGTTATCTTCTCGTTTGCCTCAGGCAACAGGAATGGTTGCCTTAAATCCACTGCTTGTACACGTTTGAAGGCATCTGACTGTTAACAGAATTCTTGACCTAGATAGTCTTGGTCTGATTCAGCAGTAGTTGAACCCTGAATTGTTTTTCTTAAAAAAAGAAGAAAAAAAGTATCTCCATTTAGCCAGCAGTCAAAGAAATAACACACTCATGATTTAACTTTTTAAAGTGTACATATTTATTTCTTCATGTCCCGCTTTTCTCAGAGAGACATAAACAATGCAAATAATGGATTCCACATGGAAACTTTGAGTGTTTCTGTTTGCTAAGGGTGCTGGGAGTTGTTTGGAGACCCCTCACAGCACCACAATTCTCAGCACCCTTAACAAACCACAGTTCCTATGATTCTTTGAGGAAAGCCATAGCTGCTACTGTGTAAAAGAGGGCTTTCAATGTATGGTGTGACCAGCATAAATAAATAAATCCACACGGCAGTGCTCCTCTGGGCCCCATTGCACTGACTGGGTACATCTTCCGTTGTCCATAGGGATGCCACCAGCTGCTTTGGGCTTAGCCCCACCTCCATTTTTTCCACTGCTTTGCCCTGGGAATACCTCCTCTTTAGCGCTGAATCGGAACAAATGGCAATCGGGTTTCTCGCAGGTTGCTGTTTGTTCCAGTTTAGCACTAAAGAGTGCATTTCCCTTGGGAAAGTGGTGGGGGATGGAAGAACCACTCAGACCCATGCCTAGAAAGCGCAGAAACCTTGCTTAGACCTCTGCTTTCTCAATTTGGTACAAGCAGATGTGTGGTCAAACCCAGAGGGTCTAGTAAACCATGATGAGAATGGGATTAGGGCAATTAAACTGAAGGAGAAGGCATTTATACGTCGTGTTATTCAGCTGGATAGTAGTTCCAGCAACGAAGAAAGGAGAAGTGTCAGTAACACACGACCACAACAGTTGACAATGACTCCGCTGAGAGTGGGGCTGGCCCTTAATAATGTTGTATCACACTATGTTATGTATTGATGGGTGAATTAGTTCATAAATATGGACTATGCAGCTATCAATTGCCAGTTGGTGACTTCCCTCCTTCTCAATGATGCATTATAATTTGTTGAAAGCTGGTATATTTCTCCTTATTCTTTCTTTTCCTTGTTTATGCCTCAGGTTTCTAGAGCCGACTCATCATGTGTGGTCTTGCATTGGGGTTTCCTCTGTATCAATTTTGTCCTGGGCCCAAATCATCAAAACTGGTTACAGTCTACATTTTGGTGCTGATTCTATCAGTCAGTTTCACTTCCGGCCAAAGAAGCTACTTTAGCCACCAGATTGACAATCGAAGTGAGTAGCAACTTCTCTGCTTTTCATATTCTTACTCTTTTGCTTTTATGCTATACTTTTAAAAAATAATAATCAAGAAAATCAAAATTCAAAGGTCATGTTAGGTCCATGTGATCAGAATGACGCTAGCAGAACTAAAATAGGTGTAGGAAGGGGAAGTTTTTAACTTCCTGTCTTGCATTTCCCCCAACTCTAATTCCACCTCCAGGGTACTTACCATAAGCTGTTAAAAGGGTTTGATCCAGGTCAACAGCCCCTTCTCTCATTTTTCCTCCAATCTTCTCTCAGCCAATGCTCTCAACAGTCTGTGGCTCAACTGCTCTCAAGATTCCTTATGTTTTGGAAACTCACAGATCTCTGTTGAGCCATTTTGAGGAGTTTTAAAATAGCCAAACAAATTTACCGGTACTTTTGGATGGCCCAGTTTTGCTGCTAATGAAGTTGGTTATTATAGAGGGAAATGATAACAAGGAACTGAATGAGTGAAACATAAACTCTGGAACCATGAAATAAGCGGGTGGCGCTGTGGGTTAAACCACAGAGCCTAGGGCTTGCTGATCAGAAGGTCGGCGGTTCGAATCCCTGCAACAGGGTGAGCTCCTGTTGCTCGGCCTCTGCTCCTGCCCACCTAGCAGTTCGAAAGCATGTCAAAAGTACAAGTAGATAAATAGGGACTGCTCCAGGCGGGAAGGTAAACAGCGTTTCTGTGCGCTGCTCTGGTTCGCCAGAAGCAGCTTAGTCATGCTGGCCACATGACCCAGAAGCTGTATGCCGGCTCCCTCGGCCAGTAATGCAAGATGAGCGCCGCAACCCCAGAGTCGGACACGACTGGACCTAATGGTCAGGGGTCCCTTTACCTTTACCTTTAGGCCAGTTTGGGTTGTTATTTTGTTCTCAATGAACAGTCTGTCAGGGAGCAGGGAGTCTTCTGGCAATTGAGGTGAAGATCATGAGAGACAAAACTAGCTTCTGTGGAGTATAAAGACTCATTCCATTAAATGTTATGAAAATTTGCGGTTGGAGAAATTCCATCTTTGTGAGTTTCTGTATCAGATGTCCTGAACTGCCTTTTTCAGAATATCTGCATTGGGATTTAGGTGTTGGAATTCTCCAAATGTTGTGATATAGTTCTTGGCAGTTCAAATAAGTATTTGAGTAAGTTTTTTTGGGGGGCGGGTAAACATTGCAAATTAGTGTGGACATGTAATTGACTTTGGCCACTTCATGAGAAGAGAAGACTCCCTAGAAAAGACCCTGATGTTGGGAAAGGTGGAGGGCACAAGGAGAAGGGGACAACAGAGGATGAGATGGTTGGACAGTGTTCTCGAAGCAACTAGCATGAGTTTGGCCAAACTGCGGGAGGCAGTGAAGGATCGCAGACAACTCTGGGGTTGCGGCGCTCATCTCGCTTTATTGCCTGAGGGAGCCGGCGTACAGCTTCCAGGTCATGTGGTCAACATGACTAAGCTGAAACAACAACAACAAAAAATTCTTTCCAGTAGCACCTTAGAGACCAACTAAGTTTGTTCTTGGTATGAGCTTTCGTGGAACTATGGAAGGCACCACATTGAGCCGCATGAAATGGAAGTCCATCAACAAACTTAGTTGGTCTCTAAGGTGCTACTGGAAAGAATTTTTTATTTTATTTTGTTTTGACTATGGCAGACCAACACGGCTACCCACCTGTAACTATGACTAAGCCGCTTCTGGCGTACCATAGCAGCAAACGGAAACGCCGTTTACCTTCCCGCCAGAGCGGTACCTATTCATCTACTTGCACTTTGATGTATTGGTCCCCAAAATGCAAAGCCCTTTAATAATAAAACAAACAAGAAAATACAGGAGCACTAAAATACCCAGACCTATATGTATTTCATCTTCAAGCAATGCTGAGTGCTGTGATTTGTAGTCGCGCTGCAAATTGGGCAAATTCCTCTCTCATTTCGTACCATTTCTTCTGTATTTGCTTTGCCATTTGTGCATCACTTATTCTGGTCTTGCAAGTCATAGGGAGGGCAAAGCCCTATGGAGGATAGTGGGACTCTTCACCTCCTTCTCTGCCCCATTGAAGATCTGTTTCAGCCACTACGACTAATACACATCTCATGGGCACTGCAAGTAGGCACTGGGCACTGCAAGTAGGCTAGGCAAGGGCACTGCAAGTAGGCTAGGCAAGGGAACTGTGGGCACTGCAAGTAGGCTAGGCAAGGGAACTGTGTTGAATCAGGTGAGAGAGTGGTCTTGTCCGGGCTGTGAGTTGTTTAGCCTCACCACAATGCATCTATCAGCAACAGGATTGTGGAACCGCTCTGGCTGAATTCCAGATCCTGAATCCAATTAGGCCAATGTGGGTTGCTTTAGGATTGGGCTGGAGTGAGTTGAGGCAGCCCCAAGTCACACTGATTTCAACTGGAGTAATTTGGGGCTGTCAAAGTGGGTGGAGGCTGGGTGGCACAGGGAGGAGGCACTGGCAGGGCTTAATTAAATCAAATAAATTAAACAATATGTAACATCCTGATTCAGTTTGGGGCCCAGATTTGGTTGCGTTGGAGCCATTCCAAAGTGCCACATGAAGCCCCAAACTGAACAGGGGTTGTGGTGGCAATACACAGTCTGGATTTCCATTTCAAGTTGTATAGTGAACATCTCACCTGTCCTTTGACTTCAGCCATGCTTGTCGATACTATTCCTTTTATGATATGCATTATTGGGTTTGTTTTATATACCTTCTGTCAACAGTGAGAAACCTTTGAGTGTTTTGCAGGAGACCAGGCGATTTACAATGTTAAGCCAAGTATTGCTAACCGATAAATGGGTCGATAGGTCTATGTTCACCAATTCCTTTGAATTACAGGTCCGGAGATTGATCCATTTTGGTATGTGGGGCGTGGAGTTCGACCCATTGGCCGGTTTGGGAAAAGGCAGCTGAAGTTCACTCGGAATAATCTGCGGTCTGCGAGCAGCAGCTTGGATCTTATCTTGACTGCTTTACAAAAACAAGCAGCACTAGAAGCAGATGATGATGGCTGGTGACTTTCTTCCTGCTCATTATACTTAACAGAAACAAACTTTCTTTTCTTTTCTTCTTTTTAAGTGCCATCTCCTTTCTACACACCCATGCTCATTTGCCTGGTCTAGATTTGCTGCCCTGTACTTATTTTGTGTGCAAATGGCATGTACTTAAGATTCAAAATCTTGAATCCAATTCATGTAGTGAGCACAAATTCAGTCCCATCTTCCACCCCATTACCTTAGTCAGGAGACCAACAGTCTCAGAGCTGACCATGAGAGCTGTTTATGATGGTCCATACAGCATGTGCCATAATGCGCACATTACCAGAAACTGGATGCAGGTGGACTTTACTCAATGGGGCACCCATTTGTATGCACAGGACGCAGTGGTCACTTTTGCTAAACTGGGATAACTTTACTATTACATTGGGCAAAAGATGCCTGCATTGCAGGGCGCTGGACCCTCGTGGTCCCTTCCAACTCTACAATTCTATGATAGTTCGACCAAAAGTCTATGCGCTTGAAATAAGTTGTATAAAAAGTTATCGGCTGCATCCTGTCCTGCAATATTTCACAGTGTGTTATAATAAATGAAAACAACATTGATAAGAGCATTATGTAATAGTCACTATTAAAAAAAGAGAAAAAGATGTGAAATCTGAACTCTTGTCTACTTTTAGGCTGTTACCAATACAGCAGCCTGGTGGCCTGCAGCTCTCATCGGCACCTGCAAAGCAAGGCAATACCTCATGCACTGGAGTTGGTTACTGGAGCCCGTCATTCAACAAGTGTACAAAATGTTAAATTGGATGACATGAGGTTAAAAAAAAAGTTGGATCACTCGATGGAATGACCCATACGGAGAGCCACTTGAGATTTGGGGTTCTGTCAAACTCAGATCCATAGTCTGGGATTAATGGAGGAACCACTGGGGACAAAATAAAAAGATGTGGGTGGTTAGCACATTGTATAAGTCTCTACTAGTTCTCAGTGTATTGGGCTGTGGCCTAGTTCCCTTTGAGATGGATGTCTCTTTAGGGCATGGCTGGAAGCGTTCTCAGGTTAATGCAGTCCTCCAACATACGATAGGAATGTATGCACAGCAGGTTCATCTACTACTAGAGCATATACTGTATTGTAATAGCTGGCCTTAAATCCCATACATACATCTGGTCAGATATATATATATATATATATATATATATATATATATATATATATATATATATATATATCCAAACATACTGAGTACATTACATATTTTCTGTATCAATCAGGGCCCCTAAAAACCACATATTTTTCCATAAATCATTTGTTTTACTCTCATATCATTTCTCTTCACAATAATTCCTGGCAAAAATGCAGATAACAACAACAAGGCAAGCATTAAGTTCCACTCAGACTGAATCATATTATCTTAACCATTAAAATATTCTTCATTTATAAAAAAAAATCTAAATATAAATATTGACACTAAGGATTGAACTCACTGGATGACAAAATAATTATTTGTGTGCTATAACATATACATTTTATGGTTTTCTTTAAAACGGTAAATTAAATCTTTGCACATTTGGCACAGGTAAACCTTTGTAAAAATCGAAATGCCATACAGCAGGCAGGGATTTGTCTTTTTTTTTTTTTGCAATGTCTACAAGTACACATTTTTGTCAAAGATGACTGAATAGTTTAACATTTGAACACAGTAGTTGCTTCTCATGCCTCTTATGGAAAACATTCTATTCCAAACTCAGTTTTGTTTTATATCACACCAACAGAACAAAAGTCAAAGAGTTATCTATTAAAATTAGTCATGTTGGATTGAATATTACATACACAATAGTAGTTAATAATATCATTGGACAATTATGTAGACCAGCCATCATTATTGACATTTCGTTAACACACACAGACCTGCAGAAACAAGAATCTAGGAATGTATCTTGGACAAGTACAGAAAGAGTGGTGTGAATGGAAACCGACACAATTGTATTAGACCCCTACTTTAGTTAAGTAGCTTAGTTTATTTGATCATATACTATATGGATGTTTTTTATATACTGCAGAAAAAAAACCCTGCCATCTGAATAGTCAAGTTTTATAAAACTTAGTAAGAATTTCATGCATGTATATAATAGCATCATTTTGTCTGCAGCATTTTAAAAAAGGGAGTGAATGTGGATAGGAATTTTAGATAAGGGTCTAGGAATACACAAACCCAAACAAAAGTAATGAAACTAACATTGTTGCAGGTACGCACTTGTGTAGTGCAATCCTAAGCCTGTTTACTCAGCAGTAAGTGACATTAAACTCAGTAGGATTTACTCCCTGGGATTGCAGCCAGAATCTGTTTTAACCAGTCTTCTATTCTTACAATTAAAGAGTGGTAAAGGCATTAAGTCCAGCCTTTTAATGCATGCTTATGAGTGAAGTGGGGGTTCCAATGTGTTAGCATTTGTCGCATAGAACCTGGGTTGTTAGTTGTACGGAGATTATCAGAGAAAGAGCATGAGGCTGCAATCTTGTACACAGTGTCCTGACCACAGTAGGGCTTGCAGCAACAAACCTATTTGCTGTTCAGACGCATTCTAATGTGCCCAGTGTTGCTGCCTGGATTTTAGCTCACATACTCAACCGAATCAACTGCTAAAGCCACTAAATGATTCTGGCCCAGCACCGGTTTTTGCCAGCCAAGTCAGCCATAATGAGCACATAGTAAGCAGTACAGACTGATTGATGGACCTCACTTGTCTAGACTGTAGGGGTTGAAAGCAGAAATAGAACCATCCATCGAAATTATAACTTTCTGAAAAGGGCCAGTGATTCCAAAAGCCCCTCCGCACACTTTGGTGGAATCAATATTAGACTTTCAATAAAGGGACTATCAAAATCTGATCATTGAACTGCTAACACACACTTCTAAAAGTACCTATATATATATATGTTCCCATATTAGGGTGAACATCTACACTTTATGGCTAGCTCACTTTTGTAACTGAAGGTGAAGCGAATGTGCATTAATCTGAATCTTATATTCTAGGAAAGGCTCTGAAGTTACAGGCTCTGAGACCAGTTCTAGCAGTGGAAAGACTAGGACTAATTTCAGCTGCACGTGCCTTTTGTTGAGGATGGGAGAAATTTTTAATTCATCCAGGCGGAAGTTTACTTAACAAGCAAATATAGGGTGCTTCGAGATAGGAATTTATTGTGGAATCAGGGCTGCTCATGCACACAAAGTTTGCCCAGCATCTGCCTGACACGGTCGTCAAGAAAAATGCCAGTCCATACCTTTTTCTACACTCCCCCCCCCGATTTCCTTTAACATGGAAGGTAAAATACCTTATTGCACATGCACAGCCATTGCTGGTGTGAAAGTTCTTTAGCCCAGTTTGGGAGCAAGTGGTTTGTTAGGTGTGAGTTGGTGATCTGGCAAACAGCCTCTACCACCACACTCCTGAGTGTGCTGCTCACATGAGCACAACCTAGCCATTTCGTTTATGGTGGCCATGGCCCAACAATATGAGTGTGCCTGCTTTTGCAGACTGCCACATGCCGAAGGCATGCCCAGATTTCAACAGCCCAGTTTGGAGGAGCTGCTCTCTCAAGATCTTCAAACAGTACATGCAGGGAATTACTGACTCAACACACAATTTCAATACAGAGGTCTTTTGATGAGCATTTCAGTTCTTCGTTGCTGATGTGCTGCCGTTCTTTTGGATGGGGGACTGTTTGTTTATGCCGCTGATGGTTACAGGGGTCTGCAAAGTATTACAGTATTAATTGTTTTGGATACTGCCGCATCCAAATCAAACAGCGGATTGATTTAGCTAAGTATCACTCTTGCAAAAGACCGCAGTATTATTATTATTAAAATTACTGGGGGGAAAAAACAAATTAATGAAAATTGATTCCTGCCCCCCAAAATCCACCCACCCCCCAAAAAGAAAGTACAAACCTCTGTTTCCAGTTGTGAATTAAGATAAATAAAGGCTGGCAACAGCACTTCTGGTGATGTTTTAAAAAATGAATGCACACAAGTACATGCACATATGCTCAGAATGGAACTGTAGTGGGGAAGGGGGGTTTGATGGCAGGGACATAAAAGGCCCAGAACAGATGCATTCTATCAAGCTCTGTGCATGGCTAATAACTGAATGGCAACAGATGTCCATAACCAGGGGGAAACAGAAGCTAATTTGACAATAGTGTGCACATAAAAAAACGAATCTGAGCTACCTTTTAGATTTATAAAGCTCGTATCTGGAAGCACCCATATCTTCCTCCTACAACACTCATGGAAGGCAAGCACAGATCACAAACGGAAAAATGCTTTTCCTACCTTTAAAGCTCCCCAGTGGCCATCCCTTTCCAGCATTTGCTTTATGATTACCCAGTTACTTTTGGAGTTCCTCTTATTGCTCAACAATACATACATGACTATGACTGTGTGAACAGTAAGGTCCCAGCAAATCTGGATGACGGGGTGGATGGCTTGAGTTTTTCCTTGACCTACACGTGGGATATTGGCTGACATTAACGGATGAATTAGGAATACAAAACATACTGTATTTTAAAGAAAACGTATTTTAGAACAGTTAACAATGTGGGGAGGGGGAGGGAGTGCATCTTAAAACATGGAGCCTTGCTTATATGAAACTCGACGTCCTTTTTGGAGTCTCATGAGAACTTTAAGGCAGAGCTTCCAACAGCAGACCACAATGCTGAAGACTTGAACAGCTTTCTCAGTGAGGTATCCAAGCAAAGCCCTATTACTGAGGCATTGTGGGTTCTTGAGGGTCCATTTTTTTATTGGATGTATACAATGGCTGTTATATAAAGGCACTCGAGTGTGTAGCCTCAGGCAGTGTGTTATTGGCAGTAGAATTCTAGAATTCTAGTACATTACAGCAGACCCTATTGTTGGTTCCTAAAATGGAAAACACAGAATTAAAGAAACATTAAATTTGATAATGAAATAATATAAATATACAGAAAAACTTCTAAAAGGCAATTATTAAACTCATGGGATCAGACTATTTACAGGCTCAATGATCCAAAGTCCACAATGACGAAAGGGTTATTCCAAAGATCCCTTGGTCAGTTAGACCTCGCTGTTCTTTCCAAAGCTGAACAAAAACTGTAATTTAGGCTTAACATGTTACTCATTTCTAAAACTCAATTTTGGCTTTGAAGTTTGGAAATTTTAAATTTAGACACTGAGATTTTGAAGTCATTTTATTACCTGGATGATGTATCACAAAAATGACGGCATTAAAAATACACACGTGGTTTTTTTTGAGTCGCAGCATGAAGTTCCTGCTTGATTCAGTACATTTCATTGGCAAACGAATTTTAGAATTCAAAACTTGCGATGAAGTTTGAACGTTTTGGGTTTTCCCCCTCTTAAGATCTAGGTTTTGGGAGAGAAACAGCAAACCCAAGAACCAACGGGATGAGTGAGTTTGGGAGAGGTGGACCTTGGGCTATCTCAGGTCTACACTGGCTCCCCTCAAGCAACTTATGTTGGCATTAACCCCCAAAGGGGTGTTGTGGAGGGTAAGTAGAGTCTTACATCTACCCCAAACCTCGTTTCACTCAGTCACAAGACCTGGCAACCTGGCAGAAGTTATACCGGCCAATGGGGTGGTGTAAGTCAGACTGTATTTTAAAGGCTTGTTTTCCTCCCGCCAAGCTCATTCTGGATCAGCTGGCAATAACCTCACCCCTGAACAGAGTTTGGAACTGGGGTAACTTAAACCAGCATCAACTTGTGCCGGCTTCCTATGCTTCAGGTTGCTCTGTAAGCTTCTGCTGAGTAAATTACCTTCTTATCCTTGGCAGTACTTTTCCTCTCCTTTTTTGTCCTCTGCGTAAGAGATCCTTGGAGTATGAAATTCCTGTTGAATGTTCTAACAGGTGTAACCGGAGATGCGTCCATGTCTTCACCTGAAAAAAGAGTCGTCACCAGCGTTCTGCATAAATTCAAGAGAATGATGGAGGAGGCAACATGCGTGGCTAAGCTCCTACAAAAGGACGGGGACAAGATTCAAATCTGGCAGATGCAGTATGAGCCTTTCTCAACCTGGTGGCCTCCAGATGTTTATATGACTGCAGTGCCTATCAGCTCCACAAAGAGACTTTCAACCAAGTATTTCTTAGGCTGTGTACATCTGAAGCACATTCAAAGCAGGTTCCTTCCCTTGAAGAATTCTGAGCACTGTAGTTTGTTATGGGTTGCTAGGAACTGTTAATCTGCAAGGGGTAATGTGCTGTGCCCATAATTATTAGGGGGGGGCAGATATGCTTAGAATGTGCTATGCAGTTATAGTGCATATGCAAATAATTAATACAAATGACATGCTTGTTATATGACCCTCAAGAAGAAATGGCAAAAGATAGTATCAATTTCGTTCAGCTTTAATGACAAAAAAGCCCAGAAAAATTCCTGTCCCATCTCCACCCAGATATGGGAAAAATGGGAAATGAGAGGGTGGGGAATGTAGCTGGCAACCCACCCTCTCAAAATTGTTTCTAAAATGCTTTTCTACAATAAAATTGTTCCTGCTAACTTCCATTCATTTGCAGTGCAGTATATTCTCAAATGGATGGGCCAGTGAATTCCATGAGACACTCCCAGGTAAGTGTACACAGAAAATATTTTAAGGCAGCAATTTTATTTATGATAAGGTTATGATTGTTTGTTTTTAATCTGGCTTTGAAATATCCAAAATTTTAACATGTATTAAAAATCTAGTAAATAATAAGTCAAGTTATGATATTGCCAGTGTAAGTAATGAATAATTATTTTTTGATCCAGTTACATTAATGGGCATTGTGTCATTCACCATTGGCAGTTCTGAAATGTGAGCTACATAAAACATTTTTATTTATTTTTAGTTTTAAAAATGCTATTCATTTAATTTGATGAACATTTAAACTCGTATGTATCTCAACTATATGTAATAGCCTTTTTCTATTTTGGTGTGACCTTATTCTTTGCAATTCTATACCCTTGGCCACTGTGATTTTTTATTTTTTTTAACAGAAAGCACCTTTAATGCTTTAGATACTTAAAGTACCTAGGCCTATACAATTATGTGTAACAGCATGTGAAGTTGCCTTGATTGAAACAGTTGACGTTTCTGTATTTTTATTTAGTGCCAGTTACTGGTTTTTGCAGTGCCATTTAATGGTACAAGGTGCCATTTACCAGAGATTGACATACGGAAATATATTATCATATAACAACAATATATTTAATCTTAATGGCTTCTTTATTATATGTATGCATATAGCTTTGTTTATCAAGCTGTGTTTTAGTCTCCAAAACAGTTATTAAGTGTTAGAACTATGAGAAACACAAGATAGCCTATTACTGAATTTACTTGTATCACATGCCAATTGTATTTTTTGACTTGTCCTTTACAGTATGTACATGTTCTAATGGAAGAATAAAATATGATTTAACTACTGAGTTTCCTTATACCAAACGTTAACATGACAATTACTGGTGCCATCACCTTAGAATGGTTTGGTGCAAAAAAAAATCAACGAATGTGAATTCATTGCATTGCCCCATTGCATAAAAGTATCTGTAAAGTTTATGGTTGCCATCTGAACAAGTTTACCCATGAATAAACATGTATATTAACTAATTATATCATTTTCAATGCATTAAGATTATATCATTTTCAATGCATTAAAATGAATATTCTCCTATTTCAAATGAAAATTCTCTAATATTCACATTAATTGAGAATATTCTCGAGAATTTAACATCACTTCTCATGGTATAATTTTCCATTGTTCCTAAATTGGTCATAATGGCTGTTGATGTTAGCACCCATCTTTCTTGAGAGACAATGGAGTGTGTCCCTGGGGGTGAAGTCAAACCACTGTGTTAGCAGCACTGAAGTGACCTCCCTGGGGTGCCAGCCTGGACAGAGTGTCTGGAGGTTCTGGACTGCCCAGACAAGACCCCCCTCTTGGCCTCACTGATGTGGTCCAAAGGAAAGCAGATCAATGCGTTTGGCACCAGCTTGGCTGCAGAAGTTGCTGGAAGGAGGCATACAAAGTGCCATCCAACCATCTTAGGGACTCCACTCTGGATTTGTGTAGGGTTTATCCTTTTCTTTTCCCGAGGATACCCCACAAGGCAGCAGAGGTTCAGGATCACAGTTTTCCTTCTCTGGATGGGCTACCTTCCCAGGTTGACAGGCCCCATCTGCCCCTCACTTCCCTCTAACATCATGTGCAGAAACCGCCTTCTTGACCGTTTGGACCCATTCTTGGTCTTATCCACTCATTCTGCCAAATCCTGAGCTCGAGTGCAGGGGAAGTCAATATGTACTACAGAATCAAATTCCACTGTTTTTCAGTACCTGTCACTGGTGGAGCTGGAAGCTTTCGTCTCTGCTGTCTTGATGTGTCTATCGTGTGCATCTATGGGATGAAAAGCGCCCCACAGTTTATTAGTATATAATTAGCACATAACAGGGAACCAATACTGGCTCCAGTCCAACTCTGGCTACATACAGCTGGTCAAATGCAAGGGCGGGTAGTCTGGACCACAGTGGACCAGGGGCATCCATCCCCACCTGCCTTAACAGACACATGGCGAGCTTAATGAGGACGAGGTGGGCATTATGCTGCAGATGTTGACACACATTTCAATGGGCAACTATACCAGCTTTGGCCATACAGATGTGTGCCTGCTTCACTACACAGGTCTGGTTGGATCGGTGGGGTGGCTGCTGATTTAATTTTTCTCACCTGGTTTGTTTGCTGTTGGTCACGTTTCCTTGTCAGATGAACACACGGAGCTACATTCAAGCCTGCCACTGTTAGCGCTGAAATTCTGCTCTCTATATCTGAAATCTTTAAAAGAAACCATACATTTACATTATTTATTTGCATTTCACTGCTTGATTGTAAAAACCCTAAAAGTGGTTTACAAAAAAAGAGTAAAACAATAAAATCACTAAAAACAGTTGAAAGCAGATACTGTATCTGAAACATTCAAACAATAATTAAAATCAGTAATAAGCTGAAAACAGATGAAAACACATATCCGGGTAGACTTGTTCAAACAGAAATGTTTTTGGTAGGTAGGTGCCTTCCTGGTGTCAAAAAGCAGGGAGTCCCATGCTGCCACACTAAAGGATTGATTTCTTACAGATGTGGAATGAGTATTATGCGCCATTTGTAGCAGTGCCAGTTCCACAGATTGAAATGGTCGAACAGAAATGCATGGGGAAAGAAGATCTTGCAGACAAAATGCTTGCAAGTTGTTAAATATACAGTATTATGATGAATGTAGCTGAGTCCATCTCACAGGTTGCTGTTTAACACAATGAAAGAATACTAAATTAACTGGCAGGTACGAACTGGGGAGCTAGCTGTTCATCTCACCTGAAGTTCTGCATGATGAACCTGTGCTGCTGCTGTTGCCACTTGGTCTTCCAGGTCAGCCAACTCTGATTCTGAACTAATGCTGTTAATTCTGCGTGCTGCATCCTCAAGGTCACTGAGCTGACTCTCCAAGCCATACACACTGCCGGCTGTTAGGTAGACCTAAGCAGTACATGTGCCAGAATCCAGTTAGGTCAGTCTACAGCTTTGGAGCTTCTTCAAATACTAGGGCCTGAGGTTCTTACTGCCACCACTCTGACCACTACTGACAAACACTGCTTTAATCATTCATTCATTCATTCCACATTTTAATGTGTTTCCCCATCACATTTGGAAGTGCAAAAGGCAGTTTCTTTTTTTCTTTTTTCTTTGTTTAAAGTGGGTTTGTTGTGCTAGGGCACACTTTAAGCCACTTTAATTAAGCAAACCTAAATCTCCTCCCTTCTGCAAAACACTGACAGTCTGGCAGAGGCGCTTTAGAGACAAATGCATAAGTACAAACATTGCAATTTGGGATGCCAGTGTCTGCAAAACATTGCTTTGGCCAAAGATCAAACTGTATGAACAAGAGGCACTTTTGCTCATGCAGTTGGGGAAAGGGAGAAGTGATTTTCCTCTTCTGCAGCCCCAGGTCCTGCATTCCCAAAAGTGGTTCCAGAGGCAGTATTTCAGGGGAATACAAGAGGACTCTTGTTGGTTGGGGGGGGGGGAGAATTGTGTCCCGCCCCCCCCCCCAAGCAGGTGTGCTCTTCACTCGCACAGTGGGATATTTGGATCCAAGCCAATGCCTCCAAATTTGTTTACACTCATGTAACTACAGTGGTGAGTCTGTGTGTGATCATGAGACTATCTTCAACATGACAAATCTCAGCTCAAAGAATACAGCCCTTTAAAAAATGCCCCCCCCCCTGCAAGTGATTTTAACATTCATTTTGTCCCCAGAGGAGCTGAAGACAGAAATGGATGAATAAAAGATGAACATTCCGATTTAACAAACAATATGCTTGGATTGATTTTGGAATATTAATGAGGACTAGTGAAAATTCACAGGCGTGCTCCGTTTGTAAGTAAGTTAACCTTAGAGAGTGTACGTGTGTGCTTGATTTTCTTTGCTAATCTACTTGTTCCGTCCTTTGGTTTGAGACCTCATTCATCTCTCCCTAGGCCCCAACAGCTCATCCAAACCTGGCTTCAACTTTACTACTACTGCATAAATGTGTTATCCTGAATCAGAAATAAGTAAACCTGAAAGAAGAGATTCACACAGAGGGACAGATATTATTATTATTATTATTATTATTATTATTATTATTATTATTATTATTATTATTCTGCCCTATACCTGCAGCTCTCTGTTGCTCTGTGTCTGTTGCTATCCCATTCTTATGCTGTCAGGTGCATTCTAGAACCCTGAGTCTAAATCTCACAGGGATAGCAATAAGAGCGGGGGCACGGGGGCGGAGTTAGTGTGCTTGTCCCTGCATCCCTCCTCGTATGTCGGCTTTGCTCTGATTCAGAACACCTAAACAGGGCTTTTGTCTTTTAGTTTGCTTGGGTTTTTTGTATACACAATTGCCATTCAAAACCAACGGCTCTCTTTCCCCACAAGAGTAATCTAAGCAGGACTACCCGCAGCACACACAGCTATAACATGAAGTCTTCTGCCACTCTTACATTTTCTTCCAGTGTTGTGAGCTGCTCATCAAGTCTGATAGGGTCTGCACCTAGGGGGAAGTCTCCTTTGCCTTTGTCAGACACATCTGCTGCAAAATCACAAGGACCTGTAGATTCTGCTATGAGCTCCTCTGTTGCATTGATGACTTTTAGGACCTCAGTAGATATGTTGCAGAGAGACACTGCAGAATATTTCTGTTGTAAAACAGGAAAGTTTCTTGTTAGAAGGAAGAGGCATATGTAGTGAAATTGTTTTGCTTCATGAATACACAAAGGCTCCCGCTTCCCTTTTTTTTGATAAGCTCCTGTTTAGCCACATAATCTGCTTACAACATGGAAACCATAACAACAACAACAACAACAACAACAACAACAACAACAATTTCTTGTCCTGCACTTTGCCTAGCTAAACAATTTTGGGTCTCTTGCTCTTTCAAGTCAACCTCTATATAATGAAACTGAATGTTGCAGAGTTTTTTCCATATGGACTTTATTTTTTAAAAAGCAGATTACGACTAAACATAATGGGCTTATGAATCAAACACATGTGAAATTGAATGAAATAGAATGACCCATCTATCCTGAATCATACCCACCATCTCCCTAGTCTTGGAGTTGATTGGGGTTTGAAGAACAGGCCAGGGAGATTGGCAAAGCCATGGTGAACTCTACTCTCACCAGTGATCTGTATCTCCCATCAGTCCAGTTGGTATAAAACACCAAATCAAGGCCATGGTCTGCAATGCCCCTTTGAACATGTTGCTGTTCTCCTATGCATGAGCTTCATAGTTTATACTGGCAATGTTATTCAGCACTCACAAACAAAAATCAGATGTAAATAACAATAAAAACCAATAGTTTCAAGAATGGTTTATTCTTTTACAACAAATCAGATCCCATTGAGCTGCACAGGGAATGAATTGGCTCTCCTGCAAGAGAACTGACATGACAAAATGTTTGCTTATTGTTGAGGACAACAATAAGTAAACATTTTGTCATGTCCCCTGAGACAGTCAGCTTCAAGTTGGGTTATTTGCAGACTATTACAGGGTACAGATAAGAGGTAGCTCTGCTGGTTCTGGCCATGCTGTAATTGCTTTCCTAGCAGGTTATGGTTTCCTATCCACAGAACAAGCAGTGTTGTACTTTAGATATTTGGGAAGTAGACATAATTCCGTGGTACTGCATTTGCTGTGTACACAGAAGGCTTCCGGTTTCATCTCAGAAGATTTGTAGGTAGCAGGTCTAGAAAAGATCTCAGTTCGATACCTTGGACAGCTCCTGCCATTCAGAGTAATTAGCCCTGGCAAGATAGGCCAGTGATCTGACTCAGTGCAAGGCAGATTTGTATGTTCACATTCTTCACATGCCAGTTCATCAGTAAGATGTTTACTGAATAAATGCTCTTTCAATGCCTTCATACATTGATCTTCCAACATATGGTTGAAGCCCCATGATTAAAGAGACACTCAGGCAGCAGGTTAGATAGAATCAGGTCTTTGGCCTGTCTGGCAAGCACAACAGTGATAATTAAAGCAGCCAAATGTTTCCTGTCTTCACAGACTGGGAGATACTTGAATCATGAAGAGCTGCTCAACCTCTCATGTTTCCATGTTTCCCATTTACTCTTGCAGGTACCAATTAGTTTGAAGGAAATCAATAATATTTAGGGAGAAATCAAAGCTGTAGAGGGGATTGGTAGTTGTTTTAGGCCTCTTTTCCATGCCTCTTCTCCATGCCCCATTATTCCATTAATTATATTTTTTATATATAAAAAAGCTGCCAGAGCTATTACATTTTCTTCAAAGTATCTACATATTGACAAATGTTTCAGTCTTCAAAGAAATGTGCCCGGGGTTCTTCCTTTTTCACAAACCAGATAGCACTTGAAAAATATTTATTAAGTCTTAGATCTTTATGTCTTGCTGCAATCCTTTATAAACAGGTCACAAATGATGCGAAACATTCAGAGCTTATGCACACAACCCAAATACCACCAGTTGTTACATGGACTAGCAGTGATGATGGTTTTATTTTATTGACTGTGTAAACACTTTCAAAAATATGTACAGTCATACCTTGGTTTTTGAACAGAATGCGTTCCAGAAGTCTGTTCAACCTTCGAAATGTTTGGAAACTAAAATGCAGCTTCCAATTGGCTGCAGGAGCGTTCTGCAGCCAATTGGAAACCATGGAAGCCGCGCCGGACGTTCAGCTTCTGAGGCAAAGTTCGCAAACCAGAACACCTACTTACAGGTTTGTGATGTTCGAGTTCTGAGTTGTTCGTGAACTAAGCTGTTCGAAAACCAAAGTACAACTGTACCAGTGCCTGACTCAAGCAAAAAGATGACTTATCACAAGCCTCCCACAATGGATCATTGGTCAGTGGCAAAACTTCAATGGCAACTACCAACATGGATGCTCTCATTCCTGAACCAGCAATATTACATTTGCTTTCCCATGAATTACCACTGCTTCCTATCATGAGGACACCAGTTGTGGCAAGTATTAGAATTACTGTAAAAAGAATCCATTGTATTAAAGTAGATTAGAAGAGACTCATTATTGAGGGTTATCCAGAAGAATAGCTCTATCTGATACACCTATTTTGGCAGAAGTGACACAAACTCTCTCTCCCTCCCTCCCTCTCCCTCTCTCTTTCTGCGTGTGTGCAAAAAGCAGGGATAAAGGGCATAAGAGAAATAATTGGGCACGTGGCCATGAGAACCAAGAACCACAATTTCTCCAAGCTGTAGCACTTTTACAAACAGATCTCTGTACTATCATATCGCTGAGTTGCTGTTTTAAATCATGGCCTATATTCATCCCCTAACTTCCCAGTCAATAATTTCAATCACCTGGATGATTTGACTCACCAGGTGAAAGTGGGTTTTTGAAGGTAATGGAAGAACCCTGAATCAAGAGGCTGGCTCTGATTTTCCTACTATAAATAAAGTAGGTCCAGCCATCAGAATAATGTTGAAATGTTTAGGTGGAATATGCGTTCCCTTATATTCATAAGAATCTACAGAGAAAGGTCAAGTAAACAGGTGGACAACTGGTACTGGGGGGAAAGCCCTTTTGACTGGCATTTACTGTATCTGACTCTTCATATTGCTGAAAACTCTTCCTTACCTGCAATAGGCGATTCTCAAAGACAGCTGTTGCATCTACTCTGTTTCTCAGCTAAGCAACTATTAGGGAAGTGACAGACGTTTAGGCAATCTTTAACTGCAACAGCACAGCTAAAGAGAACCGAAATCCAAAATATTAGCTAAAGCTTCTGCATCAACTCTACCAGCATTAACTGTAAGCAAATGGCAATTACTAACATTTAACAACAGTAGCATAGCATAGGTTGCCAGTGTCCAGGGCAAGGCAAGGGTCCTTGGCATCGCCCACTGATAGGCTGGAACAAAGAGCCAATAGCTCGGCGACCTACCCAAGTGGCAGCTGTGGCACCCTGTGACCATCAAGCACAGTGGAAAGCAGGATGGGGGATTGGTTGGCAGCAGGTATCTTTCTAATGCAGAGGGTGTCTAGCAACAGGCTGCCATTGCAGAGATAGGAACATAGGAATGTGTCTTTGCATCATTGGTCTATTTAGCTCAGTATTGTCAACACTGACTGGCAGTGGCTCTCCAGGGTTTCAGGCAGGGGATTTTCCAGCCCCTCCTGGAGATGTTGAGGATTGAACCTGTGACCTTCTCTTTTCCATTGAGCTAGAGCCTCCCCACCCCTCTGGAACTAGCTTTGACTCAGAGACCTTCAGCGACTGACTTCAATATCGTCTCACAATTTACTGTTGATGACCTGCCAGTAGGGATGGAGGAGACATTCTGAAGTGAACTAACCTAATTTGCTGATCACTGACAATTTAAATGATTTTTTTTCATGCTTAAAAGGGACTGGCCCTATGATTGAGAAACTGACCTGGGGAAGGCACAAACTGATTCATCTGTTCATAGCTACTGGTAATTCCACTAATGACAAAGAGGCTGCTCATGAATACAGGAATGTAGCAAATTTCATTAGGCTGAGATCTTTCCCATACATCCTTCCCCTTAGTCTGTTCTAGTAACTTGCCAGCTGAAAGGTTAATGGTGCCAATTTGAACACTGAGATCCCTTAAAATTGGTTCCACTGAAACTACGGGGTGATACATTTGCAAATGGCAACCAGTAAATTCAGGAGATCCAGCAAAGAATGGGACAGTAGTAGAATATGAGAGGTAGTTTAAGGGAAAACCAGCACTTTTGTTTTCTTTACTAATACTTACATTAGTTCTTGTTAACTTCCTTACTTATGTAGTTACCAATATTTTTAAAGGGTTTTTAAAGGGTATTTGAACTCTATGAATATTTCCATGCTCCACTCCAAATATCCTACATTTAAGCAGGTTTTTTGTTTTTAGATGAGGCTCAAAAAGGGAACAAGAGGAAGGGGATCTTTGTTGCCAAAGCAGTTGGGCTGCTGTTCTTGAGCTCCAATTAAGATGGAGTTGTACCAGAATGTGAGTGGGGATGTGCATTTGTATGCGAATCTCATTGAAAAACCAATTCAATGTGAATAAGCAGCATCTGCATTCAGATGTGCACTATTTTGTACTCACATCCAGGATGCTCCCTCTCTAGACACACTGTACTGCTAAGCAACGGTCTCATGGCAATATAGTGGGCACCCCAGTATGGCGGCCTCAACACCCTCCCCTCCCTAAAACCGATGGTCTCTCTCCCCTCCTTAAACCAATTTAAACTGAGGGCAGACTTTTGGTTTCATTTGCACCTGTCAGTGATGCTGTCACTTTTAAGTCTGATTGATTTCAATGGGAGAAATAAACTTGCGCTTAAATTTAACCCATTTAAATAAACTGGACAGAAAAGTGCTTAACTTTGACTGGGCCATTACTTCTAAAGTTTTGGTCATAGCTGAGTGAGATAGTAGGAACCGTGGACTCTGAATTCAACGGTGATTTATGCAGTGACTTACGCTATCTCTGAGGAAACGTCAAATCAACATGAGGCACACAAAATGAGTGCATAAAAATCTTTTCCATCTCTAATGGCTCCTGGCAGTATTGACCACATCCTTAAATCACCATGCACACATTACAAGCTTCATTATTGAGGTGCTTTATCATGCTCACAGCAGTGTGGCTGTTCTTCAGTCAATATCTGTTGTCTTCATCTAAGGGGTGGTAACAGGTTGTACATTGATTCATCATCATTGGAGTTACGCAATTCACTTCAGACTTCACAAAAATATGGGGGGTGGTGGTGGTGGAGAATTGAAATGTAATTCATACCATGCCTTTGACTCTCTTTCATTCCTTCAATTTACATTCCTTTTAAGTCTCACAGTAAAAAATGGCTGTGGCAACTAGTTTCTTAGAACTTATAGCAAACTTTCTGAGTGCCGATCCCAATACTCTGGGGCTTTTTTTTAGCTGGAACTCACTGGAACCCTGTTCTGGCACCTCTCAGGTGGGCACCATTGCCATTCTAAGAGAACAAAGGAGGTGTTTAAGGAGGTATTTTCTAGAAAAATAGCTCTGCTTATACTGCCAAAATTGTACCATCTAAACACAACATGGAGGTATCAACAGGCTTTAGGGAACCCCAAATAGTCTGCCCTTGGATAAAGCAACCTCCTACATCTATATTATTGTGTTTTCTAAGCAGTTTTCTCCAAATTTCTGACTGCAAGGTACACTTTTTCCAAATTAAAATTAGAGTCCTCTTCTCCAGCCAAAAATTTATATGCTATTTTTTACTATGGAGGAGCAAGAATAAGCTGCCCCCAGAAGAGTCCAACACTGTCACTGTCACTGTCTTAGGTCAGAAGTCAGGCTGACCTAAGACATTTAGCTGCAAGCAAAGGACAAGTTGGCATTCCAGTATATTTGGGAAGTGGGAGAATAATAATAATAATAATAATAATAATAATAATAATAATAATAATAATAATAATAATAATTCTATTATTTATACCCCACGCACCTGGCTGGGTTTCCCCAGCCACTCTGGGTGGCTTACAACATATCTAAAAACATAAAACATCAAGTGTTAAAAACCTCCTAATACAGGGCTGCCTTCAGATGTCTTCTAAAAGTTGTGCAATTCTTTATCTCCTTGACATCTAAAGGGAGATCGTTCCACAGGACGGGTGCCACTATCGAGAAGGCCCTCTGCCTGGTTCCCTGTAACTTGGCTTCTTGCAGCGAGGGAACCACCAGAAGGCCCTCGGCGCTGGACCTCAGTGTCCAGGCTGAGTGATGGGGGTGGAGACACTCCTTCAGGTATACTGGGCCGAGGCCACTTAGGGCTTTAAAGGTCAGCACCAACACTTTGAATTGTGCTCAGAAACATACTGGGAGCCAGTGATAATCATTTAGGACTGGTGTTATATGGTCCCAGCAGCCACACCCAGTCACCAGTCTAGCTGCCGCATTCTGGATTAGTTGTAGCTCCAGTAGAGCTCATTGCAGTAGTCCAAGCGTGAGATAACTAGGGCATGCAGCACTCTAGTGAGACAGTCTATGGGCAGGTAGGGTCTCAGCCTGCATACCAGATGGAGCTGGTAGACAGCTGCCCTGGACACAGAATTGACCTGTGCCTCCATGGACAGCTATGAGTCTAAAATGACTCCCAGGTTGCGTACCTGGTTTTTCAGGGGCAAGGTTACCCCATTCAGGACCAGGGAGTCCCACACACCCACATACCCCCTGTCCCTCCCCCCCAAACAACCTCAATCTGTTAGCCACCATCCATCTGCCAACCGCCCCTAGACACTCACACAGCACCTTGACTGCCCTCAAGCCCAGAAGTCTGGCTCATGTTTTATGATTAGGAAAATTGAACAGGTTGACTATCACAGCAAAAGTTTGACTCCTTTGTTTTCTTTTGCTACAGTAGGTTTTATCTGAATGGTGAGCAGAACAGTTAAGAAGCAACTTAGAAATGCATTATTAGAATTGCTTTTTCTCATATCCAAACCCTGCAAACCTCAGAATACGAGTAAATGCACGGAAAAGCGATTATTTCAGATGAAGATCACTAGCACACATAAAATCGTCCAGTCTCACCTGCTGAAGTGCTGAGGTTAAAAACTGGAGTTTAAGATGGAGATCAAAAGCCTTTTGTTTTTCCTAGGTAGTTGGAAAGCAGTTTAGAAAAGAAGAGGAGATAGGAATTAGATAGTGATAGACACAATGCACTGGGCAAGAGCTATGGAGTGAAGGGAAGACAGAATAAAAAGATAATAAAATGTGTACTAGTTTGAACCTACAATTAAAGGTTACTATCCTGCCCTCAGCTGCACAATGGTTTGCACACACACAAGGGAAATAGGAGCTGTTTCACCATGGAGCTATCCCACACAGTTGCAGGAGTGTGTGTATATCGTGCGCAGGAAGTAGCAAAGTTTTGTGGGTCTTTTCCATCTGCTTGTTACCCTCCCCCCTCATGTTGTCACTTCCTGCCCCTATTACAGTAATAAAAAGAATTAAAATGGAAGGTCATTTAAAGGGTTCGCCTGCTGTTGTTTGAAATACTTGTTCGCTCATTAACACAGCAAATCAACTTTTATAGTGGATGAAATGCTCTCAACCAACTGAACAATTTATCATTAGACTATGTTGGATTAAAAAACCAATATCTATGAAGGCACTTTTTTTGAAGTTTCTAAAGAGGACTTTCTCTCTTAAGCGTAAAATGTAACAGGCAAAAGCTCATTCATGGTGAGGATGAAAGACCCATATTGAATACTTTGTAGTTAATCAAATTTTATAAAGTGAAGTACTTTCCATCACAATATCACATCAAAATGGTTTTTCAAATAAACAAGCTCAAGGTTAAGCAGTGTTGCAGCACAACTAGGCCTAAAAGACCATGATTTCAAATAATTTCAAATTATTTTCTCAAGCATTCATTTTTGAGAAATATATATATATCCTTGGTTTTGCTTTTCTGTTTTGGCTCTGTTGATTGCTGGCTTTTTGTTTGTATACACACACACACACACACACACACGACTTTAAATATATATATATAATCTTAAGATATTTAAAGTCACATTGAGTTGGTATTTAGCCTAGCAAGGTGGGTTACACATTTTAATAATAAAAAAATTAAATGATTAGCATTAGTATCTTAAAGCCACAGTCGTTCCAACCTGAAAGGCAAACCATGTGCTAGTTTTGCAAACAAGCCAGGAATAAAAACAGAATTTTCCTGTTTCATAAACTCTGGAGCAGGAAAGAGGAAACAGATCCATCTGTGTGGACTGCACAATGACAAGAACTTTATGAGTCATCCTTTCCAGAGTTGTTACTTGTCATCAGTCTTGGTAACTAATTAGTGACTAAGCTTTAATAGCCAATTGAATGCTGTTTGCTTAATCACACCAAATTATTTATCAAAGCTTGAATTTCTACAGATCATATAGTTTACTCCTGTCATCTAACTGTATGAAGCTGCCACTTCTAAAACTACCACCATTTATCACTTAAAACATCTCTATGTTCTGCAGGAATGGAGATTGGAAGAATATACCAATGGGAGTTCTATGTCTTATTTGATTCTTGTGCTTTTGAATATACCTTTGAAGCACTATACTGCCCAGATCATTGAAATGAACAAGAAATGTATTTGTTTTTATCTATCTATCTATCTATCTATCTATCTTTCTTTCTTTCTTTCTTTCTTTCTTTCTTTCTTAAACAAATATTTGGGAAGGGCTTCTATCAAAAAGAATGAACAAAGAGCACAAATCTGAACACAAATGCACTGGCATAGGAAGGGCGGGGCGTAGGGGGCGGGGCACCCCGGACAGCAGGATCCCGATAGGGTCCCATCTCGGCGCCCCCCACCCCAGAACGCACACCACGCCCCTGCGGGTGGCGTGCCCCACCCCCAGAACGTGCTCCAGCCCCGCCCCCGCCTGCTTCCTGCCCCCGGTGCAGGAGCATGAAGCTCCGCCACTACACAAATGTTCCCAGTTGCCTTCTTGAGTTGAAGAATAATGTTGCCATCAAATGGGGACGTCACCCAAAACACTAGCAGTCACTCACCCAGGCATAACATGCTACTCATAGCAGCTACAAGGAAATGAGGGGGAGACTTAACAATGTAATGCCGCCAGCCACATGGTGACTGCATATACATTGGCTAGGATATGGATGCTGGCAAATCACAACTTGTACTCATGGCAACCGCTGCTTCTAGGCACACACAGTGTGTCTCCTGCCCCAGTAGCATATTTACCCGTGTTTCCTGCTTTGCAAACCGTTCAACCACCAGGCACTACCTACCTTCTTTAGCTCCTCCTGAATGCATTTGCCACTGTCTTCTGAAGATAAGCACGATTTCTGGTTCTCAGATTCTGTTCTTGGCTCTGACACCTGTTCCTCTGAAGAGGTTTCCCTATCGTCACTCATTTTTGCAGCCAGTTCATATAACCTTGACTTCAGCTTTTCTTCCATAGGGTCTGCCTTGGTTTGATGGTCTTCGCTGCTTATGTCAGTTTCTGATAAATCATCAGATGCCTTAAAAGAAAACAATTTTTTTAAGAGGGACAAAGCAAATGCATCTCAAAGAGAGGAAATTCAAAGTTACACACACACACACACACACACACACACACACAAGCTGTTCATACCACAGGAGATCTAAAAGCATATCACTCTGATGACTGCAGTATAAATACCTTGGTTCTCAAACGCCTTGGTTCCCAAATGCCGAAAACCAGGAAGAAAGTGTTTCGAACTTTTTCGGAAGCCGAACGTCTGATGTGGCTGTCGGCTATTGTTTCTGGGGCGCCTGCATCAATCAGAAGTTGCGCCTTGGTTTTCGAACATTTTGGAAGTCAAACGGACTTCCGGAATGGATTAAGTTTGGCCCTTTTGTTTTTGCTATTTATTTTGTGTTTTTGTTTTTGAGGTTTTTTCGGCTCATTTGTTTTTGTGACTGTGTGGGACCCAGTTCAGTTACTGATTGATTGATTGATTGTGTGACTGCGGAAATGGATAAAAGCTGACTATCATCCGTGCAGGTAAGGGAAAAAAATGTAATTTTTATCATCTACAATACTGTCTTATTTATTTTATAGTACAGTACATTGATTATTAAAGGGACGCAGGTGGTGCTGTGGTCTAAACCACAGAGCCTAGGGCTTGCCGATCAGAAGGTTGGCGGTTCGAATCCCTGTGACAGGGTGAGCTCCTGTTGCTCAGTCCCTGCTCCTGCAAACCTAGCAGTTCGAAAGCACGTCAAAGTGCAAGTAGATAAATAGGTATCGCTCCGGCAGGAAGGTGAACAGCGTTTCCGTGCGCTGCTCTGGTTCGCCAGAAGCGACTTAGTCATGCTAGTCACATGACCTGGAAGCTGTCTGAGGACAAACAGCAGCTCTCTCGGCCAGTAAAGGGAGAGGTGTGCCCCAACCCCAGAGTCGTCCGCGACTGGACTTAACAGTCAGGGGTCCCTTTACCTTTACATTGATTATTGCTTTCATTTTATGGAACAATGGTCTTGTTAGATAGTAAAATTCACATAAAATGGCTGTTTTAGGGGTTGTTTTTAAAATCTGGAATGGATCAATCTATTTTGCATTACTTTCTATGGGAAAGCGCGCCTTGGTTTTGGAACAGACTTCCGGAACGGATTAAGTTTGAGAACCAAGGTACCACTTTACGGAGAAATGGGTTTTCATTTCTGAACAGCATGTGCTCAGTACAAATCCATTCTCTAGATGAAAACAAACCTCAGCTTCATGTTTGATCTTGCACCGCAGCTTTTAAGCTCAATGTGATATCTTACATATCAATTTTTTCATGACATAACTGGAACATTATTGTTTTATTTGTCTATTTGTTGTATACTCCTCTGAGATTGTTTTATTTGTCTATTTGTGTAGTTTGTTGGATACATCCAGGGCTTAGGATGGGAAACATTTCCTTATTGTGATGTTATACACACACACACACACACACACACACACACACAATACAATTTAAAGCAGCTTTCAACAAGTTTACTGCGCAGACAGAGGCAAGACATGGTTTGTTCAGACTGCTAGGGAAATCTGTGCTCAAGCACTAAATCAAATTACTCAGAAAAAGGAAAGTATTGTCCTGTGGACTGTAGCTGTGCTAGTGTCAGAAATGCTTTTTATATAATACCTTTTGACATCAGTGCAAGGAATGTCACCTGTCCGTGTCAGTGCTGTTTTGAATGCTCTGTTCTTTCAGAAAACTCTTTCACACACCCACACACCCTGAACAATTTTTGTCTTTGGAAAACTGAACTTCTTTCCTCCAGAGGTAGAATGGTGCATTTCATAGAATCATAGAATTGTAGAGTTTGAAGGGATATGCACAATAAAAACAATCTATTCTCCTTGACTGCCTGAAGGGAATATATCTAATCAATTATTTATTTAAAATTGCATGCTGCTTAATCACAGCCATCTCTAAGCAGTGTATGGGAGACCCAATACAATAAGACTAAAAATGAGTTGAAACTATAAAATCAGAATTAAATTGAAACACCTGTTGGAATAAAAAAATATTCAGCAAATGCTGGAAGGAAGTTCAATAGGGAGAGGGGCTATCTGACCTCAAGTGGAAGGAAATCCCACAAAATTTGGCCCACATGCATGGCTTCAAGTAGAAGAAGAAGAAGAAGAGTTTGGATTTGATATCCCGCTTTATCACTACCCGAAGGAGTCTCAAAGCGGCTAACATTCTCCTTTCCCTTCCTCCCCCACAACAAACACTCTGTGAGGTGAGTGGGGCTGAGAGACTTCAAAGAAGTGTGACTAGCCCATGGTCATTCAGCAGCTGCATGTGGAGGAGCGGAGACACGAACCTGGTTCCCCCAGATTACGAGTCCGCCGCTCTTAACCACTACACCACACTGGCTCACAGTCCTTCTGAGTTGCACTTTCATAGGAAAAATAACAAGTCAGAGAAATAAAAAGTTGTGATCTGAGTAGTGAAGGGCACAAAGGAAAACCCCAAGACAGAATCAAGTCACCTAATAAGGGCATCCGTTCATGGTACCTATGACTATTAATGTGAGGGTTTTTTTTATCTACATATAAAACTTTTCTAAACTACATCATCTAATTTCACCCTTTTTCATTTAAATCTAGTAAGTGAAAAGTTACACCTGTTCCCAGCTGTACCAGCTAAAGTTATCGTCCCATGAAAAGTTTATTTTTTTCTTTAAAAAAACCCAAAAACCCTACCTCTTGAAATGTAATCTGAACTTTGAGAAAATGTACATTTGATTTACTAAATGGCTCTTGCCCATTAGATGCTGAATGAACAACCATGTTGTATGTGATAACAACAGGGCAAGAGATGCTACCAGCTCTCTTAGCCTTGAGCATAACAATATCCTAAGCACAAAGTGAAATAAGCTCTGAACTGGCTTGCAGTTTAAAATTTGATTTCCCCGCAGTATACTAGCTAAAAGCACCATCTAGTGGAAGCCAGGGAATAAAAAAGACTGAGTGTCCTAATTGTAGCAATCTTGCTAATATTCTAATGTGTAAAATAACTGATGAGGCCATTAGCTCAATATTGTTACTTACTAAGGAAAAGCTTTATTAAAATATGTGTGCCCGCTCCCTCCTCTCTCTCTTTTAAACATAACAAGCCTTTTATGAATAATAGTACAATGGACCGAAACTTTGCTTTGTTGTAAAAAACCAAATAAATGCAGAATGGGTGTAATATTGTGAAGTATTAATGACATCCATTTTCCATACTATGTTTGCCTGTGGCTGGGTGGCTCATTGGAATATGTTGGCCCTGCTCCACTGTTAGCAGCAGATTATTTTAAATTAGTATACATTTATATACTTAAAGCAGCCTTGTTCTTACCCCCAGCCGAACACTCAAGAGCAGCGACGGCTCTATGGGTAATGCTCTCCCCTCTGTCTCTTTTAGCCTCAAGGGGCTACAAAGGCCCAAACTAAACGTGCCATTGAATTCAATGGGCAGGTTTTTAAATTCCACATTTCATCAGTGGGAGTGGCTGAAAATTATCAGGATCACTGCAGGTAGGGACGCTAATACCAGATTCAGGGATTTCCCCCAGGACCACAGTGGGGGGCAAAAGGGTTGAATCCCCCTCCTATTAGCTGCTATTCTGGTAAGTGTCACCCACAAACACACACAGTTCGTGCTGTCTGCATTAAACAAAACCTGCGTGCTATGTACAAAGACACATTGGAAATCGCATCAAGACTGGCATATCGGCTTGGCCATTCACCAAACACTAAGGCAGTGCCACCCCAACCCACCCCCCACATTCCCACTCTCCTAGCAATTAAATTTTACGATATGCCACATAGTCAGTTATATATGACATGGGTCACCTTCTTTGTGATCATGGTTATCAAAAGCAGGGGGTGCATCCTGTTCTCAGAGTATGAGTTTCCACAGCCTATGAGTGTCATTTTGGGAATGAGAATGAAAGCCAGAATCACTGTAAATAAGTATGCAAGCCAAAATGGGCATTGTTACGCAGCATGGCTGCAAATACGGTATTCATTGTATGTGGCATGACACAAATACTGTACTCATTACTAGGGAAGCCGTCCTTGAACCATATGTATCATGTGGTTCCAAACCCTCCTATATGGAAAAGTACCACATTAACTTAGTTTATTTACTGCAATTGTCCTTGGCACAATCCTGACCATGACATAAAACATGAACAATGAGGATTAATACCATGTTCTTGTGTCTCTGAACAACAGAGATAGATTTGATACTTGCAGGCAATGCATGGCATTAATTGAAGTCTAATTACCTGACTTGTGCTCAATTTCTTCATGTGCGATTTTGTGCGATTTTTGCCTTTGCATAAATCCTCTGATTGAGCCTTGCCTTTTTTCCACCTCCTGGACCTCTTTTCCAAGTCATGATAGGCTTCTTCGCTTTCACTGCTATCTGAATAGTCTAAACTGGTAGTTTGTGGGTTAAAGTTCACATCTAGTTCCTCCTGGAATTGTGCTTTTTCCTCTCTGGGTTTACTGTTAAAAGTTCTCCTCTGTATCCAAGGAAGACAGCTAGGCTCCCTAGGCTCCCTTGAAGAACTGACTGAGGATGTTTCAGAATCAGAGTACACTGCCTCAGCGTTGGTAAACAGCCCAGCTGATGGGGAGGCCGCAGGCTGGTACAGTTCATTGCCACACTCCCATTCAGCACTGCACTGAGAGCCAGCATAATTTGACAGCTGCTTGGGTCTCTGTCGCAGCTTGTTCAAAGCCACGTTCCAGTCATAGTCGTCTTCGCTATCAGAGCCCATCTCATCATAAGCAGATACAACGCTGGATTCACTTTCCAAGGCTTTGAACACTTGGCTCTTTGGTTTGGCAAGCATTCGCGGGCGAGGCAAATTGACGTTTTGCAGGGCCACCCAGTTTCCATCTGTGCTTTCCAAGACAGGGGGGAAAGCTAAGGAAACACAAGAAGAAGAAGATACAATTCCATCATTATTGTGCTGGACTACCCTAAAACATTCTACCATACCTGGGTCTGGTGTGTCACTACAAGAAAAGATTTGCACAGTATTTCATGTCACAGATCTTGAGTGGGAATAATAGACGCTTGTAAGAGGCTTGCATCCAAGGTCTCATGATAAGGTAATGAGGAGTGGACCAATCAGGGTTTGACCCAATGCATCTGAATTTGTTAGAAACTGTTTAGAGCAGGCACCCCCAAACGTGGCCCTCCAGATGTTTTGGGACTACAACTCCCATCACCCCTAGCTAACAGGACCAGTGGACAGGGATGATGGGAATTGTAGTCCCAAAATATCTGCAGGGCCGAGTTTGGGGGTGCCTGGTTTAGAGGGCAAGGGACATAAGTGTTGTGATATTATTACAAACTGAGCTGCAAGAAGTGAGGTCACTTGACTATGAGTCATGTTTTCATCCTGTGGGAAAGCCACTGGTCATACCAACCTTCCCACACATGTGATGTTTCTGTAATGTACTGTTGTATCTTTACTTTCTGTTCTGGCTCAGAGATGCTGGATGTATTATGCACAGCTCTGAATATCTGAGCTGGCACACAGAGACATACTCTGCACTTTATCTACAATAAAGTAGGTTTTAGCCTTAAAGGCTCGTGTGTGTTGTTCTTCAAGCTGGGGAACAATCACATATTACTAATGTGCTCCTGGACTCGAGTAGCCAGGAGTGCACAGAAGCTTCGTCCCACCCTGGGGGTCAGTCTCACAACTTGCCCCCGCGGGAAGTCTCATAACAATAAGTAGATCAAATCCCACCTATCAATATAGTTAGTGGCACATTTAAGTTTTAAGTTATATTAGTGCTGACAGCAAACATATTTCAGTGCATATAAGCACTGCACATGTGCTGGGATCTGTGATTTAAAAAAGGCTTCCCGGAATGTGTGCATGAAGTATCACAAATATGTGTGATTGGCACTCGCACTTCTTGCCCAGCTGTTCCTGCTGACAGTGCTGACTCCATGCAAGGTGCCAAATCATAAAAAAGATGCACCACTGATTTGCATTATGTGTGCAGAAAATTAATTTCAGGCATGAAGGACCTTTGCTAGATCAGGTGATATTCATTATTGCTATTGTACAATCAGCAACACGCTGAATATACATACACTTTCTAGCATGCTGTAAGAAAATCTGTTGTATAGTGTCACTTTATAAGAACCAACCATCCGGGCTGCAGTTTCACATTGCCATAAATGACTTTCAAAGTGGACAGATTAGATGGCCTTGAAAATACTAAAGCTAGAAGCTTTATCTGTCCAAGCCTTAAATAGCCTTATTATGTGCATACTCAGCTAAATGTGGCGATTTTATGTTTTGGTAGGTGAAAGCACGGGTTCCCAGTAGTTTAATGACCATAAATAAGTTCCTGAAACTTGAGATAATTTCACTTGCAGCATTATCTGTTCAGCACAGCATATATTATTAATAGATAAAATCTACAATATAGTAGCTACAATGATTGTGGGAAGGCATTTTCTCCTGGAGCATTTCTCTGGCTAAAAGCAGGGAAAGCACAAAATGTGAATAAGCAGAACTGTCAGGTTCTTATTTAAATTACCACAGCCTATTTATGCTTGCAAATTGCTGCTTATGTCAAAGACACTGTGAAAAGCCTTGGGAGATAATTCCTTCATGCTAAAGAAGTCAAGGTCTTTCCCAAGCCTGAATCTTTTGAAGTATTCAGTGCTTGACTAGCGAAGTTCACATAAGCATCATCTGCTAGTGCTTATTCAAGTGACCTCACACAAAATGTGTGCACAAATTACCTTCTTGGGATTCTGCCACCAGTGCATTAGGTAGCCAGTTAAGAAAAACTATCATTAGATACAGCTGTCCTGATCCAACCAGGGTCATGCATGCTTGGAAGCTGCCTTTCATGGATTTATCCTTAGCTGGATAAGGAGCTAAGTGTGTAAAACATAAGGCAGGCACCTATAATATTAGCATTTAAAGCTGATCTCTTCACTCAGTCTTTTGCTGAGGGTGATCCATCTGTTTATGTATAAAGCTGATCCACTGATCTGTGATATATTTGTACTTAGAAACGTAAATTTATTGTTGATATTTAATTTTATTGTGCTATTCACCGCCATATTTTTTATTTTTATTTTCTTAATCTTGATGGTTTTGGGGTTTGTTTGTTTGGCAAATAATAAATAAATAAATAAATAAATAAATAAATAAATAAATGTTGTGATTATACACCCACACACAATCCAGATGTCAGGGACTAATAATGAGCACTGGTAAGCAGTTTAGCTTTAACCCATGTAAGACATAGCTTTTATAACAATTTAACATGATTATATGTTTTGAGGAGGTCTCCTTTCGATCTGACATTAGAATCATGTGTTTGCGTCTATGGCGAGAGATCAGATACCTCTTGTTATGTAGGCTACAGGTTCTAATTGTCCAAAATTGGTTCATATAACATGGTAGGCCAAGCCATGCCTTGGTAAGGCTGTGTAAATGTGCAGGTTCCCAGAGAAAAACTCGCGGCCACCTTGTTTATCTCTAGCTCTTTTTACTGTTACACCAAGCTAAGGTTTTGCCTTGGCACGTGGCTGCATGTTTGCAGAGTCTTTGCTAAGCCAAAGTTTGGCTTCCTGTGTCATGTGAAATAGGTCAGCGAGTCACGATCTTTTGCCGAATTACTATATTTTTTCTTCTTAATCAAAGATGGGTGGTTATTAGGAACAGAAGTTTCAAGAGTAACAACCCGTTCAAGCAGTTTGTGGGCGACTGTTCCTTTATTGTACCCCTTTAAGAAGTTCTTCTTCTTGGGTTCAGCCTAAAATCTTAGGGAGAAGTAGCTACTTTCACACAGAACACAGAAATGTTATGCAGGTATCATAGTGCTTTACTTGGTTCGTTTAGTTGGTCCACGCTCTTCCAGCTGGGCAATGCAGAAAGCCTGTCCTCTTTCTGCTTTCCGCTCGGGCCTTTGGGTTGTCTCCAGAGAGATTCGGGCACAGAAGATGCGCGGTTCCTGTCTCTGCCTGATGCATCTTCGTTGGTCAGAGAGAATGCGGACTGAGACCGCTGTTAAGGGGAAATATGGAGAACGATATATTTAGCAGAAGCCAGCTATGGAGATGTTAAATGTTAGTTACTTGCAAGAGTAGCACTGAGATAAGTGCAAATCACTGAAGGGAAAGAGAACAGAATTTCGTTACTTCCATATCAAGAGGTAAAATCTTTAATCCTTCCATTGCTAATTCCTTTTCAGAAATGCATGCGAGTTAATTACTAAGGTCATGTCATTATATATGGAATAGTAATTAACAGAAAACAAACCCACAAGATAACTAAACTTCTTTCAGGACTGTACCACTTTATGCTTTCCCAAACAGATAGAAGACATCTCTTCCCTTGACATGGCCTCAGTGTTGCTGCTTTATATTTCAGTATTTTCTAATGAAGTAGTTGTTCATTCTGATCATAATCAGCACACACAGCCTCCTCCTATCTTCCCTTTCATCCCCATAAGTTGAATTAAATAGGGACTTCATATTCCATAATAATAATACTAATACTAATACTACTACTACTACTACTACTACTACTACTAATAATAATAATTTTATTATTATTTACACCCCATCCGTCTGACTGGGTTGCCCCAGCCACTCTGGAAATCTTCTAACATATATTAAAACATAATAAAACATTAAGCATTAAAAAACAACTTCTGTATATGGGGCTGCCTTCAGATACCTTCTAAAGGTTGTAGAGTTACTTATCTCAATGGCTTGTGGGGGGGGGGGTCACATAACTCCATGCCCACCATTTCTCTGATGAAAATACGGGCATCCTACCATACCCTCCAACATTTTCTCGATGAAAATAAGGACGTCCTAAGGAAAAGTGGGACATTCTGGGGTCAAATCAGAATCTGGGATGGGTTCTGTAAATCTGAAACTGTCCCCAGGGACAACTGGAGGGTCTGGATTTGAGCACAAGAGCACTGTCCCCTCTTGTGGTAGGTAAAAGTTCTTAAAGAAAGAAGGAAGTTATACAAAACTGAAAGGAAAGCAATTATATTTGCCATGCTCAAAATGATTATGTCAGCATTTGAATGCAAAGAAATTGTCAGAAGCAGCTGAATATTATTTTCCTGCCAAATCAACCCACATCACTCCCCCCCCCCCACGCCACGTTCTCTCCACAGTTCCATTTACTCCATGTTCCTGGAGAGATTTAGAAGAGATGGTGCTGATTGCATCCTCAAAAAGCCCTTGTAAGGCTATTTCTCACTGCTGATGTCAGTTTTGCTTGGGGGTTTAGGCTAGATAATCAGATTGTGTTTTATTCTGATAACCCAAAGGGTAATTGAAATTGTTAAAAGTCAGAATCACTGGTGCAAGCACTAGTAAGTGAGAAAGCAGTAGACATAAAGGAAAGCAATCAATCATGTTCAATATACTGTAGGAAGAAAATAGAAGGAGGGGAAAGGGCTGAATTTGCTAGAGAGGCATTGCAGCTTGAGGCATTCAGGCCTCTTAAAAGGTAGGCATTTAGCTACAACATTTGACTTCTGAGAGTGCTCTTTTGCTAACAGTTCGGTTATTTCCAAGTCTTATTCAGACAATCATTTAATGTGAGGCAGTTAACTGCTAATTATTTTCATTCTGCCCGGAAGACTACCTGAAGCTCTCATTCAATGGGTGGTTTGCTCAATGAGGAACCTACGCAAATTTTATCTCGGGGGGGGGGGGGGGATGCTGTTGCCAATCCCACCCGCCACTGAACCAAGTGGGTTTTGACCATACACAATTTTGGCTTTAAGCATGATCCCAGAAAATTAACCCATGTGTATGTTGAAGGCTTACTGTATCAGACTGCTTGGGGGTGGGGGTGGGTTTAATGCAATGGAATGGCTAGAACTCTGAAGAGGGGACACCCTCCCCCCCACTGCAACATTTTGTGGTAGGTCAAACTTATCCCTTAAATATGCCTGAAATTTTATGCGTGCACAGCTGGGAGTAAGTTTCATTGAACTTCGTGACAATTAGGTACTTCTGAGTAACCATGCACAGGATCACAGGATAGGTTTGCGAAAAAAGGTGGGGAAAGTGATAAAGCTACATTTTTGTGGTAGCGGCAACGGTGGGCTTTGGTAAGTCAACAACAAAAACAACCAGTAATAAATATAATATCTAAACCCAAGCACTGTAATAAAGTTAATCAATTTTGATAGCATAAAGTTACATTTCACACTGAAGCAAGTTAGTTCTTGCTGAGCTACTGTATAACATTTCCCCTTAATACTGCCTCTGCCCCTGTAAAAGAACAGAGAGACACTGTTTAATTAAAATTGAACACTTTGGAAAGAAGCATAGGGTATTATTGGGAGAGACAGATTCTCCAATGACACCACACCCACCCACACCCCAGTGGCTATGGCCCCTGCAAAGATACCTGATTGCTTGGGGCAGTTACAAGACATCTGCAGAAATGCAGTTGGTGAATAGTGACAGTAGGGGAACTTGAAAGAAACGGAGGTTAATGATTGTTGGAGGGTAACCGAAATACATTTCTATTAGTTCTGACACACTGGATAGCCAACGGCCACACAATCATGAGCAAATTGCCTCCAGGTGACCTAATGTAAAGCGCAGGCCAATTGAAGCTGCTTTTGCTCAATTAAATGTTGCACTTGGGAAATGCCAGTTAACATTATCTCTACCACACCTCATTCTGCAGCCCTCCAGAGAAGGTTGCAATTTGAGCCAGCTAAACCCGCCAGGGATTTTCAATGCAAGTAGCCTTAAGGGTGCATTTCTCTGTGCCCTCACAGGATACGTAACCCACAGGCAACTTTAAGCTTGAAAACGTAAGATATTAGGATGGCTGGCGCTGAAAAGCTAATGCTAAAACTAGGCCCCCGTCAGCTGGCAGCAGGAGAAAACAAATAAGCATTTATTTAAGGTTCCAGTGTGCCTGCTTCACTTCCAAAACATTTTTGACAAGTTTTGAGTATATATCATGGATTTTATCCAATGGTGTCCCTCTGCTGGCCGAAGATTCTTCGATCTAGTGGAGACTCCCATAGGTGGAATGGGGAGGGAGGCTATTTTTGCCAATTCAACCCCTCCCCACAAGCTTCCTGCACGATCTGCCATGTTATTCCTCAACCTTTCGGAACAGACTTTAAAGGGGGGGGGCTGTTAGAGGGGAGGGGCGCATTCCTTGCCTGTTCTACTTGCCCGTTGTTTGAAAATTGTTTCAAGCAAATTAAAGTCTACGTAGTGCAATAAAGATCTAGCAAAAACAGATTATCTGAAGATCAGTCTAAACCACAGCCTCTTTATAATTTATATAACAAACTGTAAGATGCAGTTTGTTTGTCTGTTTCAGCCAAAAAATAGAACTACTGCTGAAATAATAATAATAATAATAATATTAATAATAATAATAATAATTTGTTATTTATACCCCGCCCACCTGGCTGGGTTTTCCCAGCTACTCTGGGCGGCTTTCAACCGAATATTTAAAAAACACAGCATCAAACAGGGCCGCCTTCAGTTGTCTTTTAAAAGTAAAATAGTTGCTTATTGCCTTGACATCTGCTGGGTGGGCGTTCTACAGGGCAGGCGCCACTACCGAGAAGGCCCTCTGCCTGGTTCCCTGTAACCTCACTTCTCGCAGTGAGGAAACCGCCAGAAGGCCCTCGGCACTGGACCTCAGTGTCTGGGCTGGACGATGGGGGTGGATACTGCGACATCTGCAGTACTGCTATTCTTGGCAGAATTACAATTTAAGATATTTTTAAAAAGTCAGGAAGTGGATTACTTATATGGTATCTGCAGGAAATATTTTCTAAATTTGTAAGAAAACTAAAATATTATCTACCCACAAACTACTCTGCAAACAATTTCCTCTGAATTCATTTATTTCAGTGTTCACTGCAGTGAAAAGCTACCTCAGCAGGTGGCAGCAGAAGCAAATAAATTACTCCCCCCCCCCCCCACCATGCAAGCTATTTATAATCTATGCCAGCGGAGTCACAGTGGACCTGCCCAAGACAAAAAAGAAAAAGAAAGTAAAAATATTTTGAGTATTGCTAGACAGAAATAAGGTGAAACAAGTAGACAAACATTACTAGGCAACCATTTGTGCATTTGACTACTGCTATAAATGGAATTATCTATTCTGTTTTCGCCCTCATTCTCATTTCTCCAAACTTGCATTCAGTTCTCCTGAAAATTAATCAGTAGATTAGTACATAGAATCATAGCCTTGGAAGGGAACCTGAGGGTCACCAAGCCCAATCTCCTGCAATGTAGGACTCTTCTGCCCAACATGGGGCTCGAACATGAGGGAGCCGGCATTTGTTCACAGACAGCTTTCCGGGTTATGTGACCAGCATGACTAAACTGCAACTGCTACACGGAGGATCGTGACAAGAGCGCACGGAAACGCTGGTTACCTTCCCGCCACAGCAGTACCTATTTATCTACTTGCACTGGCATGCTTTCGAACTGCTAGGTTGGCAGCAGCTGGGACAGAGCAATGGGAACTCACTCTGTTGTGGGGATTCGAACCGCCGACCTTCTGATCAGGAAGCCCAAGAGGCTCAGTGGTTTAGGAGAGACTAGCACCGCCCCCAGACACATTAATCTCCCTGTTAATAAAAGCATGAGTTGGGGGCAATGATGAAATGCACACTGCATGGATGAGGCTGATGATAACATTCCATTTCTTCATGGTCTATGTCTTTGCAGCCAAAATGATATTGATTTCAAGTATTTCAAAATACATTCTATTCTGACAAGGAAAATGTTATAGAAGAAGACTCCACTGATGAGCAGAGATCTGAAGAACAATCTCCCAGGCAGCAGTTTAGCACTCCTTTCTGGAGAATACTCTTTTTCCCCCTTTTTCTATATCTATAAACTCTGTGGCAGCAATGTTTGACATTAGTGTAACTAGATCAGTTAAAAAATTAATAGCTTGGAATGCTGTACTAAAATATTGCATTTATATCACAGATTTCCTCCAAGGAGCACAACGTGGCACAAACATTTGATTTTCATACATTTTAATAGCAACGTATTTGCCGCATTTTATCCACCTTCAGTCTCATTGGTTAAAATTCTAATTCCATGGAAACCAAGCAAGGCTGAAACTAATCATGCTTTTAAAATGTGCACGTATAACTGAAATATTACTTTCTATTTACAAATATTCACATCTGAATTCACAGCATGCACATTGTGAATTCAGGCTTTGCTGTGAATATTTGTTTCTGTTCCATAGTCAATAGCACTAAAATAGCCATTAATGTAAATGGCTCAACAGAATTTTTCATGCTAAGTTAGTGTGTGATGTCAGGGTTAGAAGCACTGGAGCCTATGTGTGAAGTCACAGCTAATGAATATAGCTTGCACATCAAATGCTAATAAAGTTCTGGTAACTCAGCGTGCAGTTATTTGTAAACTAAAAATTATTCATGAAAAAAAATCTAAAGGTATGTTTCCAATTGAAAATAAATGTTTGGAACAAATATATTGTTTATGGACAAGCTTCTGCTTGAGGTCTGGTCTCTGCTTTTAAATGCAGATGGACAGGTGTTCTTCTGCATAATATCTCATGCATATGGTATTACAACTCAAATCTGAAAATGCTTATTTGCTTAATTTTAAATCCTGCCCCCCAATAAACCCATATACTGTAATGTATCTGAGCACCCTGCAATTAAACTAAGCTGATGTTTAAGCCTACTTCTCTGTTGGCATTAATCAGCTTACAACCAAGTAGTTCGGCTGAACTCATTTGTGGACTGTGATGCAAGGGCAGAATTAAATGCAGGCTTATTGGGGTGTTTTCCATTTCTGAACAGCACATTTGACGCTTTAATTGGCAGAGCGTTTTGAAGAGGATCGACCTCTCAGTGCGAATCGTGTGTAACGTTTTATACCTATGTACGTAACCTCTGTCAACAGAAGACTGCTAAGTGCTTCTTAATGATGATTAGTTATGCTTTGCAAAACACCAAGGAATTGTGTTATTGAAATTATTTTGCAGTGGTAAATGGGGCAGTTAAAATTTGCAATAATGACTGAACTAGTGAATCCAGAAGAATCGGATGCTCCACGGTTGGCAGGACAGATGTTAAGATCACTTGATCTCAGTCATAAAAGTATACCATATTCACAGAAAGAAGTTGTCACCAGGTGTTCACTGGAGTACCACCTTAATATGCAGGTCCAAACTTGACCTTATGCTCCAGTGAAACTAAATATCACACACCAGCTCGGCACATCCTTCAAATCAGCACTTCCCTTGTTAACAATACTAGGTTTGCTTTTGTTTCCTCACTTGCTGTCCTCGGCTGTGCTTTTAAAAGTCCTTCAGTTTCCATTCCTGCTCCCTCTTGATGTGTTGCACTCAGAACAGCACCCATCACAGCTAATCAGAGCATATTCCCTGCTTCTTTGACAGAAAAAGCCTATAGGCTTCCTTTTTAAAAAAACAACATGCTTTTATGTGAAAACCACACAAATGCACAGAACTAAAAATACCTTGCTAAATACTTCAGTACAGCAGGCTCCAGTTATCACAGATTTTAAATTAAGCCTTAAAAGTTTTAAGATCTCTGACAATGAGCGGAGATAACATGCTGTTTCACGGAAATAAATAAATACACACTGAAGCTTGAGTAGGAGAAACTGACAACATGCCTTGTTTCTTCTTTTGGCCTATGAAGATCAAGGCTTTCCCCTGCAGATCGTTGATTTTTCTCTGCCATGTTCCTGCCATTTCATAACCTTCTGGCTTTCCATTAGCTGTTACGTCTAAGGCAGTGTTTTTCAAACTTGGGTCTCCAGCTGTTTTTGGACTACAACTCCCACCATCCCTAGCTAGCAGGACCAGTGGTCAGGGATGATGGGATGTAATCCAAAAACAGCTGGAGACCCAAGTTTGGGAAACCCTGGTCTGAGGGCTCATCCAGACTTCCTTTTGTGCCGCATTCCTAGACACAGATGCATACATTCCCCCACCCCACACGGCACTTTCCAGGCGAAAACCTGTTCTATACTGCTGAATCGGAGCAAACATCAACCCACAGGAAATCCAAATTGCTATTTGTTCCGATTCAGAGTTAAAGAGCGAGTTTTCCCGAGGAAAGCAGAGGAGCAAAAAAGGGGAAAGGGGGCGGGGGTGGCTCAAGGTGGTGTACATCATTCTCCCACTCTTCATTTAATCCCTACAACAGCCCTGTAAATTATGCTGAGAGGCACTGACAGGCCCAAGGCCACCCAGTGAACTTCATGACTGAGCAGGGATTTAAACCCTGATTTCTCAGGTCCTAGTCTGACATTTTACCACTATATTACACTGGCTCTTTTTATTTCTCTCCTTATGGAATTGTATAGCTGGCAGAGACTATGCAGGTCATCTAGTCCAACCCCCTGCAATGCAGGGATCATTTTGCCCAATGTGGGGCTCAAACCCTCAACCCTGAGATGTCCTACCAACTGAGCTATGCCACATATCATTTATACCAGGCACGTCCAACAGGTAGATGGAGATCTACCAGTAGATCACTGGACGTCTGTGGTAGATCACTGGCAGATCACTGGCTCCCCCAAAGAAGCTCAACAACTTTGGCTCCCCTGCACCACCTAAAAACAGGGATTTCCTTCTCCCTAAAAAAAGCTCAATAACAACTTTGACCTTAATGCCTAAAAAACGGGGCTTTCCTCCTCCCCCCAAAAAAGCTCAACAACCTTGACCTGAACCCCCCCCCCCAAAAAGGGGTAGATCACTGCCAGTTTTTAACTCTGTAAGTAGATCACAGTCTCTTAGGAGTTGGCCACCCCTGATTTATACCATGGGCTACTTAACAAGAGGGTTGTAGACAGAAGGAATAAACGGTCTCCATCAAACGTGCAAAGTCACGTGCACGGAACAAAGTTCTGTAGAACTATGTGGAAGTAAGTCCCATTTACATGAGAAAAAGCAAATGCTTAGGATCTTTTGCTGGAAATCACAAGTGGGGAGACTGCTGTCGTACCCTTATGCTGTTTGTGGGCTTCTCACAAGCACCTGCTTAGACACTGTGAGAACAAGATACTGGACTAGATGGACTTTGGGCCAGCAGAGCACTTTTCATGTTCTTATGCTAGTTTTATAAAAAGTGAAAAGAAAGAACATCCACACCCCTAACATTTATTCTTAAGATAAGCCTTCAGTGCCCTCTGAGCTACCCTCTGAACATTTTACCAAAATTCTTCCACCAGTCTCCCCATTCTGTGGAGAGTTTGCTTTTCACCCCTCCCTGCCATGAATGGCCGAAAGAGGCAAAAGTTATCAGAACAGCTGTACTTTGTCCTGCTACGTTCAATGGAGTCTAAACAATTATCTGCCAGTGATAACAGTGTTACTGAAATGTCCACATAGCGCACCATGTTTTGTGGCATTGCTGTGGTGTAGCCAGTTTATAAGACAAACTTGTTCTCTGGCGAAGAAAGGGTCAACTGCAATCTCAGTTTGGAGGAGGAAGCATGGGTTATACATTTTGCCATTTATAAATAAACATGAGGGACTGTGAAAGTATTTAGTCATTATTATTATTTTTTGTCAACATAAAATACACAAAAGACTTCCTTTTATTTTGCTTTCCCCTTGCCAATCCTGCATCACATCACACTTTACTGCTGTTTGTCAGATTTTCTGCAACCGTCTAGCAGGCTATAAAGGCTTTCTGCTGAGAAAAGAACCCAGGGGATGTAGGAACAGTCTTAAATATAACATGATATATAAGCGGTTGTTAAATTTACCTGGGGAAAGACAGCAAAGAAGCAATTTTAAAAGCCAGCATTTTAAATTGAATGTTGAACTGACACCTTAAGTTCTGAGAAAAGGGAGTGCAACAACACATCAGCTCGCAAAGTGGAAGTGCTTTACACTAAGCCTCACTGTTCTCAAAGCCAAATTGAGGCTTGATGCCAGTAAAAATCTATATCCTCAGCTACGAACACAAAGGCTTCCAGTGCTGCTCGGCTTTCTTTGGCATTAAGTACTCCTGTCCAATTCTGTTGTTTCCAGTGGTTTGACTGTTGGTTTATGAGCAAAATCGGGACCCAGTTCACTACCCTTTGTATGAAACAGCTCTTAAGTTCTGATTCCAGATTCCTATAGTTATATTACTTGACATCCCAGCATCCATGTACCTTCCTTGTTCCTATGTATCAGCTTTCAAGCAGCTGAGCAAAGTGTGATGGGTCGGATCTGGTAGCTCACCCATAATGTGTACGATCCCCTGCGACTCCCCGGGAAAGTCAGCATGCTCTGATCTGAGACAGTAGCAGATGTGAGGCCGCTGCTGCTCCTGGACTGCGGCCATTCGAAACCAGCTTCCACCTGCTCACGTTTGGTTTTCTGCTTCCTTATGATCTGCAGCACATCGAAAAGGAAACAAGGAAGGGTTCAGTGCAGAGCATTGCCACGGGAGCCATACCAAACTGACTTGGGACTGAGTCATCAAGATGTGAGACAGAAGCCTAAACATGGTTTCTTCTTTTTCTCTAGCTCCCGAAAGGTTGATGTTTGTGCTGGTTGTCTGCAGTTCTGTTATCTGAATTCACTGTACTTATAAAAAGCCCAAGAGTGAATTATAACAACAGGGTGTTATAGACACACAGACAGACAGACACACAGACAGACAGACAGACACACAGACACACAGACACACACACGTACTTCTATTTGCATTGAAAAATCTTATCCTTCTAGAAATTAACCTCACAGTGCATACAGAGAATTAGCAAAACATAGGAAGTGGTGCCTAGAAAGTCTGGGTTCCGTTTGCCTGACCGCTTTCCCCCGGAAAACCTGCTCTTTACTGCTGAATTGGAGCAAACATCAATCCATGGGAAACCCAATTGACATTTGCTCTGATTCAGCAGGAAAGAGAGGGTTTTCCCTGGGGGCAAAGCAGAGGGACAAGCAGAAGTGTGGACAAGCCTTTAGCCACTAAAACATATCTAGTAGAGGCATTTTAAAGAAGTATTAAAGGTACTGAAGTTATGTGAATGATATAAATAAAGGAGGGCTATTAGCACAGCCTGTTCAGTGCTTTTCTCTGGCCCTAGCTTAGCAGACCCACAGCACTTCAGTTTACATGTAATAGAGATCATGGTGCTCTATGACATATTGCATTTTACCTGGGGAAAGAGAACGAAGAAGCAGTTTAAGAAACTGGTATTTCCCCCATGCTTTCTCTTGTTAAGAGAAGACTGTTGTTTTCACATGCAATGAAGAGACATAACCCTCTGCTGAGTGATACATTTCTCACTGGGTTTCATCTATACTGCCTTACTAAATCCAAGTGCATGTTGATCTACACAGCTATAAGCCCTTACTGCAATGCAGCACTGATTTCATATATAGAACCAAACAGCCCATGAAGAGGTTAGGGAAACAGCAAAATACACTCTGAACTAATAATAGGTTCTAGCAAATGGAGGGATCCTACAGTACGAAATAAACTGGTTGTCCCCAGTGTAAACGACAAGAGAGGTAAATAGGTTTTTTTTTTACTATCAGAACATGGGGGTGAAAGTAATCAAATAGATACACCAACTTGTGCAAAAAAACAACAACAACCCACAAGCACCACCATCATACCATTGGGCAGAATAATGGGGTGAGGTGAGGAAAACCCGTTTGCCTAACAAATAGCACAACATAACCCCTCCTGAGTGGTGTAAAGTTCTGAGCAAAAGCTATTCTTTACACTGTAGTTTACTATGTAAAGGAGATTTCCATTAGAGGAGAGTGAGCTATGGAGTTGTAACAGAATTCTTTTTATTCTGACTACTGCAGCTTTAAGTAGTCAGGCTTATGACAGGGGAAGCAACTCCTAGAACCACCACATGGCTTGCTGGAACCTTGTCTTGCTGTAAGGAGGCATGGAGCACTCCCTTGATCCACTCAGCCAGTCCCCCACTGGCCTTTTTTAATAAGCCAGGAAGGACAAAGATCTAGCATGCCTTTGGTAGCTCTCATATTTTCAGGAATCTGGTCCACATCCTTGGGCTGTGCAAATTGGGGGGAGGGGGACCCATCCATTATCATTGGACAGTCAGGGGCCAAAGTTACATCCACTTGACCAGCGTCAACTATAGCATCCAAGTTGGAACGAATCCGAGTGATTTTGTCAGCAAAGTGCAGAGCAAATTGTTCAAAGGGGGCTGCTGAGTAGTTGAATTTCCCCTCCAGAGTATAGAAGACCCCTGACCACTCAAAACAGCTCTGCTGGATGGCTGCTTGCTGGTGCAATGGAGGCAGAGAAAAATGTTGGGGTTTTTTGGTTTGCTGCCCATACTGCCACAGAGTAAGTTTTCAAGTAGGCTCCAGCCTGTGTTCAGTCTGACTTGTCCCAAGTATTCTACAACTGTGGATCAAATTATAAGTTACATTAATTGCATGGCAAGGAGCCATGTCAGGGTTTTTTTTTTAAGAAATGTATTCCAACCTGTGGGGTGGGGGCGATTTTTCACTGGGACACCAGCGTGTGGGGAGTGTAGCTTAACCATTCCTTCTGAAGCTGTGATCCTAATTAATGTTGCCACAAAGCTAGAGTTAGGGCCAATGGGAGCCCCCCCCCCCAAGCTAACTTTAGAGAGATGGGGTGCTTTATTGTTGGGATCATGGCTGGAGAGGCAAGTGTCAAAACTCACTTCCCCAGGCATTGTTGCCCTGATGAAAACTTCCACCTTCCATGCCTAGGATTACATTAAAAAAAAATGCTGGCATGATGGCTAGAAAATTCTACAAACATACAGATTACTGTTCAAAAGTTTCTATACGTTATCATTCCTAGTAGTCAAATCACCTAGTAGTGAAGTCTTGAGTCATACCTTCTGGACAATGGTGGTAGCAAGCTCTTCTATCAGCTCCTCTTTATGGTCCCGTAAGTAACAAGCTTCGTTCTGTTTGTCCTGCACAAAAGGCATGCATGGGTAAGTATTGCATAGAGCAACTCTAAAAATGCACAGAATGCCAATGAAGAAAAAACTGACAGCTGTTGACAAAGCTCAGAAAAACCATGGCCCTTCTGCTTTGCTCCTTTCATTAATTTCTGTGTGGTTAGAACTTAGGAGGACTAATTTTAATAACCTCTGGAAAGGTTACAGGGAGTGGACCGACTGCTTTCATACTCTGGACTTCCCAAATGTATCTGGCTAGGTGTCGTAGGAAAGATGACAACAGACTAGATCAGCCTTTGGTTTGATCGAAGATAATGCTATCACTAGGCAAACCAGTCACAAACCCTCCAAACAAGCAATAGGAAATGTTGCCAGCGGAAAGTCTCCAGCACCTTTGCCATCTCCTAAACTCAGGCAAGCCTAGAGCTTGCCAAGCCTAGCTGCCAATGGTGGCACTTGAAGAGGTGTGTTGGCTGGGGGAATTGTGCGTTAGATGGTAATCTGTTGCTTGGGGGGGGGGTAAACTTAAAAGTAAGTTGTTATCATCATTCTTGGTGCAATAAAAGGTAAAGGTAAAGGACCCCTGGATGGATAAGTCCAGTCAAAGGCGACTATGGGATGCATTGCTCATCTCGCTTTTCAGGCTGAGGGAGCCAGCGTTTGCCCACAGACAGCTTTCCGGATCATGTGACCAACATGACTAAACTGCTTCTGGCACATGGAGGAGCACGACGAGTTCCAGAGTGCACAGAAATGCCACTTACCTTCCCACCACAGTGGTATCTATTTATCTACTTGCACTGGTGTGCTTTTGAAATGCTATGGTGGCAGAAACTGGGACAGAGCAACGGGAGTTCACCTCGTCACAGGGATTCGAACCACCAACCTTTCAAATCAGCAAGTCCCAGAGGCTCAGTGGTTTAGGCCACAGCACCACTTGTGTCCCCTTCTTGGTGCAATAATGAGGATATAACTACACTGCAGAGCTTTTAAATAATGCAATGAAATATCCTATGATGGGGAAGATCAGAGTGTTCTCTGACTACGCTGCTCCTGCTAATTAAGCAGGAGCTATCTTTTTTGGGGGGTGTGTGGAAATATCATTATCAAAATAATGTAATTACAATATTCTTACCAAGCTGTCTCCGTACATCTCTGCCTTAGAAATAGCTTCTTCTATTGCTTCTTCTGCAACACGCAGGGCCACAGCAAGGGTGTCCATCATGCTGTGTCCTAAGCAAAGAATGCATTAAGGCATGTTTAGAATTTATGGAACGGAGGAGAGCAGTGAAGTGGAAGGGGGGCGGCGGCGAGAAATGCCTGTTTTCCAGAACCCCCCTCTTTCTAGGAAAAATACATCCATTCACCATTTCCCTTCCAAAAATTATCAGTCTGTGCAGATAAGACTGCATTGTGTTTCAGGTAGGAAACAGAATTTGCTTGCAGTGCAAATAACTCCAATTGACTACAAAGGAAGGCAAATAAACACTTTACATATGATATATAAGAAGAGCAATCCGACGTCTGAGCTACTCCAGCTGTGGGGCTATTGGATATGAGGAAAACCCCTGTTACAGTCATGACAGACAGATATGAGGATAGAATACCACAAATATGTCAGTAGGACACTGTTGTTGAGCTATAACTCCCATCATCCCTGGCCATTGGTCATGTTTGCTGGGACTGATGCGAGCTGCAGATCATCAACAGCCGGAGGGCCAGAGGTTCCCCACACCTGCCCTAGTGCAACAAGTATACTTAAAGATACACAAAGTTAGGAAAGCAATGGGGAAAGGTACGGGGTGAAAAGTGGGGGGTGAACAAATGATTGGTGTGAAGATGTATAAATATTCTGAAAGCATATTAGGATGAATGCACAACAGACAGGGTGCGTGGAGGAGCCCTAAGTTTTTTCATCTTTAGGCACTACTATCATATGGAGGAGATCCATCTATGGTCCAGGTCATTTCATCCAGTAACTCAATTTGCAGCAATTTAGTTATAGTAAAACACATGCACTCTTGAACGTAATTACCTTCTGTCTGTCTGTAGAAAGTAGAGTCACTGCCACAAATGCTTCCTTCATTTTCTATCGTTCCCTCACAGAAGCTTCCTGCTTCTACTCAAAAAGAACATCATTGTCATCGTCACTGTCACTGCCATTCACTAAAGCCATATATAACTTCAGAAGAAAAGGGTTCCCTCTAGAATGTGGCTGTTATTTCTAAATGCACCACCATTACAAAAACAAGCAAACAGGGTGGGGGTGGGTGGGTTGAAATATCCTTAACACAAAAGACATGTGGGTGAAAAATAAATCATTTTTAAAAAGAAGTTATTGTGCTTTGTTTTTCAGAAATATTTCTTCCAGAGGAGAAAAAAAATTATCACACCTGGCTAATCCCTGGATTCAGACAATGGCTGCTGGAGTAAGAGAGAGAACTATGAAGTTAACAATAAGCAGAGGTTGCATGCAGAAATGCCAGTGCAGAGGACTTGCTTTGAATGTGACATTTTGGACTTGAAATAGATCACAGATTTCAAAGGGCATCATTTCATATAAGAAAAGGAAAATTAATCCTGCTTCTGTATCAAATGGAACAAGAGGACTATCTCACAGTCACAGTGGAAAGAGACAAACAACAGTTGCCAGTGATGGAAAAAGAGGGGAGTTGTTTCTCTGAAGCCGATATAAGCTCTCACAAACCCTGAGGGGTAAAATGATGTTTTATCAGTATGGTTAATAAGCAGGTTTTCTGCCACGGACATTATAATAGAATTAGTAGCAATGTTTCCATCGTGCCTGATGGGAGAGGAGGAGAGTATGCTAAGCAGCTAAGAGGCGGCCTTGCTCAGCTCTTGGATCATTTGTCATTTCCTTATTCCTCCTCTCTCAGCATTGGCTTGGTTCCTGGGACAAGAAGGTGGCTCTTCCCCTGCAAGCCCTTCTCCCCAAACTGCAGCCCCCTGCCTAAACTGTTGTTGCAGGCAGTGGCTTGAATCAGGAGTGGTTGGGCAGCCAGCAGACTCAAGAGAGAGAGATAACCATAGTTTATGGAGGAATGCAGTGCAGGTACTGCAGCACAGAGACTGAAATCCACATGGATTTTTCAGAGTGATTTGTGAGCAGGTTACTGAAAGGAAGTTTTGGGGAGGTGATAGGGGTGGGGGAGACACAGGAAGGCTGGTACAATTTAGATGTTCCTGAATTACTCTGACCAAAGAGGAATACTCATCCACCACCCCAAATCATTTCAAACTTTCATGTTTTATTTCTCTTTGATTCCCCCTTTTCTGTTCATCACTTTCCTGGAAGGGGCTCTATCCAGACACAAAGGATACTTTGCAGTTCAGTGCAGTCAGAAGCCAGAAGTTCCACAGCAATGAGAGCTCAGGCTTATTCTCGAATGTGCTTTGGAGGCAGCAAAAGGGGGTTCTGGACATGCTAGTGTTCTCATTGCCAACATCAGGGGTAGCCAACATGGTACCCCTCCATATGTTTTGGATCAGGGATCAGACGATCAAGGATCATGGGAGTTGTACTGCAACAACCTCTGTAGGGCTCCCTGTTGGTTTCCCCTGGGTTACAGACGACGCTCATATAAAGACAAACAATAGATTGAGGTCCTTGTTTCTGTTGTAATTGTACTAATAAATATGATGGATGGCAGATTGATTTCTATCTGTTCTCTGCTGCTTCCAAGAGTTGCTTGGAAGCAAGGGTACCTCTGGGCTGCATTATGTTGGCAGTCTACAGTATGAAAGCACAGATGATGAGTAGCCTCTTACTGCAAGGTTTCTGCCACCTTCGGCTCAGAGATCTTTCAATGCTTTTTTTGTTTGTTTGTTTGTTTGTTTTTAACCGACATAATGTTTTCCATATGCATAAAGACATTCCTTGATGTGAATTAATACAAAAGGAGGAAAATGTTCCAGCAGAAGTTTGCTAAGATGACCTAACATATAAAGAATGGTACTTGCAAAAAGCAACAATAATAATAATAATTGTCGGTTAAAAATTAGATGTAAGGATTTTAATTGGATTAGAACAAAGCTAAAATAGAGGCACCCTTAAGAATTGATAGCAATTTTTCAGTACCTGCTAATTATTGGGCAATGGCACTGCCATGGGTACCACCTGCATGGCTTCACATTATGCACACTTCTTCCTTAACTCTGCTTTCAAATGCCTCTACCTTTCCTGAAATACACTGATGACATCTTCATCATCAGCACCCATGGGCAAAAAATCCTTGAGGAATTTCAAGGAAGCTTCTGTAAGTTTCCACCCCAACTAGTTCATTCATCTTCTGGACACTACTGTGCAGCTATACAATGGACATATATAAGCATTGTTTAGACCAGAAACCACTGACACATATTTGCACAATTCTAGCTTCCACCCAGAACACACCACAAAACCCATTGTTTATTGCCAAGTCTTATGATACAACTGCATTTGTCCCAGCTTTGTTAGGACACAGATTCATGCCTTGATATCAAGAGCCAGTAATAACTTGCTACAAGACAGATCCAGAAGAGAAAGTGACAGGATACTATATCATGCCCCATACTGCTCACAGCTAAAATCACTCCAGTGCATTTTCAATTTTCCTGGACAATAACACTTTTCTCTCACAGGCCTTGGATAGCAAAGCGACCTTTGCCTAGAGACAGCTCACTAATTTAAAACAGCTGGTGACCAGCAACAGGACACATAAGAGAGAGATAAACAGAGAGGCTAGATCCTGCAACAAGCCTAGATGCACCTTCTGTCCCTGTATACACTCAGGCAACACTTACAGGTTCTAAAGTCAGCTACAATATCAGGTTTGCACTCATCTTCCAATGTGATACATGCTCTCACCTGCAAGCAAAGCTGTTCTGCATAGACTGAGCAGGCTGGTCTCTACACAAATGAGTACAGGCAACACACCCACACCCAATTTATGTGGGGTTTATGTTCTGGGTGATCGTGGGCATAAGCCCACCCTGCCTTGTCCCACCCTCTTCCGGTGTCAAACACAGCATGCACAGTTGTGCATGCATCGAACAAGCACAAATTAAGAGTTGCCTGTAAACAGACACAAATCTGACATCAGAAACTGCAATAGCGGAAGAACATTTCAGTCTCCCAGAATACCCCTATTGCTGACCTGAAAGTTGTCATTCTCCAGCAGAGGAATTTCAAATAGAAACACCAGTTTGAAATTTATAAAATCAGACCTAATCAATAACTTTTATTCTATTTGCTTTAATCTTGAATGCAGGCAATAGTTTACAATCCCACTACAGGTAGCAACTAGCGTAAGAAAACGAGGATAATGCCACCGGTTATTGCTGTTAAGAAAAGCAAAATAAATATTCATAAGCTTTACACAGAATTCTCACAGATTTATACTTTGCATTCCTGCCCTCCATACCCATGTATGCACAGATGTAATAAAGTGGACTTGTGCCCATGAACATTTATGCTACAATAAATTTGTTAGCCTTTAAGGTGCCACAAGACATTGCCTCTATACCTAGTATGTCAGAACAAGCTCCGGTCTCCAGCCGATGTTTTCTGTATAAATTCTTCAGGACTTTAGCACTTCCAAAACGCTTGAAGCGGCTTTTCACATTATTGTAGTACCATTCCAGCGACTGAGCTCTTAAAAGTCTGGAAGAAAGGAAGAAAGATAGGTTTCAGAAAATTTAGAACCAAGCTGGGGTTTATTTTAAATCAATTTATCAGTAGTTTTAGGAAGGCTGGTCTGGGCTGGGGGGGGGGGGGAATAAGTAAAATATATAAACTCTAACCACCACCCCTGGTTTTAGCCTAGCTCTCTATCATGCTGTTTGTTGTAATTTGTCAAATCTGCAAACTGAACACATTCTGATGCTCTTACAACAGATAACATTATAGTTTTAAGTTTGCACAAGCAAATAATTATAATCATTGTTCAGGTGCTTTGAATTCTTCTTTTCTCTCTGTTTCGCAGAGGTTTTGAGAAAACATTATTTTTATAACAATGGAGCCCACGGAACAATTGGATTCATGATATCTTGATCACATCTTCCTCTGGCCCTCCCCCCTTCCTCTGGTGATCGGAAACAATTTTGAAATTCACTTTGCTATGCTTCTGGTGAGTTTTTAATCTGACATTTCTCTGATATATTAATTTCTACCATTAAGTCTAAATCTGTGTATCTTTTCTGCATGAATTCCCTAACAGATTGTGATGAATCTTCTAAAGCTTTTCAGCCTCTTAACATCATGTTAAGTCACAAATGTCCCTCCTGATTCCTACTGTATAGAAAGGATTTGGAGGGGGGAGAGGAGCTATCCCCGTAGAAAGTATTACAATAAAGGGCCCATTCAAAAGAGAAATAAGGACACAGTCTGCTTGTTTCAGAATCCTTTAATGATGACCTGCATTTTGGAAACCACGAGTAACTGTGTTCTGCAAATGCAGCCTTTCAATGTGTGTAGAAAACTCAATAAACTCCACCTCCAGATCTATATATGGAATCATTTTCTTTCACTTACCTATATTGCAGTGTATGCCGATTCTCTCCATGAAATACAAATGCTCATTTAAAGAACACTGTCACTCTCATTTTAAAGGGGAAAATGGCTATAGCTATTTTCTGTTAGTTTCCGTACTACAAGGACAGCCATATTAATTGTTCGCAGCCTGAAATCCCAAGGCCATAGATTGTGTTATGTAAAGTAATTATTCAGTCAAATCCTATTAACAGGTGGTTTTTTAAAAAAAACCCCACAGAAGCAATATTGTGACTGAGTATCAGGTTTATGTGTCATGTGATGATTCAGTCCATATTCAAGTACTGAAAAACTGACTGATTAAATGAACGAACCCAAAAGTGTTACTACAAACCATGAACTGATGAGATCACACAAAGGAAGAGGGTAGAGGCAAGAAAAGTAAGGGAAGAGAGAAAGAGAGAGAGATGCTTCTACACAAGCCTTTCATTCTGAAATGAGAAGAGTAGGTAGCAAGCCTGGCCTTAAATCTTGAGTGGTGCCCAGAACCTGGTGCAGAATTGAAGTGGTGTCGAACCTGGTGCCCATTTCCCTCCAAGGTGAGAGGAGGTGACATAGGCTAAGCCTGGCATTAACAGCTTACTCTATGGCATTAACCCCTTCATGCATGAATTAGACTCATGCATGCTGGTTATATGAGGCTGGTTTCCTACAGGCTGACGAAGCCACTCACTTGAAACTGAGCAGTAAAAGAGGCAGAAACTGCAATGAAGAAACAACTAATTCAAGGTATGAAAACCTTGAAAAGACTTCTTAGCACTTTACCAGCACCACAATGGATGCCACAGTTGCATTTTAATAATGGCCACAAATCTTCTCCGGAAAAGAACATAGGATGGCTCAGGCAGACTGGAGTGCAACATGTGTTGACAATAACATTGTCTGGATTCTCCTTAAAAAGTGAGTGATGGCATTTCCAGGCAAGAAGTATAAAATATGTGTGCGGGACAGGAAAGAATGTGTGGCTTTGAGATTTGCGGTGTGTGTTTGTTTGTGTGTGACAGTTGCTTGACATTCTCCTTGGAAGGGCTGTGCCCCAACTGCCCTAGTGGACCAGCCTCCACAGACAAAGATATTCATGAGAATCTGAAGATACTGGCAACATTCATTGCAAGCTTCCAACATTTCACAGATTAAAATAGATGGTATGCTTATAACACCTCCCCTCCCCTTCAAAAACCACTGCTCAGGCATCATCCCTGGGCATCAGACATTGTTCAGTGCTCTGTTCCATCTGCTATATTCATTTGCTCTTTGATATCTTCCACTATTTTCCACTCACTGAAAAATCCCAACACAGTAGTGCATAAAAAAAAATCTACCATCACATACTTGTCCTACACCAGGCTATCGGCAGTCGAAAACAGACCTCGGCATCTGCAGCGTGTGAAATGTCAGACTGTGATTCCTCAGTGTACAAATACGCATGCATGTGTGTTAGAGAGGAAACGCACCCACCCAATCAATAATGTAATATCTAGAGAGTCTGAGAAAGGAGTGAAACTCTGAAGAGTGACAATGCTAGCAGCTCATACTAACACCATTTTAATGAAGCATCCTCAGAAAGCAAAAACAGGGGAGAAAATGAGGACAGTGGTTTATCATAGAACTGGACCTAGGAAGCTAGTTAAACACTTGGAATGCATGAAGCAAGCACTCAAGGGCTAACCCTAAACTTTTTCAGCAGGGAGCCAGTCCACTGTCCCTCAGACCTTGTGGGGGGCCAGACTAGATTTTTTTTGGGGGGGTGAACGAATTCCTGTGCCCCAACAAATAACCCAGAGATGTATTTTAAATAAAAGCACACATTCTACTCATGTAAAAACACGCTGATTCCCAGACTGTCTGTGGGCCAGATTTAGAAGGCGATTGGGCCAGATACAGCCCCCAGGCCTTAGTTTGCCTACCCATGCTTTAGAAACTCAGAAGAATTTCAGGTTTCTTTTTTAAAACCTTTAAGCTCTCGTGCCTGCAGAGGAAACCTGGAGAACAGGGGTGAGCGGAATCAACCTTAAATGCTCCTATATCAGAAGCTTATTTGTAAATATAGCAAAACATACAACAAGTTTAATTCTCCCAGCTCATCATTTTAAAGTCAAGTTTATTATTCTGAGAATATTCAGGTTCTAGGACAAACATACAGCCCTATTCATTTCACTAACCGTGATCCGATAATTCATCTGATTTTGGAAACATTGCAAAAACCTGCCAAGAGCAAGCCAGAAAACCAGTATTTTAGCTGCAGTCTTTCCACTTTGGTGGTGCAGTGCTAGATGCTGAACTAATGCTGATACCAGAGGGAAGGAAGATGTCTTGTCCCAGGTGCTAAAAGACCTCAATTTCACTAGTTTCATAAAATAGACACATCTGCCCATTACGGTTTTCTCACCTGTGAAGGAACAGCTTTCTAGACAAAATGAGTAAATGTGTTTCAAATGGAAAATTAAATATATATGGTTTCCAGTTCCCCAAGTTCAGTTTCTCCTCATTTTGCTTATAAAACCCAGTGAAAACCGGCCTTCACTGATGTTGCCTGCTACTCTTTCAGAATGCTCCTCAATAATCATTCATATCATGTCGTCTTGACTTAATCCATGGTCCCCAGTACTCTTGGGTACACCTCCAAGGACTTTTCTTCCATTCCCATTTCAATGCTTAATGTCACACAGTCAGGAGACATACAAACTAGACATCCCTCCATCATGGTGCTTTAGTGAGCAGACAATATGTACCGGCCCTATCTCATATGTTTTGTTTTGCTGTGCAGGGCACTTGATTAAGGGACCTTTCTAGCACAACTTTGTAGCAGGTATACACCACAAAACAGCTATACAGTATTTAAAATCTGGAAGATGACAGATTATTTGGAACATCAAGCTGGCAAATGTTCTGCATGCCTGACCTGCCCCCACCCCCCAAAAATGAAGTAGACATGAATAAATAAAGGAGAACATTGCTTTCAGGTTACCTGCCTACAATAACTATTAAATATTAGCAGATCTATGTTTTCACATATTTGTTTAGTTAGTTAGCACAAACACTTTAAATTAAAAATATGCAGCTCCCCCAACTGCTACAATTATATGTATGCTGTAGAAATTGGAGTTCTTGGTGACATCCAGAAGTCAAAAATAAAGAACACAAGAACTCTGGCCAGGCGGGAGATCAGTTTTAAAGTCTTCAAACAGTTTTATTATTATGGTATTGGAACAAATTCCATTTGAAATAAATTCCAGGACAAGGCCCTGTTTCGATAATTCTCCGTCAGCTAGATTTTCATGGTCAAGGTGTACCAATTCTCTGTATGCCATACAATTATATGTATGACTTAAAACCAACTCACCTGAAGAATTGTCAGGTTTTCTGGGCATCATAGAGTTAATGATGCAAGAGGCGTTCTGATCCTGGGAGTTTAGCCTTGCCCACTGTGATACGGGCACTTTCCTTTGTCTAGAAAAAGGGGAGGTTTGGTTTCACTTTCCCCTTCTCTGCATTCATTCTGCCTTATTGTTTTGTGTTACTGCTGTATGTTAGTTTGCTGCAAGCATGCAGCTCAAGTCTGGAGGACTTGTGTGTGTGTGCTACTAAATAAAGTCTAGTTTAGTTTAGTAGCACTGGCGTCTGTCAAGTTATTTCACGACGCCACGGAGAAGCAGACCTAAAAAGCCATCGTGACGCTGTGCTTAACTCTGCAACTGGAGAACGCTAAGGGCGAAGCAGAAGTGTGCCTGGGCGCAATTGATGTCGGAGACGATCGTAAAGGTGATTGATTGCAGTGCCGGCCAGCAGCACTACTTGGGTCAAAGTTTTTATGACCCAATATCAACACTATCCAAAACAGGTTATGGCTTAATGGCTTAATTGCTTTATTGCCAAGAAGCTACGCTTTGATGGCGAGGCATCCTGAGGAGATTGATTGCCAGGACGGGAGGTCTGCATGTCTGCGGGGCCGGCAGCCGATAGCCCAGCTGGAGGACTGTTTTGTGCCATGCTTTTGAGGCACAAAGCAGGGAAACCTCGCTGGTGAAGAGAAGCCGTTTTCCGGAGCTGGGAGCTGAGAGGCGAGTGCTGAGTTTGCAGCCACGTGAGTTACCTCAAGCCCCAGGGGGGAGATGGCGCAGTCCCATGAGAGTTTCGTGCCACCCTTTCCAAGGTTGGATGGGAGGAATTGGCAAGATTGGGCCAAGAAAATGGAGATATTTCTGATTGCTAAAGATCTTTGGACTTGTACTCAGAGCCCACCAGTTCAAGCCCCTGCTGCTGAAGCTGCTGCAGCACTTAAGAAAGACCAGAGGGCTACTGCTCACATAGTCATGGGCATAGAGGAAGAGCTGATGGTGCACATAGACGCTGCCACTAACGCCCACCAAATTTGGGAGTGTCTTAAGCGTGTGTTTCAAAGAACGTCAGCTGGTGCCAAACTTCATACAACTAGACAGCTGTTTGAGTTACGTTTGCAAGAAGGAGGCTGTGTGCGTCAACATGTGGCCAAAATGCTGGCACTCTTCAACAAGTTGAGACAGCTGAATGTTCCTTTCTCAGAGGAACAAAAGGTCTATATCCTTTTGAGCTCACTAGACCCCAGTTATGAGACTCTTTCCCTAACGCTGGAGTCCATGCCTGCAAGCCAGTTGAATCTGGACTATGTTACTGGGAGGCTGCAGGACGAACAGGACCGGAGGCAGAGAGAGAAAGGGAAAGCTGTTAAGGGGGGTTGCTTTTTGCCTAAGCCCAGGAGTGGAGAAAACGCTGAGAGCTCTGTTAAAGCTTTTGCAGCTAAGCGTTGTTATCTATGCAATTCTGATAACCATCTTCAGGCAGACTGCGATCAGGCTGACTTCAAAGATGGTTTCCATGGCAACCGGGAGATGAAAGGAAGACCACGTCGTGGGAGAAGAGGACCTTCCAGAGCAAGCAGAGGAGGGGCTGGAGCCCACTGCAAAGCAGCTGCATATGCTTTGGTTGGAAAGACAGTTGCTACCCCCAAGCTGCGTTGGTTAATAGACAGTGGTGCGGGGAGACATCTAGCGCCACCTAGCAGCCAGTTGCGGAACTGCAGGCCGATCCAAGATGCAACTGCAGTCACTCTGGCTGATTCAACCACAAGACCTGTTACTAAAACTGGTGTTATGTTCATGCCTTGTCTTAATGATGATATTGATGTGTATGTTTTAGATGGTATGAAATTTGGTTTACTTTCTGTTTCAGCTTTAGACAATGCAGGTTATCTGGTCAGTTTTGGGAACCAGGTATGCACCATCTCCAAAGATGGGAAACAATTGGTCCAGGTGAAAGGCCATGATGGGGTGTATATGCTGGAAACTGACAACAGCGCCACAGAGAGGGCGCAGGGTGCTGAAACAAGTAATGGCATCTCTGAGGAGACTCAAGCTCAGTATGCCAACTTACCCACGCATGATCAGTGTTTGCATTTATGGCATCGCAGATTCTCGCACGTGAATTGGAAATACGTGCGCAAGCAGGTAGAGTGCACTGATGGTTGTAAAATGAAGGAGTGCTCCAAGTTTCTAGACTGTAGAGCTTGTAAAAGAGCCAAAGTGCATTCTTGCAGCTACCCATCGTCTGATAGGGTGACCAAGCAAGCTTTCGAGCTTGTGCATGCGGATCTCTGTGGTCCGATGGGGGTGCCAAGCATGGGTAATTCTCGTTATGTTCTTTGTCTCACTGATGATTTTAGTCGAGCAGGATGGATTTTCACGCTCAAAGACAAGGGGCAAACAGCGAAGGAGATTATAGAATGGGTGAAAGCAGTAGAGGTGGAGTTTGGAACCCGCGTGAAAGCGTTTCAGACAGACCGAGGCACAGAATTTACTGCATCTAAGCTGCAGGATTTCTTTCGTGCCAAAGGTATCAAGCATAAAAAACTGCTCCTTATTCTCCTCAAGAGAATGGTGTTTCTGAGAGGAGGAATAGAACAATGCAGGAGGCAGTAGATGCTCTCTTGTTTGACTCAGGCTTGCCAAGATGCTATTGGGCTGAAGCCTGGAGAACTGTCTGCCACACTCTTAACAGGACATACAGTTCCGTGATAGGGACCACGCCCTACTTTCTACTTTATGGAAAGAAGCCCAAGGTCCACTATTTTCGGACTTTCGGGGCAGAAGCTTGGGTTCTTATCCCCAGACATTTACGTAGAAAGGGCAGTCCAAGATCGCAAAAGTTGATTTTCTGTGGCTACGAGACAGGTTCGAAAGCCTGGAGATTTGCTTTCCCAGATGGCGATCGTTCACGAGTCATAATCAGCAGGAGCGCTGAGTTTTGTGAGCAGCAAGGCTGGAAAAGGATTCACGGAAATCCTGAGGTGCTCACAGATCCGTTCAGCGATCTTGACTATGAAGATCAGCCAGTTACACCTGCTAGTGGTGCAGAAGGTGGTCAACCTGCTGGTGTTTCGGGCCGCATTCCCAAACACGACCAGGGTGCAGTGTCAGAGGGGGCAATCCCAAAGAGACAGGTGAAGACAGAACCAAGGAGTGCACCCACATCTCCAGAAGTAGCTAGGAGAGGCAAGCGAGGTAGGTCTCCAAGGTCCCCAACTGGGAAGCCTAGTCCAGGGGGACATAGCAAGCGCAGTAGGTCGCTTGATGGTTCACCAGACGCCAGGGACTCCCAGGCTGAGTCTAGCACGTCTGGGTCAGGGGGCGAGTCACCGGTGGTGCCACGGCGTTCCAAGCGCACTACAAAGGGGAAACCTCCTGACAGGTTCCAAGCCACTAATGTTTGGGCTGGTTTTGCTCACTGCGAACCGGAAAGTTTCGCTGAGGTGCAGAGATTACCTCAAGCAGAATCCAGCAAGTGGCAACAAGCAATGGAGAAAGAACTTAGTGCCATGAAATCTCTTGGAGTTTTCACGCTGACAACTCTGCCAGCTGGACAGCAAGCTGTGAGCTGTCGCTGGGTCTATAGATTGAAACCCACTGCAAGTGGAGAGCCACAATATAAGGCTAGATTGGTGGCAAGAGGTTTCAGCCAGAGGCCAGGAGTGCATTACTCACAAGTCTATGCACCCACGTCCCGTAGTGAAACAATGAGATTGCTCCTTGCTGTAGCAGCGCAGAGAGGCGCAGAAGCTGCTCATTTTGATATTTATGTCGCCTACTTAAATGCACCGCTGCAGGAGGAAATTTATATGCTACCTCCTCCGGGTTTTGAGGGTGACAGGCCAGGTCTAGTATGGAGGCTACACCGCTCCATTTATGGTCTCAAACAGTCCGCGAGAAACTGGAATCAGTGTCTCGACCAAGCGCTGGAGAAGCTAGGCTTTAGGAAAAGCCGTGCGGACAACTGTTTGTACATAAAAGGGACAGGTCAGCAACAAGAATTGGCCCTGATCTTTGTCGACGACATTGTTCTAGTGGCCAACACAAACAAACAGGTGCAGGAGTTTGCAAGTAAGCTGAGGCAGCACTTCAAACTCAAGGAGTTGGGTCCTGTGAACATGTATCTAGGGGTTCAGATTCACAGAGACCAAGATGGCAGTTTTGTGTTGAACCAGAGCGCAAAGATTGATCAGTTACTCAGGAAATTCAATATGGCAGACTGCAAAGGTGCAAGGACACCAATGGAAACGAGTTTTGTAACTGATAACCAATCTGTTGAAAAAAGAGAGTTTGAGAACCAAGAGGTATATCAATCTGCTCTGGGAAGCCTGCTCTATCTCTCGCAGTGGAGCAGGCCCGATATTGCATTTGCAGTTAATCTGCTGAGCCAAGAGGCAGCAAAGCCCAGTGTGATGGCATGGAATGGGGTCAAAAGAGTTCTTAGATATTTGCAAGAGACCAAAGAGTTTAGCCTCACACTGACAGCCCAAGGTGATGAACAGCTTCAATGTTGGGTGGATGCTGATTGGGCTTGCGGCTCAGACAGAAAGTCAATTTCTGGAATAGTGGTAAAATTTGGAGGTTCTGTAATTGGCTGGAGGTCAAAAAAGCAGAGTTTAATTGCTCTATCGTCAACTGAGGCAGAGTTCAGTGCTCTTTCAGAAATGTGTCGAGAGCTTGAATTCTACAAGTGCCTAGTGCAGGAAGTGTGTGAGAAGTGTTACCTACCCATCACCATATGGGAGGATAACCAGCCATGCCTGAAGTTGGCTGAATCCGGTCAATTCAACGCACGAACCAAACACCTGGATATTCGGTTCAAAAATGTGCATGAGAGCGTTAGGACAAATGTGGTCAAGCTGAAATACTGTCCTAGCGAAATGAATCTTGCCGATGGATTCACAAAGCCCTTGAGTTTCCAGAAACACGAAGGTTTCTGTGATGGGTTAAATGTTGAATGAAATGCATATATGTTTACCCAGGATTGCGAACGAGAGGGGGTGTCAGGTTTTCTGGGCATCATAGAGTTAATGATGCAAGAGGCGTTCTGATCCTGGGAGTTTAGCCTTGCCCACTGTGATACGGGCACTTTCCTTTGTCTAGAAAAAGGGGAGGTTTGGTTTCACTTTCCCCTTCTCTGCATTCATTCTGCCTTATTGTTTTGTGTTACTGCTGTATGTTAGTTTGCTGCAAGCATGCAGCTCAAGTCTGGAGGACTTGTGTGTGTGTGCTACTAAATAAAGTCTAGTTTAGTTTAGTAGCACTGGCGTCTGTCAAGTTATTTCACGACGCCACGGAGAAGCAGACCTAAAAAGCCATCGTGACGCTGTGCTTAACTCTGCAACTGGAGAACGCTAAGGGCGAAGCAGAAGTGTGCCTGGGCGCCATTGATGTCGGAGACGATCGTAAAGGTGATTGATTGCAGTGCCGGCCAGCAGCACTACTTGGGTCAAAGTTTTTATGACCCAATATCAACACTATCCAAAACAAGAATTTTGACTACTGTACTGACAGTGTTGTGAATTGTAACTAAAACTGACCTGGGAATTATTGCAGTGAGGACTTAGCCACACTTACCTTTCCTCCACACTTTCCAGGCATGGCCAGCTTTTTAAAGCTCTGTGTCTGAGTGCCCCCTTTTGTTTTTGCTGCAGAGCTCCCTCCCCCCCACTCTAAAATGCTGAATTGGAGCAAATGGCAATCCACAGAAAACCCAGACAGCAGTTTACTCCGATTCAGCTTTAGAGAACGGGTTTCTGCAGGGAAAGCTCTGGAGCAAAAAGGAAGGTGAGGGGAGGTCTTTGGACACAGACCTGCGGACCTGTGCCTGGAAAGAATGGGGCAAAAAGTAAGTTGTGGGTAAGCCCTGAGTTTGCTACCACTAGACATGTATGGCTATTCCACTTCCAAAATAGGGATTACACAGAAGAGTAAAAACCTAGGTACAGGTCTATGACACACACACACACACACACACACACACACACACACCCCTCTTTTTATGAACTGTCTTTTGAATTATTTCTGATCTTGCTCAATAACACTCATTTAGAGCAATTAAACTCAAAGGTGTATTTGTTGGTAAACATACAGTAGTAAAAGGGTAAACAAATTTTAAAAAATCCATTTGAATTGCTGGGTTTGGCAGGAACTGTGAGCCTCCATGGTGACCGGGGGGGGGGGGCTGCCACTGTCAAAACATGGCACGGCACAGTGGGGTGGGCCAAGGGAGGCACTGCATCAGGCCGCAATCGCCACTCACCAGGAAAGGCCTGACCGTGTCACACCAGTTCTGGCCCGACTCCACTGACTACTGATTAGTTTCCAGACTCAACTCACATTGCTGGTTTGGATCTATAAAGCCTTATGCAGCTCAGGAACCCAGTACCTCAGGGACTGCCTCTCCAGCCTGAGCCTGAGCTTGTTATCAGAGGCTCTTCTCTGTGTGTCTAGCATACTCTTATGTTGTCATAATCCATGTTGTTTCCCTGGAATGGGTGATTTGTGACACAGACACTCCAAAAGGAAACCGCCCCCTCTCTATTTTTTAGAAAGGAAATTTTTGGAAAGAGATGTTTGCTTTGCAACTGTTGGCCAATCATTTGCAAGTTTGGGACCAGCCATGCAGGAAGTTAGTTTTGTTCACGGCCCTTGTAGGTAGGTGTTCTGTTAATTACTAAATTGCAAATGAGGCAGGAAAGGAATCTCTATTGGGGTTGGGAAATTTTACAGTTAGCTAGGTACTCAACAGGTAGGCAGGACATGTGTTATGTTTGAAGAGTCAGTGGCTATGTATGAGACCTTGGGGACACATTGAGATGTGAGTAATACAGCATGTTCTCATAGCAATCTTGGAACCAGTTATAGACAGTTAAAGTATCAAAACAGTGCATTTCTGGCCATTTGTGTTCATTTACATTCCAAATAAAAATATTGTAATCATATCACCAAGATAATGTAAAACTTCTGCAGCTGTTCCTTTCATGAGTGTATCAGCATTTGAAACCTGCAGCTGAAACACAACAGACTTTCTGCATAATAACTTTTGAATTGATCTGTTTCAGTAGACATTTTAAATGACAACATTTTTCTGTTAAAAATGACAGAAGTACAATAGCACATGAATTGTGTTGTACAGTATTAAATATTTCATTAAATAATGGCTTGCACTGCTGCATTTCAAAGTAGATTGATAAATACCACATGTCCTAATATAACCTGTACACAAAACTTAATATAAGGTTATGAAATGTGGTTACTGTGTGTTTCTATCCTGCTTTGTCAAACTGGAATGACTTGCATGCCATTCAGAAGATTCTAGTTTAACAGACAAACCTAACTTTCTATGATACCTGGCGGATACCAAACAAAGCAATGTATAAATCATAAATTAGTTATTTAAAATTACCTAAGAGGAGGTTTCTGTTTCTGCAAGCTTCACATCTGTCCACGGATTCTCGAAAAATAGTAGAATAAAAATCTGCAGTTGCTGAAGCTTAAAAAATATTCGCAAAAGAGATACAAGGTCATCTCTATTTGAAAAAATAAATAGCACAGGATAAACCATGCAAATTAATTCTGTAATCCTGATTATTAAAAATGTGCACAGCTTTTTATTTACAATACAAACAGCAAAAAGTCAACAACATGATCCGAGGTCTGCTCCTCACTTCAAGAACACGTTGCAAACAAACAGCTGGAAAATCCCAGCCACAGAGAGGAAGAAAGCACTCACCGCTATTAACAACAAAAAGCATTTTAAATTCATTTCATGCTCTCTTAACAAATCACATTATTAACCCCCCCCCCTTGAATTTCTTATACTGCATCTGCTCAAATTCAACTTCTATCTCTAAATGGTTAACCCTTCACTCTGGAAGTCTAGCCTTTGCAAAAAATAGAGATGTGAAGTCTGCTTATAGAAAACATGCACGTCATATTTCATCCTCCCACTCAGAGAAGCTGTGGATGTTTGGAGATGTGCAAACTGTTCAAGGCAGCATACTGCATACGTGTGGAGGGAGGAGGTATCAGATAAACAAGTAGCTCTACAAATGCAAGTCTCTGCCCTCAGTTACATTGCAGTTCTTAAGAAAATCTTAAGTACCTCTAAGGTGCCTTCAGAGTTGGGGCAAGATTCCCATGAATATGGGAAAGTATACTTTATACTGTATATGTACTATATAATGTACTATAACATAGTATAATATGATAGTATACTATCATAGCCCAGAAAACCTCAATTACTACCCAGGGTCATCTGAGCTGGCCACAGCTCCAGAAATGTGACTTGCTTAACACACTAGAAGCCACTTCTAGCCTTGCTTGGCTGGTTAAAGAAGCAACATGGGTTTCCTCATACTTTCTCCAGGGAATGCTTATGGTAGTTTAAATGGAGTGAGGAGAGTTCCTACTGCATGTAGCCTATATATTCTGCTATACTTTTTATGGTATGCATTTTATATGCAAATAAACATCTAAGCATTCTGTGCAGCCAGAGTAATTCTGGTTTTGCTCCCAGGAAACACAGCAAAGTAATGCCTTCAATGTTTTATGCACTTTGCAAGCGGAATATGATTTGAAACCACCTGGGAACAGTTACTTTTGCTTCTTTATTTATTTTCCCTCCTATGAGCCACTAATTGGAAAAGTGATGCATTTAAATGCACATCTTTTTTCCAGCAGTGCTGCTGTGTTCATACAGTGTGTTCAGCCAGGAACCAGATCCTAGAAATGTTAATTTTGCCAGCTGTCCAGCAGCCTACCAAAAGGTAGGTGCCAGTTTAGGAGATTAGAAGAAACCACTCCCCCCTCTAAAAACAGAATCTACACATTATACAAATGAGATTTTTAATCCAAGTTTACCTAGCCGAAAAGGGTTAGAAATCTGAGCACAAGTGCCAATGGATTTTGGATGCCCATGGGCACTTATCTGAAAAACTGGAGAACTTGGAAAAACAAAGCCTATTCCGTTGCCACTTGCAATTCTCTCCCTGTCTCTTCTGACCACATTGTAAAGCAAACAAGTGTCTATCAGCTCCCCGCCACAGCATTAATTTGGAGTCTGTTTTTCCTTGAAAATTTTGGGCAAACTTGATGTTTGGCATGTGCCTGGGAGGCCATTTTGGCCAAGTCACGCCCATCTTTCCTGCACCTGATGTAATGTATGGATGCAGCTGCCTGCCAAAAGCAAGGATTGCAGGCCCTGTGTCTTTGCTCATGTGGTTTGATTTCAAACCACACAGATAAAGGAAAATAGGTTGCCTGAGTGGACTGTGACATCAAGTGATAGGAGTGTTCTCCATCCTTGCTATAAAGGGAGAGCATTTAAAGTGTGGCATGGCTGAGCAGGAGATGGGTACTAGACTGTTCCCCTACCCACTTCTCCTCTCCCACAGAACAAGCAAACCAACCAACCCAGGTTCTTCCCAGCAGCTGTTTTCAGAGATCAGTATAGTGAGAGCAACAACAGGGGATAAGCAGTACTTAGGAGGGCAACGTGGACAGCACCCTCCCTGGATCATAATTCAATTTGTCCCTCAACACACACTTTTATGGGAAATGGACAATAATTCAGTTCCAACGCATAGGTCTGACAATCAAATCTAGCATGTCTCACATAATTTCCAGGCTGGCCACCAAGTGAAACCAACAAAAATTTCCATACAAGTCTTCATGAGACCAAATATTCCGAAGCCCTGTTTAGCTGAAACCTTTTTCTTGGCTCAGAAAACTAATTCCCTTGCACCACCTGTTAAATCCCTTTATGTTTTAATTATGGGTGAGGTCCACTGAGACCTCACATGGTCACAGCAAAATGCAGAAGAAGCAACCGGCTTACAAAAAAGTGTGGTGACATCTTGTCATGCCCTATACTTTCTTCCTGACTTCCAAATCTTTCCTACTGCCATCAGTTTTTGAGAGGTGCTGACTTTATCTACGGTACATGTGTGCTGAAGAACAGCGCCAAACATTAAAATACAATATCAATCCATCATCAAAGGGCAAAGTTAAAACGCCAGCAAGGAAATTTAAACAAATAGTCCACACGTAATAACTCATCACATTACGAGCTGCTTTGCGTAATGATGGCACTGCATTCTTGCAAAAAGAGGTGCCCGTTTCAGATATTTCACACCACAAAGCTTTTACAATTATCATAGGTATAAACTGGGCCAAATACTCAGTCAAGAACACTCTCCCCTAAATTAAGCAGGTCCGAAAGGTCAGTAGAAGAATGGGGAAAATAGTTATTTCAGATCAGCCATGGTCAAACCTCAGACCGTTGTTGAGCATGTGAACAACTGGGAAGAGAAGCAGGCAAGCAAACTTGGGGATCGTGGGGCAAAGGGGGCACGCTGAGCTTGCACCAGTGGGATGACTTAAGGGAGGAGGAGGCACAGGTGAGCTGGGGAGGTTTGGGGAGGAGTAAGGGCCTTGCGCAAATGGGGCTTTGAGCAAGGTCAGTGGGAGTAGGGGGGGTTGGTGAGCAAAGCGAGCAGGGGTAGCAGCCCCTAGCATCATATACTTTTGTTATATGCTTGTTATTTCCCTGCTTCATCTGCTACGTTTTGGTGTGTCATGCTGTTGTTAAAGGCCCCAAAGTGGGACCGGGACACACACGACACACCTCTAATGTTCACTTCTGTGAGATTAAGCAACAGAGTAAATTATTATGCCAATATTTAATCTCCACTTAAATCTAACGTAATAAATTAAAAAAAACATTAAGAAAAGCCCTCTTGGGTCAGTCCAAAGGGCTATCTAGTCTAGCATCCACAGTGACCAGCATGTGTATGGGAAGCCTGCAAGCAAGAGTTGAGTGCTGCAGCACTTTCCCCACTTGTGATCATAGCAATAATAATAATAATTTGTTATTCATCTGACTGGGTTGCCCCAGCAACAGAAGTGTACTGCTCCCAACACTGGTGGTAATACACAGACATCATAGCAAGAAGCCACTGATAGCGTTATCCTCCATGAATTGGGCTAAATGCCTTTCGAAGCCTCAGATAAGGAAGCTAATCTTATGGGAGAGCCACACATTTCTGTTAGAAGATCAGCATTTTCACATTTGAGATCTTGAAGAGGAAGGGTGGGGGTAGAGGTTTAATAAATAATAGGTTTCTTGGTTCTCCTTGTTAACCACACTGGAATCCTCTTAGTCTGGGCGATACATCTATTCGAGATGTTATCTGTTAGGGCTTGTAAACAACTCACATCCAAGGATTTTGTATATTTTGGTTAGCCATGAAGGCAAGCATTCTAAATAGCTGACTATACAAGGAAAGCTGAACTGTTTGATATAATATAGTGATAATCTGCATTAAGTATACTTAGTATTCATTCCGATTAATTCAGCTAAATTGAATTCAGCTGAAACAGTGGTAGGGCAAACAATAAATCCTTACTCTACCACCAGCTGTTCACAAGTACAACATTGTATATTACTCATGCAATCCTTTCCTTTGTACAAAAGCTAGACTCTTCTAGCCAAAACACTGGGAGTGTGGCTGATTTTTTTTTTTAATGACTGCTGCTTTTATGAAAAGATAAAGAACTGTTGGGCAACACCTGCTCATTCCCTAGCTAGGATTTTATCTTTTTTTTTTATTTTTCAGAAACACACAGATGCTGCACAGATTGTTGTTTGTCCTCTTATTGCTAAGGCTGCATTTTTATTTATTTTTAAATAATGCTTTTGGCTAATGTGATCAAAAATACTTTCATGTGGCCAATGAAGACCAGGTTGTGTGACCAGCTTGAAGCTTTTAGCTTAAATCCCAGAGTTTATAAACAGAATGCAATATTCACATCTAAGCCTGGGATAACTTGCAGCTCAAATGCAGTAAGGAATGCAAGCACAGAAAGCAACATTCACAGAGGAAGTCTTGCTTAACATAAGGTGGGGAAAAGGTTTTATATTAGAGCACCAAAGTGTTCATTTTTATGATGGGGTGTGTGGGCTTGCAGAGAGGGTGCACTGTTTTTCTATGTGTTCTACAAAGAGACACTTAGAGGGGGTGGGGAAAATACTACGGATTGTATTCCAAACTTCTGGTTTTCTTTTGTGACAAGAACACAAACTGCTTTCCTCAGGGCTGGCTCAAGTCATTTGTTGCCTGAGGCAAAGGATGAGGAACCACAAGCACCCCAATTCCACATCCGCATACGTTGAAGCTTTGTTTGAAGGCAGGAGGCTAGTTTAATTTCTTTTAGTTCCTCCCCCCTGCCCTAAAAATCAACTTTAAAGGTGCCTAGCATAAAAGCCCCTGATTCTATTTGTGTGCAATTTGGTAGGTTTCTTATTCAGGAGTGCTCTCCCCTGTCTGCAACTTTCAAACCAATTTTCCATAACCACTGCAACTCTGAAATTGGGCAGGATACGTGCTCTCAGCAGGGAACACCTTCCCTATGAATTTCATCAAATTCTGCCCCAAAATTAAAGGTGATGGGTGTTTTCTTAAAATAAAAAAATATCACCAAACTTTATAGGCGCCCATCACAAACCCCCCTATACCTATTTGCTTGTAATCTGGCAGGCTTTAGCAACAATGGTGTAGCTACAATGCCTACAAATTTCATCTACTGTATTTCTGCCAAAAGGAAATTAGTTATTGCCTTTTAAAGTTTCTCAACACTGAATTAGCGGGGGGGGGGGACGGACGACAAAGCAGGTGCGGCCTGAAGTGGAGCAAATTGGGCAGCCTATGAAGTGCCTCGGATCAGGGCCGGCTGCTTTGTGAAGCACCAGATCAGATTTTGATCCCAAACCTGTGATCGATGCGCATTCCTAATAAGTAGCCACTCTCTCTCTTTTGAAGTGTCCTTGTCTCACGCACAGTACAATATATCAAAACTAATATACATAGGTTTACACTGCTTTGGTACTAGTCTTCCAAAAATCTGTAAATGTGGAGTTTAGAGTTGGCAATAAAACAAGAAGACTGTGTTCCATTTACAAATGTATTTAAAGTTTTAATGTGGATTTTGTCACCTCCTAGTTTCCATTTTTCAACATCTGTCCAGCTTAAAGTTTATGTGAAGGGGCTTCTGATATCTGCGATGTGCTCCTGGGCAAATATTTCTGCTCTGTGTCAGCTTATTGCATTTTCCTACACTTTATGGATACTTATATTCCTAAGGAGTTACTTTGCCTTTGCTGAAAGGGGATGTTATTACCAGTACATATGTGACAGATTACAAAGCAGCATGGAAGGAATTTAGAATGTCACTTGCAAATGAAGACCTACTTCATTCCAAAGGTGAATTTCTCTGACAAAAGAGGCACTGGGCTTGACATCTCCCCACAAGCCATGGTCTCCAATCTGCAATCTCTTCTCTTTGATGTCTGGTCTGGCTATGGCTATTTAGTACGGAAGGGGTTGCCAACCTTTTGGGGCCTGTGGGCACATTTGCAAACTCGAGAAACTGTTGTGGGTATCGAACTGCATCCCATTATGTGAGGCAATGCTGCGCACCTGTGAGCACCATGTTTTCGTGACTTCTGTGATAGAAAATAAGCTACTCTGCATATTCTGAGAATCCCTTTCAGTCTTAATATTGCTTTCAATGTTCTAGGGTAAGTGTTGTGAAAATAGACACCAGGAATTCGATTTACAGGCCCTGGGTAGCTGCTTACCAAACATGCTATTTCAATCAGCTGCATTGTGTGTGTGTGTGTGTGTGTGTGAGAGATAAAGGCAGGGAGTAAATACCATAAGCCTGGGTACAAGGCTGGCAGCTTACTTAGTACCTGTGGGGCCCCTTGGCCATGCTGTGACCTAGGCCCCATCTAAGAAATATGCAGCTCTGCTAATGGTTCTGGGAGGCAGGACCAGGGACCAGACCTTCTCCTTGTGATCGGTTTCTAGGCCATAGGTAAAGGTAAAGGCAAAGGACCCTTGGATGGTTAAGTCCAGGCAACTATGGGGTTGTGGCGCTTATCTCACTTTCAGGCTGAGGGAGCCAGCGTTCGTTCACAGACAGCTTTCCGGGTCATGTGGCCAGCATGACTAAACCGCTTCTGGCACAATGGAACACCGTGACAGCACCCAGAGCATACGGAAACGCCGTTTTCCTTCCTGTCACAGTGGTACCTATTTATCTACTTACATTGGCGTGCTTTCGAATTGCTAGGTTGGCAGGAGCTAGGACAGAGCAACGGGAGCTCACTCCATTCAAACCGCCAACCTTCTGATAGGCAAGCCCAAGTGGCTCAATGGTTTAGACCATAGCACCACCTGTGTCCCTTCTAGGCCATAGATAGAGGGCCTGACAACTCCCAGTTCCCCACTGGAGGGTTCCCTTAAGAGGACTTGGCGGCATTTCCTCAGAGCCTTAGCGCCAGTCCGTAGGAATAGCACACAGCCACCACACTCCCAGGTTGCACAATAGGCCTGTGGAATTGACTTGCAGTTGGGTGGGCCTGTGATTCATGCAACTTCTGTCCATAGTATCCCAGCATTCAGGACTGGGATGGTGGCATTGACCACTAGGCTGCCTAATGACTGGGTACCTGCCATATGCCATGCCACACTCTGTAAGCTGTAACCAGTAAATGTTGTGACCATTTAACATCATGGCAGCCTTTGTGTGGTCATTTGCTTCCACATCTCAGCCCCCTACTCCATGCTTCGGATGCAAGACTGAAGAACGGAACATATAAGAACAGTCCTTCTAATTTTATTTCTTTGAAGCAGAGAACAGGTTTTACAAGTCCTTGCCCCCCAAAAAAACGTTATGATAATTTAGGTAACACTACATTACACACCTTTCTTTTCTTAAAAAATAAAAAATAAATCTCCAACATGGGAGAGGGAATTTCAAAACATAAAACATCCCAAATGCTGTGGTTGAAAATATATAACCAAAACTGTATTTGGCAGTTCCATATTTGCCAAAACGACTTACCATAAACAAATCACAAGACAAGCAGAAAAGAAACTGAAAAGATATACCGTATATACAAACTAGAGTATGAGTTCCATGAAAGGGAATGGAAGAAAATAAGAAATAAAGAGGTTCTGTAGCCAAGTAAGTTAAAAGTTGCTATCCTCTGCTTTTACTTCCCTACATTAGGAAAAAAGAAAGCATTAAATTCAAATCTGACAGCTAATGTTTTGTTGGCACACCATTGATTCTATGCTCCGTTATTTTTCATTCAAGCTCTATACATGAGTAGTTGAGAAAACCAGCTGCAAAGTGCTTAACTAGAGCTTATCATTGCAAAAAGCCAGTAGCCAAAAACAAAAGCTCACTTCCAGCCTTGGGAGAGATCCAAAAGATTCTCAACATTTCATATAAATTAATCCATCAAGCGGACAGTAATGGATCTTATCCTCCAGCAGAATAAATATTCAGACATTACATAATCCTTAGGTAAGCACTTGTACATATTGTGGAAATAAACATTCCTCCAGCTATAAACCTTGTCATACTTTGTGCTGGGAGAGGTGGGGGCGGAGGCAAATGCAGCTACACTAAAATTGCCATTTTTTAATTACTCAAAGTAAGAGTTAGTGGGGGGGGGGTGAATAATAAGGATCGTGCTTAGATTCACTATGACCAATCTTTTGGGAAGTACACAAAGTACAGTGGTACCTCGACTTATGAGTGACTCGACTTCTGCATTTTTCGACTTCCGAATGACCTCCTGAAGCGAAAAAATGGCCGCCGCTTCCGAAATTTTCGACTTCCGAAGTGAAAGCGGCGGCACGATACCTTGACTTACGAGGTTTTCAATGCGGTTTTTTCGACTTGCGAAGTTTTTTTTCCGTTCCGAGATGCCGGCTTCGACTTGCAAAGATTTCGACTTGCAAGCGCGCCTTCGGAACGGATTAACTTCGTAAGTCGAGGTACCACTGTATTTGATAGCTCCAGTGTGGAGTTAAAGTACAGTACATTTTCAGTCCCCTCGGCTTTGTTTCTTGTCTACTGGAGAGAAAAGCGCTGGGCAGGCAGGTAAGGGATACAGGATGATTTTATGCTCACCAGGTCCTCTGCTCCTGCACACAGACCCTACTACCTCTGTGAATTGAGGCATGTATGTGTCTACTTTACCCAGCAGAAGGTACGGTGGAATTCACTCTCATCTACATGTAATTAGGATTGCGGCATTACATACCTGTTGTCTTCATTTAATTATACGGTTGTATATTTTAAACTGTGTGTCTTACAAATTAAAAAGAAAAACACAACTTTTTGAAAGGAGGCTTCCTCAACCTGGGGCCATCAATAGGTTTTGGACTACAGACCCGATCATTGGCCATGTTGGCAGGGGTGATGAGCGTTGGCGTCCAAAACATCTTGCCAGGGAGGGAAGGGGTAAGGTTTATTTATTTAGGCTGGGGAAATGTGGTTTAAAGGAACTTGGCTATACCATTTTACGGAAGAGCAGCAGCTATGCTACAGGATCCAACGTATGGACAATTTTAAAAAATTTCTTCCCCGCCTCCTGTTGATCTCTTGAGGTTTAATTTTTTTCAATTCATTAATAGCAAAATGTGGCTGCCTTGTGAAAAACTAAAGAGAACAACAAATGAAGAAAAGAAACCAGAAATTCAAACCCTACACACGGGAACAGAAAATGGCACTGGGACACTAAGAGAGGCTATTCAAGGGCCAGTTAAAAGGCTGTGCCCCTCGCATTACTAATTCCCCATCTCATCTTAATCCCCATCCCATGTCATAACTATTGCTCAGGATCCTAGCCATAATATTCACCACACTGTGGAAACAGGTCACATTCAAAAATAGGAAGTAATAGGTTTTGCACCATGTTTATAGCCAGGATTTATTGGAGGGGCAGGCTTTATGTTGGGGGGGGGGCATATATAAGACGCCTCCAAATTTTGGACATTATTTTTTAGGGGGGGGAAACCTAGTCTTATACATGGGAAAATACGGTAAGTTTTACTGGCTGTGCAACTTTTCTGAAGCACGTGAATCTGACCTTTGGAGAGTTTGTAAGTAAACCGTTCTTTTTTTAACTTACCCAACGTGTGGTTACTATTACTACATTGGAGGAAGAGTGAAATTTTAGAACTCAGGGCATATTTTAAAAGGTCTAAAAGCCGTGTGTGTGTGTGTGTGTGTGTGTGTGTATACACACACCCCAACACTTCTTTGCATGTAAGTAAGCATGTATGGGGTGGGGGCATGGAGATGAATGTACCAGTTCCATCCGTTGACCTCCACATGTTGGCAGGCTTGTGAAGTAGGGAGTTTCCTATACTTGTGGAGGCTCCCAGTACTATTTGGAACGCTGCAGTGGTGACGGAGACAGAGATAGCATGCTCATCTTAACCTACCCCACCCCTCATTTATTTGCTTACATGGAAAGAAAAAAAAGCCTGAGGGGCCATTCCATTGTCACGGGTGGGACACTTTGACCATGTTTTTTGGTATTCACACATGTGTAACAATGTAAATATACATAAAAATTAACAACCAAAATTTAAACTATGTTCTTAATAAGATAATGAACATTTTACTATTTTTTATTTTTTTGTGGATATTTTTGACAATTTTATTAAATGTTAAAAGTGTTGTCACGGGTGGGACAAAAAAAGGACATGGAGCTTGAGATAAGTTTGATTTATGGAAAAACTCTGTGAGTTGGGAGGTGAATCAATGATAAACTCAGCATATCTGTTTAAATCAATGTTTATTGGTTACAACTATGCAATCAGGAATTAAGTTTAAGAAATTTAACGATACAAAATTAAGGAAAAAATGCTGTCACAGGTGGGACAATCATCAGAAAACTTTTAACTTGAACACTTCTGTGAAGACTACGTGGGTGGACTTTTGAAAAGAAGGTCCATAAAATAAACTTCTTTTGTCTTTAGCTTTTAAAAAAATGGTTAGACTGCACGTTTGGAATCTTCTTCACCAAAGTCCAGTGCTCATCTAGCATTCTTATCAGGCTCATTTTTCATGGAATGGCCCTGAGAGGGAAATGTGAAATGCAAACAAAAATGCAGGTTGTTATGATTATATTAAAGTTTAAATTGAACATGCAGGGATTACTAAACTAATTAACATCTGTAATCAATTTGCCCCTGTATTGGTTTGCTTTCCATTATCCTGCTGATTAAGGCTGCAGTCCTCATCCCTCTTAACTGGGAGGAAGCTTCCTTGAATTCAATAGGACTTATTTCTGAACAGACATGGTTAGGATTGCACTACTGCTCACTAAGGCTGAACTGTGCTCCTTCATGACCCCAATCCTGCAAAGTATTGTCACTAAAAAGAGGACCACGGAGTGGCTGAGTCCTCATCCCCATGCTCTTTTGTAGAATATCCTGCAGGATTTCTGAAGTGCTAATCAGAAAATAGGTGGTAGCATTGAAGGGAGGTAGTAAAGTGACTCTGCTGAAGCCTCTCCCTTTTACATCTGAGGACTGTTCAATAAACCACCTCAACTGACTGAGCCAATACCAAATTAAAGGGGTAAGACAGTGTTGAAAATGAATAGGCGAAATAAATGAGGTCATGAAATGTAGGTGCGAAGGCTGCAAAAGCCACTTCAGCTCAGTCCTTTGAAATGCTTTGAGTAGTTATATTAAAACAGTGCTATTAAGGTAGAGAGAGGGTTTTTTATAGAGCAACAGAGAATGAGAGAGAGAGAGAGAGAGAGATCTCAAAGAGAGCACCTAGTTGTTCATAGTGCATATTTCAACTTAAAATTCCTTTGGAAATTTCAATACACAAAGAGGGCACCCATTAAAAAAAGGGTTTTCTCCATTTTATTTCCCGCTCATTTATATACACACATGCACACTTACATAGCCTAATTCTCCTATTTAGTGTGCGGAAACTGAAACACGAGCAAAATGGCCGCTTACCTGGCCTGAAGGGTGAGTGGCTGTTGTGACTTGGCACAGCTACTTTGGCACCCTCCAGAGCCCCGCCATGTTACTTGAGGCCGTTTGCTGCCCCCCCCAGCTGCTGTGGAGCATCATGGGTTCCCACCAGACCCATTTTTTAATTCTAAGTCAATCTGCAGTGGCCTGGGGTGGGGGCAGGGCATCGGGAGCAGACTTGGAGTCCACAGTCTTCACTCTGGTCCACTCCCTGGCCATAAAAGCCGGCCAACGCCGCATGCTGCAGCTCGGTCAGCCCAGGAGTGTCACCCACCTGTCACCCTCTATTACAGGGTTGTGTTTTTGATGTCCTAACCTTTCCCTTTTTAGATTGTGCAAGCTTTGCTATGGTTTGGTTTATAATGGTTGCCATATTCGGACCCAGGAAGGAATTTCCCCTGCACTGCAGGTTTTGCCTTCCCCATAGCATTAATCACAACTGGCGGTTTTGGCCATGGGCAGAATCCTTTAGTCTAACACCTACCAGGGGGTGAAGTGGTGACTCACACACACACACCTTCTTGCAGCGGTGATAACAGGGTACTCCATTAGAGGGGTCTGGAGGAAAGTCTCTGTCCAAAGAGTCAAAGCATGTGGCTAGCAGACCATAGAGCTTCCCTTGAAGTGCGGAGGCGAAGCTAGCTGCTCTGACACCCGGAACAGCGCACATGCTGTGTACCCGGGGGCGGGGTGAGCATCCCAGGGGGGCAGGGCGAGCATCCCATGGGGGCGGAGCAAGCCACCCATGGAAGACTGCTTCCTAGGTGGTGGGGGAGGGAGCCGTGCCGCTTTGCCAGCAGCCTTCCTCCCTTCCCTCTTCCTCCTGACAGCTCGGGGGAGGCTCCCCCCGCCTGGAAGCAGCCTGGGGGGGGGGGCAACAGCACACAGATAATGTAAAGCAGGGATAAGGAACCTGTGTTGGACCTTAAGTCCCATTAGCCCCAGCTGGCAGCATGAGGGGAGCTGTAAGTCCAGGGCCATGGGTTTCCCCACCCCTAATGCAAAATGTCAGCAGGCATCTCTTAGTTCACAATATAATACACATTAGTTTGTGCAACTGCTTCGGGATGGGGCGGAGGGAACCCAGTTGTACAAAAGTTGTTTGAAAAGCAAGAATATTTAGGCTTTTTGTGTAAAGGTGCTGCAGAAATAAAGGAGCAAGTTTGCACATTCCCAATTGCATGTCGTTCTCTGGAGTAATGGATGGAAAGGACATCAAGGGGAAAGGAAAAAACCATGTTGTTTGAGAGTGCTTACAAGTGAGGTAAAGAATCAAACTGTAGGAGATATGATCCTTGAAAAATGTATATTCTTCCAACATGTATGAACCCTGCAGATTTTATAGAATGTAAGCTGTTTTCTCCTCCTTTTGTCTAATCACTGAATGGCAAACTGGGACACTGGGGTGCTATCACATGCCATGTTTATGCCAAGCAGCTGTCCTGTATATCTAGGAGAAACATCCGGAATATTTTATTATTCACTGCCACGAATGCTCTAAAATTACCGCTATGAATGCTCTAAACATTAAACCTGTCAGATCATAGGAAATTTCTTATGAAGAGTGCTTAAAATTCAACCTTCTCTACAGCACAAGGCAATCTTTGTTCCTACATTGACACTTTACAACCAAAACGTAGGTGTTAGGAATATCACAACAACTGAACTCCCCATGGCCAAGGTATCTCTATGCTAAATATGTTTGAAAGGATATGTCAACTTCTGCATATGAAACTAGACTTAAAGGTAGGCGGGAATTGCTCAATGTTTCTGAAACCACGAAAACATTTAATGTAGCCCATAACACATGTTCACGATGAGCTGATCCAAATGTTCAAGCAAGCCATGGCGTACGATGTTCGACTTGCAAGGCGTTCAGGATCCAAGGTACGACTGTACCAGGGGGAGAACATGAATTTGGTTTTGCATCTCAGACATCAAAAAACCTTGAGCTATCTCTGCTCCAGAGGTGCACAGGTGAGACTGTGTGCTTGAAAGCAACCTGACATCAAACCCTTCTGTGTTTATTGTGTTTAATAGAGCATTAGGTTATAACATTGCACATGCAAAAGATTTTCAATATGTGGGAAGACGTTAAAACATGTGATACCTCGGACTTCCGGCGGCGACGCAATCGCCGGGTGGTCGAGGGCTGCTTCGGGTCCGAAGTGCCCGGTCCATCCCGGGGGTTAGGAGCCGCGCTACCGCAGCGCGCGGCTCCGGTTGGGGTGCGGGAAGAGCGTCCCGCACCCTGGGCTCCCCGGCTGCGCCCGCGGAGGCTCCGAACCCTTCCCTTGCCCCCCCTGTAAAGGGGGAGTGGGGGTGAAGGGACAACGGAGCCGGGCTTACGGGGACATGCCCCAACCGGGATGTAAATGCGGCGGCAAAGCCCGCGGTGAGCGTCTAAGTTCTACCTGTGAAGAATGGAGCTAAAGGAACCCGGTGGTCGTGAGTAAATAATCTTGGCAGAAATCGTGTTTTTGGAACGATCCGGGGGGAAGGAGAAAGGCAGCCTGCCTCCCTCCCTTCGAGCCTAAGAAATTAACCAATTTGAGGGATTGCTGCCACAGAACTGGTTACAAAGTATTTAAAATCGATACATGAGACTGGCAAACTTTTTTCTTGGGAAGCTAACTAGCGGAAAATATCTCCATATAAAGTTGCAGTGTTTGCGCTCCAGCTTAGGAAAATGGCGACGAACAAAGAGACAGGGGAAGAAATATGATACCCATTTCCTCCTCCTCTGCCAGTATGTTGGGTTTCGTCCTTGAACTGGTATTGAACTCTGGACTAACAGATGAACAAAGGCTCACTGCCCTGAATGTGGAATTACTTTATAGAAAAGTCAAAGTCTTGTGTGGGGGTCTGAAATGGAACCAACTGCCCACAGAGGAGGCTTACAAAACTTTTGACACTTTGGAAGAAAGTCTTGCCAAAGAGCTGAGAGGGTGGATGGAAAGATGGAAAGAAATGAGTGAGCTACTTCGGAGAAGAAATTCGCTCTTTGGGGGTGGCAGCCCCAAGGCGATGTCAAGATTTGTTATATCCAGTCCCCGAGGTGTGAGCTCGGGGGCCAGGGACAGAGAATTAAGGTATTTACAAGAAGAAAAGGAATGTTACAAAGAACCGGAGAAGCTGAGAGAGGAAGAGATGGATACCTCGGAGCTCGTGGCAAGGAGAGTTTTGGACTGTGTCCGGATCTGTGGACGTTTGGAGAGGGAAGCTGCAAGGAAGTTCAGTGCTGATGCCATCAGGAGAAGAATAATGGACAGAGGGGGTGTGGGGTGAAGCATTAAGTAAAATCTAAAGCAATCTGTTATGGTATTTTGAAATCGGAGGGTGAACACTGTCAACAATAGTTTGTTTTATTATTTGTTTGAACATGAAAGGAGATATTTCAAGTTTTTATGTTATAAGCAGCAGTTTAAAGGATAGAAGAGATAGATTTGATGAGGATGATTTGTGAGGATTTATGAGGATGTAGTATAAATAAAGTCAATTTAAGTGGTTAAAGTTTATAGATTAAGACGATTAAGATTAAGATGAAGATTAAGATGAATGTTTTACTTTATATATATAATTAAGATTAATTTTTTAAATGAAGAGGTTAAAAAGTAGATTGTGGATATAAACTCGAAGGTGAAAAGGCAGGGGAAGTCAACTGTCAAGATTGGAAAAAGAATTTTTTTTTTTTTGAGATGTCTAATTAAGAAGAAAAATCATGGCAATTTTTGTATTAGATGTGTAATTGTATTTGTTTTGTATGTGTATAAATGTAGGTGTGGTTAAGGTTGTATGTTGTTATAAGTAAAAATGTCAATAAATTCTTATTAAAAAAAAAAAAAACATGTGATACCTCAACATGCATTCAAAGGTGTCGCTTTTACTTCAGCATTAATGAATTAGGCCTGAATCAGTTCATTAATGCTGAAGTATAAATGTATAACTGTTCCTCTTCAGTCGAATCTCTCATAAAAGTGCATATTAGAATGTATATGCAACTGGACATTCTCTATTATAACGCTACCAAATTTTGTGGGGGTGTGAGAGATCATATTAGTGCATTAAATGAAATAAATCTCAGCCTACTAGTATCTTTCCTTTAAGTGTGGGCACATTGCTGAAGAAAAGGAGTAGCAAATAATATGTGTGATAACAGAATGCATATAAGAATGTAATAACGTCAGCAGCCTTCCCCCCCCCCCCATTTATAGGCCTACCTTCTTCTTCCGCATTATGCAGCTTCACTCTTTTGATTTCCTCCCCCACCCCACCCCCCGTCTTGGAGCTCATGATATTATTTATGTGCTATTAATGCTCATAAATAATTTTGAATTATTTGAAAAATAAACAGAGCTTCATTTTAATTTTAATTTTACTACTTAAAATTCCATTTAAAAATTCAATCAAACAGGGCCACTGCTATGCATGAGCTGTGGGACTTTGAAATTTCAGATAGCAGGGGACTGAAAGCTATTGCTTCCATTTTCAACTGACCGCAGTTTGGCATTATGTCCAAAGCATGGGGTGGTGACCCTATAGAATATCACTATGGCATCTGGTGATTGTCAGGTCAACTTTCGGCTGCCTTGGGTGGGAGAAAGATAAAGAGCTGCCCCTCCATCTATAAATGTTTCCCAATCCCTGGTCTAAGCCGTAGGAGTTTGGTAAGCTATAAAGAGAATGGGGGTGGAAAGCTGTAAGGGTCGGGGGTGCGCAGAAGTGAAGTCATTTGTCAAGGAGTGGCGGCTTTGTAAGGGTGGCAAGAGAAACAAGTAGGAGCAGTAGCCCCTAAGTATTAGAACCTTTTCTTAATTTTGTCATTGGAGAATTTGCACCATTGCACCTGTGTACCCATTTACTCAAGACACATTGTTCTAATAATATGTTTTTTACCGAAAGCTAATCCTGGTTATATACACAATTCATAGATACTGCATGACGCTGTCTCAAGATACGCCCCCTCTGGTTTTTCAAGTAACTGCATCAATGTTCTGCAATGTTCTGTTAAAAATGAAAGTAAAGGTAAAGGTAAAGGTAAAGGGACCCCTGACCATTAGGTCCAGTCACGGATGACTCTGGGGTTGTGCCGCTCATCTCGCTTTACTGGCCGAGGAAGCCAGCGTACAGCTTCTGGGTCATGTGGCCAGCATGACTAAGCCGCTTCTGGCGAACCAGAGCAGCACACGGAAACGGCGTTTACCTTCCCGCCGGAGCGGTACCTATTTATCTACTTGCACTTTGATGTGCTTTTGAACTGCTAGGTGGGTAGGAGCTGGGACCCAGCAACGAGAGCTCACCCTGTCACGGGGATCCGAACCGCCGACCTTCTGATCAGCAAGCCCTAGGCTCTGTGGTTTAACCCACAGCGCCACCCGCGTCCCATACAAAAGAAAGTACATTGGTGTAAATGCACTAAGTATTCCCTTGCTGACAATTGCAGCGCCCGGAGACAGATTGTGTATCCACAGCAGTGAACAGGGGAGGAATGACCACCAGGAGGACTGCAGAGCGATGAAACGCCATGGTGCACCTATAGCAGCACAACCGGACGCCTTCATCTACTCCACTGGCAACAAAACATGTCTCTCCTGTATTGGTCTCTGCAGCCACAGCAGGCTCTGTAACTCTCTGTTTGACTTCACCCCCAAAGGCACACTCCTCCATTGTCTCCTGAGATAGACAGCTGCCAACAGAAACATATATGCTGATATGCTCAGTTTATTTCATCTGAAATAAAACCAAGCTTGGCAGGAAGGCAAACTGAGTTGCTTCATAGATCTCGTTTCCTTGACGCTGGAGGAAAAGGGAATGATTTTCTCTTTTAGCCAGAGCCTATGCATGGTTTCATGCCAAGAGTACCAATCATGCAAGTTACACAATCCATTTTTGCTGCATTATATACTGAAATACAAGGAATGTTTTGGAAGAAAATAGCGAGGTTTGTGGTTAAACTCTCCAAAATTACAATATGAAATGCCCATTTTGATTCCTGTGAAAAAAACAGGAGTTTTTAATTGATGTTGCTGCCCCTGATTGCTAAAGCACATTAATAACAAAGGAGGTGTTCGTTTACTGTTGCTATTCACAGCCAGCAATGTCTCAAAGTCTGGAATATTTCCAGTGTTAATTATCTCCATTAATAAGATACCAATGCCAGTCGTAACATTTCAGTTTATTTCTAAAGAAGGATAAATATAGTTTTGGACGAAAGACTTGAAATAAAACAAAAAAGCATAACAAGGGACTGTTGGAGAAGACCAAAAGCCATCCAGTGTAGCATCCAGTTCTCACAGTGGCCAACCAGATGTTTATAGGAAGCTTGCAAGCAGAAAATGAGCACAATAGAACATTTTCATTCACCTCCTTAGAAGACACAGATTAAAAGAAACTCCTTTGTGAGAAAGGGCTGGATAAAAATCTATCATTGGTAAAAATAGCCCTTAGTCTGGATCACAATTCACCAAGCCTTAACTCCAGGATATAGTTATAATGTCAACATTCAGCCACAGACAACAAAATATGAAAATAAAAGCACAAACCTTTGAACATTCTCCTCCACATACCTACTGAAATTTACAGTAGGTGCTCAAGAGCATGTGCAGTGTGTCTTTCGCAACTAATTGATATAGGTCATCTTTTGTGGTCTGATGGCTGTGTGTTGAGGAACAACAGGTCATTCCATGTGTCCACAAAGCTAACCTACAAAGTTTGCTTGACAACCAAGGGACAGAATAACATTTCTGGCACATCACTGCTAAGTGCTAACCTATGTTTTCAGTTTTCAGTGGCAAGTTCTCTTTATAGGAGCTCCTGATTAAGCCCAGATCCACCATGGGCAGGAAGCCAATTAGTACAGCCATGTGGATTTCTAACTGCCGCTACACACAGAGAAGTTATTTGAATCGGTCATGAGGGATATATCAGAGAGAGCGGTGGGAGGGAAGCGATAAGCCCCCTTACTTTAGAGGTTACTTTAAACTACATTTAAACCTGCATTTTAAAAGCTAAACATCCTTTGCCGTTTTAAATTTGCATTCTACTACTACTGAAGCTTTGTATATTAAAAGGTGTGGGTTTTGACCTGCTCCCTCTGAAATCAGACTGCAATATTCCCTGCCCACGATTTCCACTTTCAGAATAATGTTCTCTGCACACTGCACAGTATCAGGGCACAAGGATGCGCCAACCCCGTTTGAAATTACTCTGCCCATGGCGGCTGTTTGCATGTGACCAGCAACTGCTGTGCATCACATTGAATGGCCTATTTTCTCCATGCTGCTTCAAGGCAGGGCCATGGAGAAAAGCCACTCCATTTACTTAGCGAGCTGTTGCACATAAACAGCTCATCATGTAGACACAGGCCCCATGGGAAGCAATTTAACACAGTCTCAATGTTTCATCCATTCAGTGTGCACAAGCCCTCAATATTTGGTCTAAAGAAATTACGGAAATATTGCTTCCTGCTACCTAACGGGATACTAATTGTTTTAAGTGTATAGTTTAGCCATATGGAGAATATGCTTATTCAGCTGGGCAGCAAAGTATTGCTAGGAACAAAAACAAAAACAAAAAAAACCCATATAAGGCATACTCTCATCTACTGCTTTTAGACATATAGTGGAATTGTCTATAAATGTTTTGTGTAAGGACATTTCATACCTCATTTAAGCATCTGAAGAGAAACTGAAGTATGAGAAGATACAGAAGAGGAAGAGTTTGGATTTGATATCCCGCTTTATCACTACCCGAGGGAGTCTCAAAGCGGCTAAAATTCTCCTTTCCCTTCCTCCCCCACAACAATCACTCTGTGAGGTGAGTGGGGCTGAGAGACTTCAAAGAAGTGTGACTAGCCCAAGGTCACCCAGCAGCTGCATGTGGAGGAGCGAGGACGCGAACCCGGTTCCCCAGATTATGAGACAACCGCTCTTAACCACTACATCACACTGGCTCTCACATCTTTGTACTGGCTCTGACACATCTTTGTACTAGTGACTTCTGAAACCATTAGTGATAGCCATGTGTGCTACTTCTGACCTTTTATTTTAACCGGCACACAGATCATTCTCCTACTGTCCCCCTGAAGTGCCAGAAAGGCTACCTTCAAGGGTGGACTTTGGACTCTTCTTGCCCTTTACGAGGCAAAAATTTGGCACCACCACCCCTGCCTCCCGCTTTCTGTTCTGTTCAATTCACTATGTCATAGTTGCAACAACCTGCAGCACCTCCAAGGCTCAGTGACATAGTGATATAGTGACATAGTGTGGTGGGACTCGTTGCACCGCCTCTGCTACCTTCTTTCCCTGCCCTCCCCATATCTAATAACAACCCTATGCCAGTAGGCAGACTTTCTGCTTTATTCTGTCACCATTTACTTGTGCCTTAGTCCCCAAAGACTAATCTTACACCTTTTCAGGAGTGGAGTGTGCGTATCTCCTAATTTTTTCTTTCGTTTAAAAGCAGGCAAAGTGAGTTTCCCGACTAATTTTTGAACAGCTCGTATTTTCACTTGGGAGCAGTGCTTATGTTGATGATTCGAAGTATATTACATTACAGCCATGAGGGCACTAAGTCCACTGCAAATATCTGTAACTGAATTGCAAACCATAAGAATCCCCCTCTGCTCCACCCTATGGCTGATTTAGGAAAACTTATGGTTTCTTCCATGAAAGACAACACTCTTTACAGACTCCTTATAGATCTTCCTCTTGGCCTGGATCAAGACAATTTCTTGATGAAATGGTCGACAAGAACTTTACAAATTCATGCAATGGCATCCTAAGAGTTAAGAAGGCAAATATACTGGCAGTAAAGATAACACTGGTGGAAGAGGAGGAGGAAGAGGTGGCAGTTCAATTATAAATTTGCACATGAGAAAAAGAACAGTAAGTGCTTTGTTTCTCAGTTCTTTATTTGCTTAACTTTTTCAATCACATTGTTATACATCAATTCTACTGGCCTGAAACGATGACAAAACCGGATTCCTAAAACATGAAAACAAATGTTTTGTCGGCTTACAATTGTGTCTCAATTTATCGAGGGAAAACGTAAAAGGGCAAGCCTCAAGTTTTTTCCCTCTGTCCAATGGAAGCAGGTTGCTGCCACTCAGAACCATATGCTCTGAAGCTTCTAGCTCCCGCTCCAACTATGGGGAGACACAGTACTTTTTGGCCAACCACTTCCCTTGCCTTTCATAAGAGGTAGCCATTTCCTGGGTAAGCCGTTACTCATGACCAGGCCTTTCCCTGGGTGACATGAGTAATTTTGGGAAGCCATGACAGGATCTCTCGAAGCTACCAACATGAGTCTGAAACAAACTACGGGAGGCAGTGGAAGACAGGAGTGCCTGGCATGCTCTGGTCCATGGGGTCACGAAGAGTCGGACACGACTAAACGACTAAACAACAACAACATGACAGGATCTTGCTACTCTATTTCTTGGCTGCCACAGTAGGGGCAGGGGATGGGGACCAGCTACTTGACACCTCCACAAAAAGACCACTACTGTCTCCATAATCATTTCCCCCAATGCTTTCCTCTGCTTTCCTCTCAGGCCTTTTCTCCTGCATGCCATGGATGCTTTAGTGGAGATTCCTGCATTGTAGAGGGTTGTAGCTGGGGTCCCTTTCAGCTATAAAAATCTATGATTCTATGATTTGGGGTCATGGCAAACGACCTTTTATTCAAGAGCACCCCTTGAATAAAAAATAAACCCCGATTTACACCAAAACAGCATGTAAGATTGAAGTGGGAGAAGCAAAAAGGAGACATTAAAACCAATTTAAAAGTTGGACTGAAGAAAGCTACTTTTATTAGTTACGTATGTTGCAATGCAAGTCCACCGATGTCTACTTAGTTCAATGAGACTTACTCTCAAGTTTTTGTGTTTAGGAATTGCAGTCTAAGCGTTCTTTTAAATTTCCATTATTGAAGCCAAATCTAGATGATTACCTAATGGATTAAGCAATTAAAGTAACATTTGAAAAAGGCAGTCAAGGAAAGGTAACTATTTTACACAGATAAGTCCTTAATCGATACAACTCCAATGCAAAAACAAGCAAACAAAACCACTCTGGATCACAACATACTGAGTGCAGCTAAAGAGAATAACAATTATCTTATCTGAAAGAAAACAATCTGCTTATCACAAAACGTCTATGAATGTATCTTCCATTGCAAGACCATAACAGTGCAACATGCATAATTTAAAGATTCTGCATATGTTCAAACATTTTTTCCAGAACTTTGCAAGACACAATAAAGGCGGATAATGACTCTGCAGTTTCAGCAGACAATACTGCAAGCAGTACATTTACAAGGTTTTCTAAAGCCCCAAGAGGCCAACTTTTTCCTATTGTTTCCCCCCCCCCCCCACATACGACTTTCTGCTAAGTGCACAACGGTCCCTAGGAGGGCAAAGAGTGAATAACTGAAGACAAAGCCTTCCACAGGCAGCCTGGGGAGAAAAACTGATAGACTTACAACAACAGGACTTAACATAGACACTGGTACCAGAGCCTGCAATAAACCCAGATGCCAACTTTGCTGCCACATACACACGGACAACACCATTACTGGCCCCAACAACATCAAACATACCATCTCAGGACTATTTAATTGCTCATCTTCTAACATTGTGTATGCCATCAAATGCCAACACTGCCCTTCAGCTCTCTATATTGGACAAACAGGCCAAACCCTACGCCAAAGGATAAATGGACATAAATCTGATATCAGGAATCACAAGACAGAGAAACCAGTAGGAGAACACTTCAGTCTCCCAGGACATTCTATACACGATCTCAAAGTAGCTGTCTTACTACAAAGGAATTTCAGAAATAGACGAGAGGTTGCTGAATTTCAACTAATTACCAAACTTAAAACCATGGGGAGACCTGGTCTGAACAAAGACATTGGATGCTTATCTCATTATACATGACAAAGCTATCTTTAGCCATCTCACCCCTTGCTTTTTCCTGGTATGAGCTTTTGTGTGCATGCACACTTCTTCAGATACACTGAAACAGAAGTCACCAGACCCTTATACCGGTATATAGTGAGAGAGTTGGGGGGGGGGGTACTACTGGAAGGTGCTACTTGAAGGAATTTTTTTATTTTTTATTTTGTTTTGACTATGGCAGACCAATACGGCTACCTACCTGTAACTTGCTTTTTCCTGTAAGACCAATTGCAGTCGTTAACAGTCGTCAACAGGTTTTCCACACCCATCAGCCAATCACCCATTCCCGCCACCCTTCTGAGTTATACCACTCCCCACTCTCTCACTATATATAAGGGTATGGTGACTTCTGTTTCAGTGTATCTGAAGAAGTGTGCATGCACACAAAAGCTCATACCAAGAACAAACTTAGTTGGTCTCTAAGGTGCCACTGGAAGGAAATTTTTAATTTTTAATTTGTTTTGATAGACTTTGTGTTATTGATAAGGCAGGCTGACTGTCTCCAGGTCTCAGTTGTGTTTTATATCAAAATAAACCAGTAGTAAATAGCAGTGCCTCTTCTTACTGGAAGCTTCTATTACAGCAAACTGTAACCGACTTAATCCCAGTATATTAAAAAAAAAATGGGAGGGGGGATAACACCCATCCAAATGTCATTTGTCTAGAGATTAATCACTTCTTCTCAGATTCATCAACTGAATGTGACTGTCATGTTTCAATTATAATGCATTCTAAACTTTTGCTCATTTTTGATAGGCCAGTTCACATCATTTAAGCCAATACTGAGAGAAGTGTATAAAAGAACGAGCAAAACAAATCAAGAAAGACATTAATAAATAACAAAAGATATGGAGCTGAGAAAGCATCTACCCAAGATTCTGCCCAGTGTCTGAAGAACAGTGTATTTAAAGTACTTGGTTCTTTCTGGTTTGTGTGTAATAAGAAACAGCTAAAATGTCAAAAGCAATGGAACATTCAGTAAGGGGAAAAATTACTTGAATTTATTCATGAAATTTAAATTATCTTGTTCTATTTATGTTGTCTTGAGAAAACAGATAAAAATAAAGAGTTGATCCTTCATGGAAAAACCTTGACTCAACTGTACAAAAACGTATACCTGCATATAACAACGCACTTGGGAGCTGTGAGAAGGTATACTGAATAGTGTGTTCTGCCTGAGGCTGGTACTTAGTGTTTTAAGACCCATTTTTATGCGGAGTGCCAGCTGTGCAAAGAGACAGTCCTCTGCACCAGTGACAGCACGTCATCTTTTGAGTAGGTGAGGCTGCCTCTCTTTCCCACCACGGCACATTGCAGCCTGGTGCAGCTCCCAAATGCAAGGGTCAAGCGCTTTTAAAAGTCTTCCTGTACCACTGAGAGACCATTTCCCCACCAACAGCACCTGAAGTGGTTGCTTTCACGTGCTGCATCCCTGCTTTTAAAACACTTACGAAAGAAAATGTAACTTTAACCATGCCATGGTCACCCAACTGAGAAATATCAGCCATTCTCTCTACACACTCATGGATAAAAGGAAGGGATCCTGTGCGAGAGAGTAAGAGCTTGACTTCCAGTCAAAGTTCCAGCACCTCCCATCGAATCCATGCATTTTAAGGGAATATGCACACATTGTCATGACAAATAAAGCAAGAAATACATCAAAGTTTTTGAAACATCAAGGAATGTTTGCTTCTAGTTGCATGCAATCCGGTAAAAAAAAAATTAAATCAATATATAAATCCAAACTACATATTTCACTAAAACTGAAAAAAACATATCTTTCAGCCACACAAATGTAAGAGTTCAATATGGGCCTGAGCTCCTTAGCGCCTTCCACTGTTTTCAATGGTGTGGCTCAGCCCTACATTCCCAAGTGAAACAAGGCATCAGTGACAGTCTCCCCTCACCAATGCCTCTGCCAATTTGAGTTAGCACTGAAGATTAGCTTGGATAACCAAAATCAATAAGCACAATGATGCAGTTATATTTAATTGTATTTTTCTCTCTTCCCCCATCCTTAGGGAGAGCGCTACCCTTCAAACCACAATGTTAGGGGTGCTGCAGTGATAATAGGCATACAGTGTTCTGTGCATGCCATGGCAGAATGACCAGCTCATGGCTGCCTTCAATCACAGCACATCACAGAAGGGATAGGCCAAGTCAGAATGGAATGATGGAGGATGTGACTATTAATAGAGCACAGGTCCCCTATCTCCAAGTATTTGTACAATTGTGGGGATGCTTTAGAATGACATTGGGAAGCTGCTCAAAGAGGAAATAGCATTCTTGTATTCATTTGGATGAATTTAAAGTATTTCTTAAATGCCCTTCATCAAAATATTTCAGGGTGGTATACGAAAGCACAGGTAAAATTCACACAGAAGTCTAATTTAAAACCAACAAATATACTTAACAAAATACAAGAAGTCAAAAAACAACAACAACAACAACAACAACAACAACAACAACAACAACCAAAAAACCCAAAGCTAAAAAGCAGGAAATAATACTGTTTCCCTAAAAAAATCTACAATTCAAAATATCTGGGCAAACAGGAAGGATTTCAATTGGTACTAAAAAACTTGTAATGTCGGTATCAGGCATGCTTCCTTAGGGAGAGAATTCCAAAATTGAGGCAGCAACAGTGAAAAGCTTCTTTCCTTTGTTAAAGTAAAAGCCCAGTTCATGTCACAGCAAGCCAGAAAACCATATTTTACTGTGAACAAACCATGAACTTGCTTCACACACCAAAGATTTATGGGTTTGCTGCTTCCAGTTCCCAGAATGGCAGAGTGAAATAGTAGTGATTCGGATTGCGGATGCAGTCATACAGTGATCATCTGCTAAAGAGGGTAGTTGGAACATGGCTTTCCCCAAAGATCTTCTGGCAAAGGGAGGCAAGCATGGGTCAAGGTGGTTCCTTCAGGTATTCCAATAATGCTACCTGTTCGTTATGCACATAGGGCATCACACTTTGTAGAACTTGTATGGGACTTTGCACCATATATCAATCAGTTGTAGGCACATAACATTCAAACGACCAACAGCAAAGATTACTGGAAGTTTATTTTCTCACCCCTGTGATTTATAGATTTCTGTTTTATCACAGTTGCCAAAACAGAGGTTTCAGATGTCTCTCTAAAACCCTATTATGCTGATTTGACATTTTGGTCAAAGCAACTTGAAAACAATGCATGGTAAAAAGAAAAGAAAGGATATGAGCCATATGTTTCATGAATGAAGCAAGATTAATAGAAGAATGAATTGGAATCTCCAGAGAAGCAATGGACTAACAAGTCACACAGCAAAATGCCATTTTAATGAAGTAAAATGTTTGTCTTTCTTTGTCTCATCTGTGTCAACGGCTTGCAATTTAAAATAAAAAATAAAAAAGGTCAGAAGAAGGCATCAACCCTGTTAGTTATTAGTATCACAAAATGCACTCACCTGGCTTGCTGGCAAACACTGCAGATCCAACCTTTCTCCTTCCTTTGATAGGAGCTGCAGTTCTTGCAGATGTTGTATTTGCAATCCTGGCACTGCCGCTTGGTATTGATGAGAAACGTAAAAGGGGAGCAGCAACGCATGCAGCAGCGCTCATTAAACCTCTGCTGCTTGGAAAGAATGCTGCACTTGTTACCCTCTTCATCGAGCTTCTGCTTCATTTCACTTGAGCCCCAGGAGAAAGAAACGAAAGAGAAAGAATCAAAATAATGCCATTTCCATTCAGCAATTGGACCAGTCTTCAATGGCACAGGGACGGACCCTCCAAGTGTCCCTATTTCCTCAGATTTACAGAAGCCATCCTGATTTCTGATTTGATCCCGGAAAACCCCCGCTTTTCCTTAGGATGTCCCTATTTTCATCAGAGGGCATGGCATAAGTACTCAGGGCCGTCTTAAGCATATGTGGCGCCGGGGTGCAAAGATCCGCCCAACGCCACCCCCCTCCGGTTGCCTAGAGTTGTCAACCCTTTTTAAGGGAGCTGACACCATGCTTATCTCTGCTCAGGAAAAGAAAACAGGAAACATAAGGAGCCCAGAGCAACAAACCAGCCCAAGGCATCAGTGTCGGCGACTGAGTGAAGCCGGGCGCCTCGTGGTGTAAGTAGCATGCGCTGGGCAGGCCTCTCCACGGCCCTATGCCAATCCCAGGTGCTCAGGAGGGCAGAGCTGGCCGGTCGCCTCAGTGCCTCACTTGCCCCCAAGCTTGCGGCACAAAGCTGCCCACAGAAAAGCCTGCTGTGATGCTCCGAACGACGGGCAGGCTCTTCCCCGGAATCCAACTCTTGGGCCCCGGACTCTCGGCCTGGCACCCCTGAGAGCCCAGCGCCTGGGTGTCCAGCACCCATGGCGCCTATGGTTAAGATGGCCCTTTGAGTACTGCAGGTTGGAGGGACCCCTGGGGCAAGCTGTCATTGAGGGGGCTCTCCACCTCATGCTGCCTTGGTGGCCATTCCCAGGTTCTCTACCGTGCCAATGCCATGCCTGCTCCTTTGCATGCTTGGCAGCTCCACACTCCTGCACTGCACTGCACTGCACTGCACTGCACTGCACTGCCATCCACCCAAGGGCAGAATCACCCTTCCTGTCACAGGCTTGTTGCTGTTGTCTCACCTGAATGTTCTAGTCCAAGTATTCATCAACCCAAGCTTGTTGGCTTACCCATCTAGGCAACATGCTGGCTGTCCGCTGCCCATCTGAAAATGGCACCAAGAGGATGTGCAAAGAGAACTACTCTATATGATTAGATAACATTGTTGCCTTCCCATTTCCTCTGAGATCCATTTTCAAATTGGCAGCTGGGGCTGATGATCTGTTTAAAAAAAACACAACCCAACCCTGTGGCTCCCACCACCCACATGCTTTGTGTGTAGGGCTGGGCAGTATCAGGTTTTCATTGTCATGGTATATTACCAGATAAACATCACAATATACTGATATATCACAATGTCTGAAATGAGGAGGCATTGCAAGAGGCTGCCTTCATGGTTTTTACTGCATCATGATTTTTGCCAGTGCCTGCTCTTGTGATTTTCTGCCCCGTGCATGAGGCAAGGGAGGGCAGAGCCAACAGAGTTAATGGGCTGCAGAAGTCAAGGCAAGCATTTGTGGCTTTTCCCACATGATTTTTGCATAGCGCATGCACACACACACAAGTACAATGCATCTTGGAATGCTATTTTCACTAACATATGCCTTTCCATGCACACTTTCCCCCAATATACTCATTTTCTACACATTATTTGGTTGGAGTACTTAATTGCAAAAATTTGGAGAAGTGTGAATTTTGAAGGACAGCTGTATTTCACTTCGCTTCTTGCTTGGGGAAGTGTGAGCTAGGTTTCTTCGCATTAAAATGTAAACAGAACTGAATTGCTCCCTCATTCCTAGATTAGATTTAATGAAACTCTTAAAAACTATACTGTAATGTTGTTTTAGAATCACAAATCTGTGAGGTATAGTTATTTTTAGTCAATACTCCCCCACCCTATGCCTTGAGGAGGGGTAAATGAGATCTACTGCAATGTGCTTTGAAGATTCCAGAAGCCTAGGAGCAGAGAGCCATTAAACTTTAAACAGCCTAACTACATTCTCTAAAGAAGTTATAAAGGTTTAATGCCAGTTTATGTAATGTTTATATAATGTCATATATTATTGCTCTTCTGGTTAATGCTCACTAGAACCAGTTGAGTGGTGTCCTTCATTTCCATTTGAGTGGCCCCTGCTTTTATAATTTCCAAAACTTGTATTTTATATTTCCCACAGTACTAGCCTAATAAACCACACTATCAGTCTGTGTTACACATGGCAGTCACTTTCTCCTTGCTGTAACCCATTAACAAAGGACTGAGGGAGAAGCTAAAGCAAGCATCCTGAAGCCCTGAGAAAAGTAATGCAGTAAGTGGACAAAGTAGCAACTGGTCTCTCTAATGTAGTAGTAGTAGTAGTAGTAACAACAACAACAACAACAACAACCTTGCCCATCTGGCTGGGTTTCCCCAGCCACTCTTTTTTAATGACCTTGATGACATTACTGATTTCATCTTCATATCCTCCGAATCTGCTCTTTCCTTCTCAGAACATTTCAACCATTTGCTGCATTAGGTCAACAAACAACAGGAGAGAGGCAGTCTGAGAATGAATGCTACCTGCTATCCTGCCAAATCTTTACCTAAAGGTTTCTAGTGTAATGCTGTCTGTCTGTCTGTCTACCTATCTAATCTACCTATCTATCTACAGTTTGCCAGATCCTAGGCCAGGATACAAACACATTTAAATGCACAACAATACCATAAAACAGGAGGAGATAACAAATAAATATGAGATAAACGACCTGCATATAACCAACATACTAAGTTCTAAATAATGCATGAAGGGGTTAAGACCATAGAGTAAGTTGGCCTGCCCAGTATAGTTATGTCTCTCTCCCTCACCTTGGGTGGATGTGTTATCAAGCCTCTGTTCTACCCATGTGAACCCTACCAGTAAGGAGGTATAAGATGAAAAGATGAATGCTCCAAGCTTAGACCACATTAGTTAAGCAAGCCTCCCCCCCCCCCAAGGAACCTGTGTCCTTTGCCTAAGGATACAAACCAGGGTAACAGCTGCAGCTGGTATTTCCAGACATGGGGAATCAGCCATTTTTTTTGTTTCTTCTTCCCAAGCAGATTTGGTGTAGTCTGGAAGCTGCATAACACCTACATGGTCTCATTTGAATGCCTGCTAACTCCTTCCACATTCCAACTTAAGTCTTTTACAAGATGTAGAGTCAAGGCTTTACCACCAGCCAGCCCCGCTTTGGTTACCATCTAGCCCGATGTAGAGTTCTGAATAACTCAAAAGCTTGCACATTATTTTGTGCCATTTTGGTTGGCTTAATAAAAGTATTGCACTAATATGGATTTTGGAATCGACTGATTCTGAAAGCACCACACTTTTAAAAAACAAAAAACTTTTAGAATAAATAGAATAAAGAGAAATACACTTTAATTAAATGTGCCAGAAACATTTGCTGAATAGAACTTATCTGTGAGTAGGCTTTACAGAAATATCGTGGCAACTGACAAGGGCACTGCTAGTTGTTAATTCAGTGTATTAAATACTCTGCGGAACCCATGTGCTAATTCCGTTGCCAGCTAATTGGGGGGAAAAAACACAATGCACCCTTTGAGAATATAAAAGCCGGAAGTTATTTGCATCTGTCTCTGGCACTAATTGCACTAAGAAAAACATGGAAGGAGATCTGGCATTGGTAATGCACTGTGTATAGCAGCAATAGAATTCATGGTCCCAGGTAATATAGTCTGAAGCCACTTGAGGGAGAAGCTACCACCTTGCTGAAGTTAAGTAGTTCTTTTCAGTGCTTGGATGACTGCCTTGGAATCACATGTATGGTGCTTGGGTCTCCCTACTGAAGAAAGGTGGGAAATAAATGTAAGGAAATAATAATGCTGTTTTGTGGTTACATTATGACACTGTTCATAATTTAGATTTATTCTAACAGAGGAACACAACTTGCATTCCAATGAATAATAAACAGTGGAAACTCACTTTCTAGAAAACATCCCTAGACAGTGCAGAGTTGGAAATGTAGGAATAAAACAGAAGATAAGTCTTCAACATTTGAAATGATAAAATATTTATTTCCTCTACTTCTAAAACTCCCCAGATTTATTATTTAATCAGCAGAACAGAGGGGATATTTGTTAAAGTTCAAAGAATAACAGATGCATCAAGGAAAGTGGTAAGTTATGCAAATTGGACAAACATTTCAAATTACGCACTGTGATTGCCGTTACTCAGTTTCTAAAAGACTGCACAAATAAAAATGCACTCCCCCAAGAATATTGATTTTATATTTGTCTCATCTGGTTTCATGAAATGATCAAAGTTTGCTTTTTAATTTCACATTGCTAAATTAAGTTCACCTTTAAAATCAACAGGGGCAAAAATTAATGTAATTTATTGCATGGTGAGATGGCATGTGAGATTAATTCACAATGAAGTCTAGTTCACATAAACAACAGATGAGGTGTTAAAACTGTGCCTGGATGACTCCACTTCAAATGGAGATGGGAAATTGCATGATTGAATGCTTTCCCAGGAGAAATATTTCCTGCTGTCATGAAGTGGGTAGTTCACACATGCAACCCTGACACCCAATTTTAGATCTTTTGACCTTGAACCTCCAAAATGTGGCACCTCAAGGGTGACAACCAAGATAAATCAAAAGTAATTTTATCATATCAAAAGGGAAATACCATACTTATTAAAAGATGTAACATGGGATCAATAAACACAGACTGCATAAGCTACATACTAACAATAGGGTAAATTTAAAAGGGTTTGCAACTAGTAAGAGTTAAAACTAATCATATAGCCTATGAGGTCTGGGGCCACTAGGACCATTTAGTTCAACCCCCTGAAATGCAGGAATTGTTTGCCCAAAGTGGGGCTTGAACCCCCAGTTAGGAATAAGCAAAATACAGGGTGGTTCAATTCACCTTAACACAGAGAACCTAATAGTAGTATTTGCTGGCACTGTATGTATGCACAGAGTACACAGTCTGACAAAATGCAAGAGAAAATAAATATATCTAATCTTTGGGCTATTTCTTATATGAGGTAGAATTGAAACTGGTTTAAAACGCCCCATTAGATGTACAATTTTAAAAGCAAATAGCTCTTAATGCATTTTCCCTTGAGCCTCAACATTTCGTTATGGTTTACTGTCAAAACTGGTGCTTGCTTTCCTTTGCCTTGTGGAACCCTCTGGCAGTGGGGCAGCATACAAAGCTGAAAATGAAATTGCTATCATACAATAAAAAGTTTCGAAAAAGTAATAAAGCCATAGCCGCACATCTTCAGCAACTTCATTTGCTAGAAAACGTTGCTATTTATCATGAGCCTCTAGTTTGGAATCAAGTACAAGTATTTATTTAGATTTATAGTTTTATTCATGAATGCCCATGGATAAAATATCTCATGGTCCAAGTGTGGCTTCCAACAATATGCCCGGGCTACAGACTAGCCTCAAACTCATACAAGACTGCGACTCTCATTCTGTTAAAAGATTTTCCAGTCATTGTGTACAGAGCCAGTGTGCTGTTTCAACATTACATGGTTCATGGAAGGAGTGCAGTTCACATGGGAAGTTAATTTGTGCTAGGTGGCCTCCAACAACATACCATTAGATTAAAGTTACAGAATTTTGATTTCTTCCTCCTCTTTGTCTCCTTTTCCTCTTTCTTTCTCCTTTGCTCACTTTTCTTTGCCCCTTGCTTCTAGTTTATGGTTTGAAATATTGATTTGAGGATCTCTTTGTTCAATGATAGATAGGGCTATGAAGAATTCAATATGCAAAAGGTTCCTTTCCCCATCGTTTTTTCCCTTTTTCCTTTGGCTGGTGCTTTTCCATAGAAGTAGAGGATACTGTTAGGAAATAATGGCGTATGATAGCCCTTAAGCCTCTCCCTTTGTATGCTGAATGCATGATACTCTGCTTTGGAAAGGGGTTTGCCTGTTGGTCCATATTCCCACCAATCTGCCTGCCCGTATGTAGATATTCAAATGCCTCTCACAATATTGCCATCAGAGCTGTCAACCTTCCTTTTTTTTGCATTGGGAAACTGCCATAGCTATCAACTTTCCCTTCTTTTGCAATGGGAAATGGCGCTGGAATAAGGGGATTTCCCATAAAAAAAGGGAAAGTTGACAGCTATGATTGCCATCCAATCTATTACAAGGGTTCCAGAGGTGGACCAGCCATTTTTCGCCTACATTTGGAAACGTGGAAATGGTTGGAGACCACTTTGAATCAAGATGACGAACCAAACAGTTCCAAACTCTACCAATTTGGACATCTCTGAAGATATTGTCACCCAATTTGGCACCAATAAGCCAATTTCCAAAGATGGAGAAGGATTGGGATAGCACTGGATGCCATTTTGAATCAAGATTGTGGGCTGAACCTTTCAAAACTGTACTGATTTTAATCAAATTTGACAGTAATCTAATAGGGTTGTGTGCCATATTCAGATAAAGCCTTACTTCTGAACCAAATTGGGCAGATTTGGGTGGTTCCAGGCTTGGACTGAAGACTTTCAGCTAATGAGCAGTGGGTACAATATTGTTGGCTGCAGGGGTCTTAGTCACCAGCATGTTACCCACACTGGGGAAGTAGACTACTGTAATAAGAAGAAGGAGAAGGAGAAGGAGAAGGAGAAGGAGAAGGAGAAGGAGAAGGAGAAGGAGAAGGAGAAGAATTTACAAAATAAAAAAATCAGACTATTTTTATTGAGGAAAGTGATTGGGAATGCACTGGGAAGTATGGAATAACAATTGCTTGACATGATGTTGTACAACCTTCCCTCAGAAACAAATCAGAATGAATGCTCAGTAGACAGTGGACATTGTATAATCTCCCCACAAGGCTTCTGCAAACTAATCAGGCTGAAACCTCTGGGCGAATACAGCCAATATTGCAAGTGGGAAAGACTGCTTTTCAAAACTTTCCTAGGTTTCCGACTTGTGCAAAATTTGATAAGAGCCCATCGTGTTGCAGCCAGGTTTTGTTGATGCCACACTTAGTACCACCAGCAGCATTACATAAGTATTCATTCCTATAAATATTAACAGGTGAATTTGGTGGGACAATAATTGTTCAGGTTTGTCCAATAATTTGCAATGGTACAATAGTGAGTCACAGTGGATGTACCACACAAGAATTTTTATATCATTTGATAGCATAAAATTGTCCTGCAGCAGTGGTTTAACATTTCAAGTGATGTGGTAGACCAAAAGCATTTTTTATGTAATGTACAGACATTATGTGAATCTCAGGATTTGAGTAATGATTAAAGCATCCTTTAAAACCAAAAATAAATGAAGGGAAAACATGAGAGCAACCACTGTCAAATATAGCTTTCGGGTTTGGCATGTTTCTTGCAAACAGAAAGGAACAGAGATCTCTAGAGGTACTCTGATAGTCTGAGTGCAATATACCAGCAAATTAGCTGGGCAGGTGCCAAGCCTTACAGATTCCATATGGCTCAGTACCGAGAGAGATAAACTTTAATGCAGCCTCCAGAAAAGAGAATAAAAATATTCAGTTTCTTCTTGATGCACAGAAGTCAAGTAACTTATTTCTAATCGGAGCCTCTGCAAGATTTACAATCCCAAGGTTCATCACAGAACTGATTTCCAAGAAGCCAAGTTATTATTTGTTTGGTGCAACCATTATATGCCTTCCTGATAAATGCTTAATCAAACAGTCCAGAAGTAGGTGATCCTGTAATGGTCACTATTATGCCCAGTGGCTGCAGGCTTCTGCAGCATTTATCACAGTTCTACTACTGATAAGAACTGTGGAGAAGTAGGGTAGGGTGACTTAAACCTGTCCCCAACTTTTGGGTGGACACCTCTAGGTTTATGGTATTTGATCCAGAAACATTGGTGAGGAATATAGCTAATCCACAAACAGCTCCTTAGAAACCTTTAAACTAGGGTATATGGCATGCAGCACAGATACCTGATATGCTAACACTAATGTTCAAAATGCATTCTGTAGGGGCTTGGGTATGCCAAGCTGATATTAATGTTAGTCCAGGCAAAGAGACCTGCTAAAACAAGTGTTTTCTTTTTGAAATCAACTCCACTCTCCAGAATAGAACCATCTACTTCTTCTGAGTGCTACATTCTGGCCTCTAATGCTATCCTTATTGGAAAGTTTATATTCTACTTCTAAGACAAAGCTGGTTGTAGAGTACCGGCAATTAAGGAAAATAACATCTGTACATTAATCATATGGGTTGAGCAATGCCCAACTAGTTCTCAGGGTAATGTATTTAATGGAATATTCATCTCTGCTGTGAATGATTAGATGTATTTCCTGCGCTAATGTTTCAAACTGGATTATCTTGTGTTAACTGTTTGAGAAATACAATTTTACGCCTCTCTGTTAGCAGCCCCACTGCCATTACTGCAGAGTGAGAGAAGGGGGGATAGGTGCAATTTGGGAACCATGGGCAGACACCCTTTTCCTCCTAAGATACATTACCAAGGAATCAAAGTTTGAGATCACTCTCAGATTCCATACTGCTACTCCCATATGAGTAACCCTAATGACTTACTGTTGAGGGGAGGTGGAAAGGATAGAGCTCAATGTTCTATGGGAATTCTCAGCTAAGCTTTTTCATCAATTGCCTTAGAGATTTCTTCTACAATCAAATGCAAGAGTGGACATTTCAGTTTACATTCAGCTGCCTTTCAGCTCAGATCTCACCTGGCCTTTGGCAATTTATGGCTGAAGATACATAGATAGATAGATACTTTATTGTCATTGTACATAGTACAACGAAATTGAATGCCATCCCACATTTACAGCCACATATACGCATTTATAAATTTACAACCACACATACACATACATACCATCCATCACGACTTCCCAAAAACCGTTTCATTTGGTTACAGCATTTAAAATTCAGGCCTCATCATGGGACTGAAACTGCCTTGGTCGCGCTGGTTGATGATCTCCAGTGGGCTAGGGACAAAGGTGAGAGCTGTTTCCTAGTTCTGCTGGATCTCTCAGCGGCCTTTGACACCATTGACCACAACATCCTTCTGGACCAGCTAGAGGGGTTGGGAGCTGGGGGCACTGTTATACAGTGGTTCCGCTCCTTCCTCCTAGGCCGTGTTCAGAAAGTGATGGTGGGGCATGAGTGTTCAGACCCCTGAGCTCTCACTTGTGGGGTGCCTCAGGGTTCCGTCCTCTCCCCCATGCTTTTTAATATCTATATGAAGCCGCTAGGAGAGATCATCAGGGGGTTTGGGCTGGTTGTTCATCAGTATGTGGATGATACCCAGCTCTACCTCTCTTTCAAATCAGAACAAGTGAAGGTGGCGAAGGTCCTGTGTGAGTGCCTGGAGGCGGTTGGAGGATGGATGGCGGTTAACAGATTGAGGTTGAATCCTGACAAGACAGAAGTACTGTTTTGGGGGGACAGGAGGTGGGCAGGTGTGGAGGACTCGCTGTTCCTGAATGGGGTAACTGTGCCCCTGAAGTACCAGGTGCGCAGTCTGGCAGTCATTTTGGACTCACAGCTGTCCATGGAGGTGCAGGTTAATTCTGTATCCAGGGCGGCTGTCTACCAGCTCCATTTGGTACGCAGGCTGAGACCCTACCTGCCCACAGACTGTCTTGCCAGAGTGGTGCATGCTCTAGTTATCTCCCGCTTAGACTACTGCAATGCGCTCTACATGGGGCTACCTTTGAAGGTGACCCGGAAACTGCAATTAATCCAGAATGCGACAGCTAGACTGGTGACTGGGAGTGGCTGCCAGGACCACATAACACCGGTCCTGAGAGATCTACATTGGCTCCCAGTACATTTCCGAGCACAATTCAAAGTGTTGGTGCTGACCTTTAAAGCCCTAAACGGCCTCGGTCCAGTATACTTGAAGGAGCGTCTCCACCCCCATTGTGCAGCCCAAACACTGAGATCTTCCTCTGAGGGTCTTCTGCTGGTTCTCTCACTACAAGAAGTGAAGTTACAAGGAACCAGGCAGAGAGCCTTCTTGGCAGTGGCGCCCTCCCTGTGGAACGATCTCCCTTTAGATGTCAAGGAGATAAGCAACTACTTGACATTCAGAAAATACCTGAAGGCAGCCCTGTTTAGGGAAGTTTTTAATCTGTGATATTTCAATGTATTTTAATACATTGAATTTGTTGGAAGCCGCCCAGAGTGGCTTGGGGGACCTAGCCAGATGGGCAGAGTACTACTACTACTACTACTACTAATAATAATAATAATAATATAGTTATAGCTCTTGGATAAAAACTTTTTTTTAGTCTATTCGTTCTTGTTTTAATTGTTCTGTATCTCTTGCCCGAAGGCAACCGTGCGAACAGACTATATCCAGGATGAGATGAATCCTGTAAAATATTGTTTGCTTTTTTAAGACAATGAGAGCTATATAGTTCATCCAAAGATGGGAGAGGATGACCGATAATCTTTTGGGCTGTGGTTATGACCTTCTGGAGCATTTTCCTGTCAGTGACTGCAACTGGCAAACCAGATGCACCAAACAAAAACAAACAAAAATACATTGCATGATAGGTTTCAGCAGTTTGGGGGGGGGGATAAATGATAATACATTGTTAGATGCTGAAAATCCAACAGCAGAACTACTAAACATATAGGATAGTTTTCCATTTGGACCCCTTACACAAAACACCACTTGAGCAAGACAAAGTAACTAGCATATAAAGCCTGGATTAATGACTAATACTTTTCACTGAATTATGACAGTGTATACAATACTATTTTTCCTTTCAAAACTCAATGCTGGGCTTGTTATAAAACAAAACAAAAAAGTGAACTGCAAAATGGGATTAACAGGCACATGATAAGAACTAAATAAGGTAAAAACCCAGCTTTCCTGCTTGGTCAGCCTCCGAATAAATTAGGTCATCCAAGAAATGCCAAGAAAGTTACATTATACACCATGCAAGCAAGGCTAGAATACAGGTACCGATGGTCATCCTCACCAAGAAATCACCATACAAAGAATGGGCATTATGCAGAACTTAAAATAAATGCAGGAAAATAGCAACATTTAAATGGTCAGTGGTGGTGGTAATGACCTCTTTATATTAAAAAAAATTACCCCTGCCTTCTCTCCACAATGAAAGTAGCTTACACATTTAGTAATACTGGAAACGTACTGAATAACAACAAGGAATAAAATAAATTAAGGCTGCAAGCTTAACCATGTCTACCCAGTAGTAAAATCCATTGAATACCGTGAAACTCACTCCCAAGTAAATGAGAACTGGATTGCAGCAGAACTCTTCCATAAAACGTTCTGAAGTGGTTGCTTATCTAGAATGACTTTCCAAATTATTCCAGGAAAGGCAGTCATGAGCTTCATTAGGAAGTACATTTCACAAGGTCAGAGCCACAACCAAAAAGACCTTGCTCTGCCAAATCATTATTCTCGCAGGGGTGGTGGTGGCAGGCCATATTGCAAAAGATACAGTAACAGCTAAGTAGAGTTGGTGCTCAGTGACACAGCAAACCTCTTATCACTGTGCTGCATAGACCTGCCCCACTCTGCTTTGTATAAGCTGCAATACTATTGCCACATTTTATTAACAAGTGGAGTTATGTTGATGTTACTGACTAGGTTTAATCCACAGCATCTCCAGGTAGGGCTGGCGATATTCCCTGCAGAACCACTGCCAGTTGGTGACTTTTTTAATGTGTAGGATTACTTTCTTAAGAAATAAAAAATAAATAACAATACTTCTCTCCGTTTCCCAAACCAAGATTGGCCAACATTTATAAAGAAAACAGTATCTTTAAACATGTCAAGATTGCCATGGTCTCAACACCTTAAAATATCAGCTGTTCTAAAGATAGAAATAACAAGAGGTGATTGTATTTATATTAAATTGCCAACGAAGATTGACAATGAAATTCAGAAGGAGGAGACCAAGGGAAGTCACCTTTAAGATGTGAGAGGAAATATGTTAAGAATATATAAGAATTTTTTATGTGTTTGTATTTGTATTTGTATTTGTGTTTGTTATATTATGTGTGTATCTCTTTTGGTAAAATGAATAAAAATATTTTTTTAAAAAATCAACTGTTCTCTACAGTTAGTTTAGACAATAATGGCGTAGAATGACCTGTGGTCTAACAGGGACAGTTAGAGTATATGTGACCATCACCATATTCTGGCCTTTTTTACTTTATACATTACATCAGATTATAGAAGTACAAAGTTATATAAATGACATAGTTAAGAAGGCAGGATAATGAGAGTTGCCACCAATACTGCTGTAAATTCCATTCTGAAGTGCATTAAAAGTCGCTGCGGGAAATGATTTGAAGGGTGAAGAAGTAAATAAATACATAAATAAAAGATGTAGACCAGGATGTAAATAATCACATTGCGCTAGTTTGTTGCCCAAAGGTACCTTGCACTTTAATTTCTCAAATCAAAATCTGCATAGCAAATGGTGTTTTTTTTAAGTCTTCCTAAAGTTTCAAAATAAGTTTGCTATGCAGCACAGAGAGGATGGGGCTGATGTTCAATAAAAAAAAAATAACTGACATGTGTAAGCCTTTGGTTGAATTTAAAGCACTTTGGAATGTAACAATAGAAAATGCTCAGGTTGTATATACAGTATGTGTAAATAAAATCACATATTCTAAAGACACTACAGTCTCCACTGCCGTTCATTCCAAGGAAATTGAACTCTGGGTATGCACTGGAACCTGTGGGATCTCACTGCTGAGAGATTGGGGTGACTGTGACAATAATATTGCTTCACATAAGCCACCAGTGGCTTTACTGTCAGTTAATATAGAAGCAAACCACTGCTGTTTAAAAAGCTGGGTGCAAGCACAGATGAGTTCTACCAGCACAGCAACTGATTTGCACACTTCTACCTTTTACTGCCCCAAGCAAGTAACATAAAACAAAACAAACGGTAAAGCTGCTTCTTAATTGCAGTTTATTTTCCAGAAGGCTCTTTTGCTTTTTAGGTACCTTCTGTTGTTTCATATTCTGAACATCTGCTTAGAGGAAGGAAACTCAGGAAATGCTAGCAGCTTAGTTATGCAGAGGTGCTGGGGGGTGTCAAGAGTTTCTCCACAAGTGAACACCTCCATGGTGATATAGAGACCATTAACAACACAATCCCATTCATATCTATATAGGGCCAATTCAATTCAGGCACTTAGCCCCACTAAGGCTTACTTCTGAGCAGGCATGTATAGAATTTCACTGCAAGGTAGTTAGCCAGGAGTTATTTGCCCAAGGCACCTGATTATTCTAGTTCTTAGTTTCTGGGTCCTGAGAAGTTCAGAGTCCTCAGATCAAGAGAAACTCAAAATACTGAAGGTAGGAAGGTGACCTGTTCCACATACTGTAATGGTATGATGGTTTGACTATTAATTCTGATGGGCATTTGGTACTGGTTGTCTTTGTATCAGTGATGCTTTAGATAGTCTGTGGGCTGTTGTGGTTTTAATATGCTATGGCTTGATTTCTGTCTTGCCACTGTTCTGTTTTAATCCTTTGTATATTTTATATTGTCTGCAAACTACCCTGGTATTAGTTATGTGGGAGACATCTGCAAATGTAATCGATGATAATAAATGTCTGCAAAATTTAACAGAGAATAAATAATAATGCATGTCTAGATACAAGTTGTTTTTGCTCTGGAACAAAAGTAACTTACATCAGGCAGCGGGGAAGTGCTGAGTGGAGATTTGGAAGGTGGGAAGAGACCTGCCATTCTACCAAATGCTCTATGCCTACATACACACAGGGGGTGCAAAGGGGACTAGTCTTCATCAACTGTTATGGCAAACAGGGACTGAGTTCTCTCCTCTTGGACTCCACTGGATGTCATGATCAGTACAGAATTGCCAATGACAGGCATTAAGTACCAAAGCAATTTTTTTGCAAGAGTAATAATTAAAAACAATTGACTAAGGCAAGTCAAGGTTTCTCCTTGGAAACCATTACCAATAGTAATTCTATTGGGTCAAGAGATTACAATCCCGTGCAGTGGAGCAATTAATCTGTGGTACTATCTCAGTTTCCGTAGCACCATTCCCTTATGAGCGATCCCAAAATTGTCTTCTAGAAATGCAGGTACCCAAAGTATAAATGCATAAATATCCAAGCACTATTATGAAACTGAATATATATGTGCTAACCTTCCTTCTGTGGAGAATCATTTAAATGAAGCTTTTTGTGGATCTTTCACACATTCTAAGCACAGATGCTACTGTTGCCCATCCAAGTTACTTTTTAATTTGCTTCCAATTATTAATTCTATTAACTTTTATAAGCTAGAGCTGCAGAGCTTATTCAGTGCCATTATGGAAATGGCTCAGTGGAACCTTCATCCAGATACTAACAAACATTTTCCACAGACTGGATTCTGGTAGCTTCCGTCTGGTAGCTGTGGTGCACACATGCAGAGACTTCCTGTGCAGATAAGTTGATCATCACATGCAGCAAGAATAGGGAACCTCAGGCTCTTTCCCTCCCTTAACCAGCTTTGGGAAAGCACCACGAGGGTTGGGGAGAGTCAAATTTTGCTCTCATGCAGGGGACTATATTACCGGGGGGGGGGCATTTTGTACTCTAGACCTTTACACAAAAGATTATTACTATGTTTAAGCATTAGTATTGTTTTCATCTTTTGGCAGAAGATCTGAAGCTGCTGGAGCCCCACTATTACCCTAAAATGCCTATTTTGGGACTATCTGTAGCTTATTCCCCAGTAGAAGAACTGCTGGCAGTGGCTTTCTACCCAGCTAGTAGATGCTGGAAAACTAAATAGATTACCATGGCATTTGCAATCAGTAAGTGCTGCAGATAAGCTAATGGTGTTCAGGAAACACCCCCATGCTCTTTTCCCATTGCAAACCATTAAGGTAGCCTTGGAATTTTCATTCCAAGTCATACCTTTCTATAGTTCTTGTTCCACTCCATTTTAATGCTGTGTTTAACTCTGCCAAGGTTACTTACAGGCCTCTCAGAAATAATGTTGCAAAGGAGTAAACTACAAGAATTACCTATCTTCTGCTAATTTAGTACAGAAACTTTATCAGATTATGCAACTGCTTTTAAAAAATGTTCTGTGCAACCAAAGTAGAATTGAGACCTGTCCTGTGCCAAAGTACTTAGCCTTTTATTATCACACTTTTTTCACTGCTGAGCTTTCCAAGGTACATGTATGTTGATAGACATAAACTACTATTCAAAGCACTAGACAGCATATTATGTCTTCATATTGTCACACAGCTTATTCACATATTCTTTGAAGCAGCAATTTCTCAGCTCTTCCTGTAATCTCACAACCTGAATGAGTGTGCAGGACTCTGGCTGCGTGGGATTGGAGAAATCTTCCACTGGCTAGGGTTGCATATGCAGAGAGGACACTGCTCAGAAAATTGGAAAGTGCCTTACAGGCTGGATGTTTACTGCTGTATTAATGGGTTCCTTCCATGCTCTGCCCACCCACAATGGAGGACAAATCAGGTATCCCTGAGATCAAAGGTTTCAATTGGAATGGGGTAAATTTTTGGACTATATAAGAGATTGTAAAGATATGTAAACAAAATATATTTCTTGTAAAGAAGTGTTACCAGTATGAAGTATGAACCCGGTCAAAGAAAACTCTCTACCCTTTGCCAGACTATTTCCCCATTCTCTGGCTTCCTCCTTGCTAATCCGTCACAACCAAACTTGAAAGCCTCAGGATCACCTCACTGAGTTATGCGAGGCAGGAGGCTCTGTCCATTAACCTGGTCCTAAGGCAAATAGATTTATTTTATTTATGTAACGCATTTTTAACCTGCTCTTCAGCTAAAAAAAAGACTCCCGGAGAGGTTTATAAAGGTCATGGATAAGACAGTCATCAGGCTTACACTCTAAAAGAAGTGACACAAAAGGAAAAGGAAGGGAGGAAGAAAACAGAAAATTCAGGTCCAGTTTTGTGGTTACCGAAGATGGGATTGCTCCTGCTCTGAAAAACACCCTGGAGCTGCACTCCTCTGCATTCCCATTCAATTGGAAAGAGGGACACAATAACAATCTGCAAGCATAGCAGCAGGAAGTGTGTTCACTGCTACATTCTTGGAAGTCTGCTTTTGCCTCTGCTGGACACAGTCCAGACATTTCTTCCTCTCTTCTGCGCTGCTAGCTAGAAGATTCCCAAGCACAATCAAAGGCTATATCCATGCCCCACTGCTATGTTTGTGGAGCTCTGCTTGCTTCTCCCATTTCAAGAGGGAAAACTAATTCCGGCTACTAATCATCTGTTTTGTGGGAGAAAGATTTATGAATTAGAGTGGATTAACGCAGCATTAAAATGTATCTTATTTTTATTTCATTTCATAACTGGTGGTGGGTTGAGTTCAAGATGTGCAATATTCAATCTTATGATTTTCAACGTTTAGAAAGCTAGAGCCCTTTAAACACTGGTTCAAATGACAAAATTAAAAATATTTGCAATCATAACAAAATAGCTGGATCTGATGTAGAAAATCACAAAGGGGGTTGTTGTTTTTAATCAAACACAGTAAATAAATAGCCATTGCTTCAATATGATCTTCTAGCCTGCTCCCAACATTGTCCCCAATAGCTGCTTTAAAAAAAACTGTGTTCTAATTTCATAGAATCCAAATTATTAAGCACACTAATTTATGATTCATTAATCCAGTCAGGAAATTTTTCTACAAATGTCAAGTGATATCAATACTACTGAAAACAAACCAGCCACGTTATTGATGCACATTACAAATAATCAGCTGCATCTCATATAGACCAAATAGTGAAAATAATTAATGCTTGGGCAGAATTTCCTCAAATTTAATAAAAGCTATCATTTCAAAGTGACATTATTGATAGTAATCATAATAAAACCTTTCTGAATACTCTTCTGGGTCTATCTTCCAAACTTACAGATACAAGAGTATCCACAACATATCAGTTGAGAAAAGAGGATGTACAAAACTTGTTGTATATTCCTTTAAAACAGCAGTAGGCAACCTAAGGCCCATGGGCCACAAGCGACCCACGGGGGTCATTTAACTGGCCCACAAGCTGCCTCCGAACCGAGCCACCTGCTCGGCAAGTCCCTGCGCGCTGCGTTAAACCGGCGCAGCATGGCACGGGGATTCGCTTCTGCAGTGCCGGAAATCGTGTTTGCGCAGGCGCAGACCATCATGGCCACGTGCACTCACACAATCTGGCCCACGGAGGGATCTCTGCTGGAGTGAACCGGCCCAGGCGAGGTAAACCTTGCCAACCCCTGCTTTAAAGTATTTAAGTAGGATGATAGATTATTTATTGACCACTATTCATACATTTCAAAGAGAAAAATAAATATCTTTACACATATTCACCATTCCCAAATAGCATGCCCTAAGCATATTTGTGATATACATCCATATAGATCTGTGGTTCCCAACGTGGGGCACACACCCCACAGGAGGGGGGATTTGATTTTTAAGGGGGGCAATTCAAGAATGAGTTAGACCAAGTTATGGACCTTTTAGGCTTCCTCCAAGTGAATAAGAGTTCACTTTTTCAATAATAAGAATTATATGTTGGGGGGGCATCAGGATTTTAGAGATGCTTAGGTGGGGCATGGCCAAAAACCGGTTGGGAAACACTAATATAGATATAGATATAGATAGAAACAAAAGTGAGGAGGAATTGAAGAACCTTTTAATGAGGGTGAAAGAGGAAAGCGCAAAATATGGTCTGAAGCTCAACATCAAAAAAACTAAGATCATGGCCACTGGTCCCATCACCTCCTGGCAAATAGAAGGGGAAGAAATGGAGGCAGTGAGAGATTTCACTTTCTTGGGTTCCATGATCACTGCAGATGGTGACAGCAGTCACGAAATTAGAAGACGCTTGCTTCTTGGGAGAAAAACAATGACAAACCTAGACAGCATCTTAAAAAGCAGAGACATCACCTTGCCGACAAAGGTCCATATAGTTAAAGCTATGGTTTTCCCAGTAGTAATGTACGGAAGTGAGAGCTGGACCATCAAGAAGGCTGATCGCCGAAGAATTGATGCTTTTGAATTATGGTGCTGGAGGAGACTCTTGAGAGTCCCATGGACTGCAAGAAGATCAAACCTATCCATTCTCAAGGAAATCGGCCCTGAGTGCTCACTAGAAGGACAGATCCTGAAGTTGAGGCTCCAGTACTTTGGCCACCTCATGAGAAGAGAAGACTCCCTGGAAAAGACCCTGATGTTGGGAAAGATGGAGGGCACAAGGAGAAGGGGACGACAGAGGATGAGATGGTTGGATGGACAGTATTCTCGAAGCTACTAACATGAGTTTGGCCAAACTGCGGGAGGCAGTGAAGGATAGGCGTGCCTGGCGTGCTCTGGTCCATGGGGTCACGAAGAGTCGGACACGACTGAACGACTGAACAACAACAACAACAACAACAACAACAACAACAGAGACACAATACACAGCAGCATGAGAAGCCTCCCAGATAATGAAATGTATGCATTATCAACTAAATATCTGTTATATGGCCCCTTTGGGAAAATGCTATCCCCCAGGAGGGCAGCTCCTGGAGAGCTGACTCACCGGGGAGCCCTGGCTGGAGACATTTGTCACTGCTCTCGCAGGCTCCAGAAACAAAGTGTATTAGCCATTAAATCGGCTTGCAGTGAGTTTCTTCATAAACAGTTGACAACTCTGGAAAGGTCAGCAAAAGATGTCAGACATTATTTCCGCAAAACAGACACATCCAACAGAAAACCACATGAAACCTCTTTTTGTCAATGGGCTCATTACAAGGCTTATAGAATCATAGAGTTGTAGAGCTGGAAGGGACCACAGGGATCCTCTAGTCCAACCCCCTGCAATGCAGGCATCTTTTGCCCAATGTGGGACTTGAACCCACAACCCTTGAGGTGCAATTCAAGTCATATTATGAATAACTGAAAGAGCATTCCTGCTAAGACACGACAGGCACCCATGATCTACATCAGGCACCCCCAACCTTCGGACCTACAGATGTTTTGGACTACAATTCCCATCATCCCTGACCACTGGTCCTGTTAGCTAGGGATCATGGGAGTTGTAGGCCAAAACATCTGGAGGGCCGCAGTTTGGGGATGCCTGATCTACATTTTCTGGAAACAAATGAGCATGTTTTTCTTCTGGCAAGGTTTTCCAGCTGAATGAATAGATGGGCGGCTACTTGGTATTGCTTTTAAATTTATCTGCTCTTATTTCCTGCGCCATTTTTAACTGTTTTTATTGCATCTTGTATGTTGCCTTGAGACATTCCGTAGAAATGGCTTTGTTTTTAGAACTTATATTTACTGGGTTGTATCCAATTAAGTCTCACTCAGAGAAGCTGCAGAACAGCTGCAACAGTTGCACACAAAGAGAACAGTAGTAAATTAGCCCTCTAATAACATATTTTTGTCTTTGTGCATCCATCCCTCCTTCTCTCCCGATACAGATGGACACAGCAGCAGCGCTTCAAATGGGTCAAAGCTATTACCTCACCAACCCTTATAGCTGCCATTATTCTGCATAAGTGGAATGGAAAAGCTACGGCAATCTGGATGCTGCTAAACTCCTCCATCAGCCTCAGATAGGTGCAGGTTTTTGTTTCTGCCTTCCAGGCCAATAATGATAAGGTGTGTGGCCTTATTGAAAATGAATATCCACTCTAAGGACACTGTTCAATAATTACATAGTGGAGAAAATGTTTGTGTGCCCTCCTTAATTCTGAAACTGGCCTAGCTGTGGCATGCATTAAATACCGGTAGTTTGTGGCTGCACCAGGCAATTTACTTAGAAAGTTCAACGCAAACAAGGGACCAAGGCTTTCCTATTTACTTCCATTGCAGCTTCACCTCTGCAAAGGGATATATCTGACACTGAAGTGAAGCGGTAAGGAAGTCCTTGCTTGTGAGAAATTTCTTATGCACTTTGCAGCAGCCACTGGATAAGGCAGGTGGCTGAGCCACTTTTTTGTCCTAAGTGCCACATTTGCTGTTGGCCAACTCTCTGGGGGCCACATGTCAGTGATGACTGTGGCTAAAGATTGCATGCATAGGTATGCATGCACAGACAGGCACAGGCAGGCACACACGCACACACAAGAAAAAAATATTATTCATTTATTTATATACTGCTTAACGTGCAGCTGGCATCTAAGTGGTTTGCACAACATACAAAAACTGCACAACACCATGTGTTTTTTTAATACACCAAAATTAAAATATGCAATAAAACAATCTCATTTAAATATTAAAATATAAACATCCATGACTGAAATATGTGATAACACTATCTGATTAAAATGGTGACTAAAAAAGGAGACTCGGGTCAAGAAATCAGGGGAATGCCTGTGTAAATAGGCAGCCACACACACACAGGTAGGTTTGCATGTGCAAACACCCCAACATAATTTCCACCCACTTATATGAAAATTCATCTTGAGTCTATCTATATTTCCTCCCTTAACCAAATGATGCAGGAAAACCCTGCAGCTTCATAAAATGCAAGAGCATGGCTTTCTCGTTCCATGCATGCTTTCCCACACTACGGGGAAGCTGCAGTACCTGTGCAGAAAAGAGATAAAAGGGATTGATACGGGTAAAGTAGCTCCACTGCTCCACTGTCAGCTTTCATTTTTGTGTGGACAAGCCAAAGGAGACTGAGAGGATGAGAAAGACATTTAGGGAGACAATCTCTGCTAAGGCATTTCTTTAAAGAAGGTGAAATCAAAAACTGGCACTGAGCTATTTTCCTATAGTTGTATTAACATTTTACACTGATTTTTCAAATGAGATGACAAATCTAGTATAACAAAGGGGGACAGCTAATTTTTTTTGTATTGTTAGCTAGCTACATTAAGAAAGAATCATAAAGAAACTCACACTCCATGCTCTATGGAAGACCAAGATACCATGAGATCAGAATTCAGGCTAGCACGAATCATATTTACAGCTGGAAGCTTGATGCCGATGTAAACAAGACTTGAAAAGGCAATAGCCAGGTGTATGGCAATACCACTTGCAAGAAGTATCCAAAACAACACCCACCAGAGGGCAGCATTGTATGTATAGGCCTACTAAAATTACTAAATGCACCATTCATTATTTATGATATTGCAAGTAATTATAGTTTGAAAACTAAAGGAAGACACTTGATCAGAATCAGGTTTTAGAGTCCTCTCCCCCCCCCCCACAAATTTTAAAATTACTATTTTTTTATGTTTTCCCCATCATTATTTATAAAGATGTAAGTGATGGTAAGTGGCTGTCTAGAGAGAGAGAGAAAACATGTTTAATATAAATTTTGGACTCTTGATTGGGTGGATTCATTTCAAAGTGCAGTACAATATACACAAAAGCCTGTTATTGGAGGAGGGGGGAATCAATGCAATCTGCAGAGTCAGAATTTCCCTGATTAAGCCAAACTGGATGGATCTCATGATTTGGAATGTGTGTTTGCAAGCCTTTCCCAGCACTGCAAGGGAATGGCAACTCGCAGGCAAAATGATTTAGGCTGCAATCAAAATAAAACTTAATAAGCAGTGAGCTCCATCTGTCACACTAAACCATGGCTTATCATGGTGGGGATAAACTGCAACAAACCTTTGCGCAGCCTCCCCACCCTTGCTTCCTCTTTTCCGCAAGGAGATGATGATGAAGAAGAAGAAGAGGAGGAATTTGGATTTGATATCCCGCTTTATCATTACCCTAAGGAGTCTCAAAGCGACTAACAATCTCCTTTCCCTTCCTCCCCCACAACAAACACTCTGTGAGGTGAGGCTGAGAGACTTCAAAGATGTGTGACTAGCCCAAGGTCACCCAGCAGCTGCATGTGGAGGAGCAGAGACGCAAACCCGGTTAACCAGATTACAAGTCTACCGCTCCTAAGCACACTGGCATCCATTTCGACTTTAGATTAACCATAATTTAGTTCTGACATTAACACTGTTGTTGTTCAGTCGTTCAGTCGTGTCCGACTCTTCGTGACCCCATGGACCAGAGCACACCAGGCACGCCTATCTTTCACTGCCTCCCACAGTTTGGCCAAACTCATGCTAGTCGCTTTGAGAACACTGTCCAACCATCACATCCTCTGTCGTCCCCTTCTCCTTGTGCCCTCCATCTTTCCCAACATCAGGGTCTTTTCTAGGGAGTCTTCTCTTCTCATGAGGTGGCCAAAGTACTGGAGCCTCAACTTCAGGATCTGTCCTTCCAGTGAGCACTCAGGGCTGATTTCTTTAAGGATGGATAAGTTTGATCTTTTTGCAGTCCATTAACACTAAGTTGTGGTTAATCTTAATTAACATTTGTTGAAACAAGCCAACTTCAAATAAGCCATAGTTGGCTGGATTCTGGATAAACAATAAGCTGTATTTAATCAAAGATGGAAGAAAAATGCTTCCCAACTCTTCCTCAGAGTCACACTGGAGGTCCACACTGCCTTGTTCCAGGCACAACAAACAACGGTTTATCATGACACCTAAACCAGCTCAAAGGTGCCTTTAGATCATGGGTCAGCAAACTTTTTCAGCAGGGGGCGGGTCCACTGTCCCTCAGATCTTGTGGGGGGCCAGACTATATTTTGAAGGGGGGAAATGAACCAATTCCTATGCCCCACAAAGAACCCAGAGATGCTTTTTAAATAAAAGGACACATTCTACTCATGTAAAAACACACTGATTCCCGGACCATCCGCGGGCTGGATTTAGAAGGCGATTAGGCCGCATTCGGCCTCCAGGCCTTAGTTTGGGGACCACTGCTTTAGATAGCACACAACGTTCTTGGAGGATATGGATTACTTGGCACCATTTCGATTTGGGTTCCGATGCGGTTTTGGGACTGAATCAGTCTTAGTTGCCCCGATGGATGACCTGTATCAACAGCACGAAAAGTGAGACTTTGCTGCTGCTTCTGGATCTGTCCACAATATCCACTGTATCCTGCTGAACTGTATCTGTGGGATGGGCATTGGAGGGACACTGTTTTGCAGTGGTTCTGCTCCTACCTAGAGGGCCGTATCGAGAGAGAGACTATATTTCAGCTCCGTTGGGTTTGAAAGTATGAGGTACCACAAGGTACAACCTTGTCCCTAACACTGTTCAACATCTAGATAAAGCCACAGGGTTTGGTCATTATGAGTTCTGAGGCAAAGTGTCATCAATACACTGATGACACACAGCTCGACTTCTCCATAACATCTGAGTCAGGGGAGGCTACAGTATGCATGAAATGGCTATGCATGGTCTGGGTGCAGTGGTGGACTAGATAAAGGCTCAAATCCTGGGAATGAAGAGGCACTGTGGGTTGGTGGTTCACATGCACTGGAAGAACAGGTCAGTTGCCTGTTCTGGACGCATTTGCACTCCCTCCGAAAGAACATGTTTAGAGTTTGGGTGTGCTCCTGCATCCAACTTTGTCACTGGAAGCTCAGGTAGATTCAGTGGCTAGAGACAGTCTGGTCCTGGTGATCCATGCATTGGTAACCTCAAGACCTGATTACTGCAATGCGTGGGGCTACTCTTGAGCCCAGTCTGGGGGTTCCTGCTGGTGCAAAATGCAGTGGATAGACTGCTGATAGGGACAGATCATCACCACTACATAACTGAAAGCTTGAACAGGCTGCCCATACATAGCTGGGTTAGATTCAAGGTTTTTGTATTCATTTACAAGGCCCTTAACAATTTGTGTCCATGATACCCCAAGGACCACCTAATCTCTTGTATCCATGCCTGAACACTGAGGACTTTGGAAGAGTCACTGTAGTAGTCCTCCATGGCTTGGATGCATAGCTCATATCTACCAGGAGTTATGTATTTAATATTGTGAGCCCAATTTTATGGAACTCCCCTTCCAGTTGAGTTCATATAGGTCATCTCCCTATTGAATTTCTGCTGCCTATTGAATTTTTTTTTTATTCCAACAGGCATTTAATTGAAGTTTGATTTCATAGGTTTAACTCATTTTTACTTTCCATATTGCATCTTCGTAAACTGCTTTGAGACGATTGCAGTTAAGCAGAATAGAAATTGTTTCAGTAAATAAAATACGTAATAAATAAGATAAAGAGGGCATTTATGCAGCCAGAGGACGTGAATTCTTAACGAACAACAAGTATTTCTATAAATGCTCAATTTCATAAAATACAGGCAACAGCAGCAGCTGATGATCCTTAGTGTGGCTTGTTATGGGGGGGGGGTGTAAGTTGTGTGTAAGATCCTTCTAACTCCTGGTTCCAGGAAGGGTTAAAATAAAAGCCATGCTATTTTCCTCTGTTGAGGTCAAAGCTTGGGCGATGGGCCATTAAGGGAAACCACAGAAATGGGCTCTGTGTGAGACAGCAAATGGGTGAGGCCCCTCCTCCAGTTTGCAGTTAGTTAGAAGGACAAAGCACCAGAAACTCCTGGAATCTCACACTGCTCAGAGATTGGAGTGGTGTGCTGCAGACTAATGAATCTCTTCATCTACCTGGGATTCTAAATTAGGTTCAATTTAGCATACGCTGGTATTTTTAGAATCTACAGTATAATACATAAAAACATTAATATCCATAGGCATACTCAATAGCTGTCAGCGTCTTGTGATCATAAAACAGGAACGCATCGAACTTATAACCACCAGAGCATAATTGATCGCACATCAACTTAATAGCATGTAAATGTTCCCAGCTGTATTTGCTCTCCATTACTTTGCAACTAGGTATAGGCGTAAAGCTGTGCTGGTGCACTGAACACTAAAAATATACTAGAACACTGTTCATAAGCATACAAAAGGCTCAGTGAAGGTTACAGCATTTTAAGAAGTAGAGCTGCAAAAATAAAATTTTAACAACTTGACTCTACAAAGTATCAAAATACCACATTAAATCCCAACTCAGACCAACTCACCAAGGCCAGCTGAAGTCTATGCAGACTTCCCAGTGATTTTTCCAGTGTTTTGAGGTACAACAAATAGAATCATAGAATTGCAGAGTTGGAAGGGAGCACAAGTGTCATCTAGTCTAACCCCCTGCAATGCAGGAATCTTTTGCCTTCCATTTTTGTGAGTCTACAAACTCTGTAGAGCCAATCAGAACATCTCTTTATATGTTCTTGCCACATGGCTCCAGCAAATTGTATGTATGGGGTATTTTTCTTGGGTGGTCTTAAAGAGTGACGGGAGAGTGTTAAGGTTTTTATTTATCTACTTAAACAGTACCACTGATGGAAATGGAATACAAGTGAGGTCCTTTTTCTGAGGAGCTATTCTGGACTGCAACTTCCATCTGCCCCAGTCAGCCCAGCCAAGCCTATTTGTGGCTGATGGAACTTGAAGTTCAAAACATCTGAAGGGCAACATTGGTAATAAAATGCATTTTAAATAAAGACTATAAACATGTTATAGAACCCATGGGCAAAAGCACACACTAGACATTCCCCTTGACCTAGAACAACAGCCCATTTTTCAAAACACGCAGTACAAGTGGAAAAAATCTTTCCAGAAAAACCACCACAGTAAAAACTTGGGGAGAAACATACACAATACCTTGTCAACATGCCAGTCTCCAGTCAAAACATTTAATGTCCCTAAAGTAATGTGTTTAATTTTTTCTACCCTCACTTAGCATGAACCATTCTCAAACCTTCTATACTACCAAGTTTCAAGTCAATTCACTGAGCCATTTTCCAGCTATATAGAATAATGGAATCACAGAATCTTGAGATGGAAGGCACCCCAAGGGTCATCTAGTCCAGCCCCCTGCAATATAGGAATCTCAGCTAAAGCATCCATGACAGATGACCATCCAACCTCTGTTTAAAAACTTCCAAGGAAGGAGAGAATCTGTTCCACTACTGAACAGCTCTTACCGTCAGAATCTCCTTTCTTGCAACTTGAAGCCATTGGTTCAAGTCCTACCCTCCAGAGCAGGAGAAAACAAGCATGCTCCATGTGACAGCCCTTAAGATACTTGAAGATGGCTATCATGTCTCCTCTCAATCTCCTCTTTTCCTGGCTAAACATACCCAGCTCCTTCAACCATTCCTCATAAGACTTGGTTTCCAGATCTTTGATCATCTTGGTTGCCCTCCTCTGCACACGTTCCAGCTTCTCAGCATCCGTCTTAAATTGTGACACCCAGAATTGGACACAGTATTCCAAGTGTGGTCTGTCTAAGGCAGAATAGAGTGGTACTATTACGTCCCTTGATCTGGACACTATACTTCTGCCGATAGAGCCTAGAATAGCATTAGCTTTTTTCACTGCTTTTGTAAAAAAAATAAGTTTTAACCTATAAAACCTACTATTGCTTCGAAATTTTCATTATTATGGCAGAATTTGATTCAGCCAACTCACCTTATCAATAAGGTTACAAGTGGGGTTGTATAACATAAATATTTAAATGTTCATATATCTCTATTCTCCTCTCCCCACATCCTTTTCTGTTCCTTTCTGCCTGACACTTACTCCCACTCCAGCCAGCATTTCATTCAGACCCCACACCGCAACCTTCTCTCACGACAGGTTCATGCTAAGCCTTTTATGATGTCAGGTGTAGGGCAGGTGGATTTGGTTGCCTCAAAATGGTTTGATGGGCCAAATGTATGGGTCTAGTGTGCCAAGTCTGACCTGTTGACTAGAGGTTCCCAACTCCTAGGTTAACTATCAGGTTGTACAATATTACATGTTAGTGCACTAAATGTTTACAGTGACACATGCTGCCAGATTCACACAACCACTTGACACCACAATCCTCAATAGGCTCCAACTACTCTAAATCTCATTCATGGTATATTCTGCCTAACTGTTGCTATGACTGTCTGCAGGGCCTAAGTTTCTACTTGCAGTTTTGAAAGCAGTATTAGAAATGGAGGAAGGAAATGCATGGGGGGGGGGGTGGAATAGTAATCACAAGTTTTTTTCCAAAAAGAAGTCAGCCAAGAAAACACATTCAAAAGAAGGTCAAAGGGTTAAAAAATGTTAGAAGGTGAAATACAGCCTAGAGACAAAAACAACAAAACTGTAAAAAGAAAAGACAGGTTACAGTGGTACCTCAGGTTACAGATGCTTCAGGTTACATACGTTTCAGGTTACATACTCCGCTAGCCCAGAAATAACGCTTCAGGTTAAGAACTTTGCTTCAGGATAAGAACAGAAATCATGCTCTGGCAGCACAGCGGCAGTGGGAGGTCCCATTAGCTAAAGTGGTGCTTCAGGTTAAGAACAGTTTCAGGTTAAGAATGGACCTCCAGAACGAATTAAGTTCTTAACCCGAGGTACCACTGTACTAGCATAGAAAAGGAAAGCATTCCTAGATCTATAAAGCTAAAAGCAGCCCTATTTTTCCTTGGTCACCAGATTTTTAGATACATTTTATCATTTATTTATTTATTATAAAAAATGTTTTTTCCCACTTTACATGGCAGCCTGATTACTGTAGTTTCTGAAACATAAAAATTGTGAAGGAAAGTAGACAAAGTCCAGAGAGCCATTGCCAAGTTTACCTTCCCATTGGATATCTATTAATATAACTGGGCCACCATGAAAAGTCTGAAGTGGAATTTAGCAATAAGAAAAAATTAAAATATTTGAAACCAGAATTGACTACACAAGGTTTGGCAGATGTCACCATTACAGGGTAAAAATAATAATAATAAAAATACAGCGTGCATCTTTGCTGTAATCCTGTATTTTTTATAACCATTTAACCATAATGCTTCACCCCAAGCATTCACTGGAGAGCCAGTGTGGTGTAGTGGTTAAGAGCAGTTGTCTCATAATCTGAGGAACCGGGTTTGTGTCTCCGCTCCTCCACATGCAGCTGCTGGGTGACCTTGGGCTAGTCACACTTCTTTGAAGTCTCTCAGCCCCACTCACTTCACAGTGTTTGTTGTGGGGGAGGAAGGGAAAGGAGAATGTTAGCCGCTTTGAGACTCCTTCGGGTAGTGAAAAGCGGGATATCAAATCCAAACTCAAACTCCTCCTCCTCCTCCTCCTCCAAATAATTGGATAAACTATAGTTTGGCATTTGTGTCACAAATTTATTCTGCTATTCCTATCCTGCCTTGCAGAATTACAAACCCCTGGGTTCACAGGCAATATGGAATGGCTACTAAACCAGTTACATTCTTAGGGTACAATGGCAGGAGAGAGAAAAAACACATTTTTAAAAAATACTGAAAACATGAAGTTGGGGCTTATATGATGATAATGAGACCTCACTATGAAAGAGAATTCAAAATGTATTGAGTTCCTTAGAATGCTCTACTAGCCAGAAGCAATTCAGACTTGCTAGGTAACATTTTTACTTAATATCATATTTCAGGAAGTAGCAAGAAATTAGCTTGACCGTAACAGAATGTGATCTCTTGCATATAATACTGAATATATAATAAAAGAAAAGCAGGATGTTTGTTTGACGTTGTTGTCATTTGTTAACTTACTACATTTATATTTTGCCTTTTTTTCAAAGTGTCCAAGGTACAGTTTAAAATAAAAGCTAATAATCAATGTAACTGTTTAAAATTCTTACAATGTAAGGCTCGAAATCCCAAAAAAACATTTATCTGGAAGTAAGCCCCATTCAATACTTGTGGGACTTAGTACTGTTGCATTGTTTGAGACGAGATACAAAAGGTGGAAAGGAACAACTTCTAGCCTAGGAGCTCTCCAGAGAAGCATACATAACCTTGTAAATAAATCAGTGATATTACCGTTGCATTGTTTGAGACAAGATACAAAAGGTGGAAAGGACCGTTGCATTGTTTGAGACGAAATACAAAAGGTGGAAAGGAACAACTTCTAGCCTAGGAGATCTCCAGAGAGGTGTACATAACCTTGTAAATAAATCAGTGATATTACTAACACCTGAATTTAGTAAAAGAGGTATAACAGCCATTGGCCTGGTGTGCATGTCACACTAAGCCAAACCCTGGTTTGGTGTGAACACATATTTAGCTCCCAGAGAGAAGCCTGCAGTCGCTTTGCTTCTTCCTGGTCCTTTCTGCTTCCATGCCATGCTGAGCTAAGCTGTTTGATCCAGAGCTCATTGAATCATGGTTAAGCTATTCTCTTCTTGGTTACAATTCATGGTGGGCTTAACCATGAGCCCTGATTTGGACATGCTAAGCCAGGCTTCCTCAACCTCGGCCCTCCAGATGTTTTTGGCCTACAACTCCCATGATCAGGACCAGTGGTCAGGGATGGGAATTGTAGTCTCAAAACATATGGAGGGCCGAGGTGGAGGAAGCCTGTGCTAAGCCAATTATTTCTCCACAGTTTTATTTACACTACTTTGGATACTTTGTAAATTAAGAAGAGCACCGTAAATTAATAATATTAGCAACATGTTCTGTTTATAATTAAGTTAAGAGAAAAATCAAGTGAAGAGGGGTGGGGAATCATCACCGGAAACACTGGATTTCTAAGCAATTTTACTTTTTAATTACATTTGAGCTTACAAAATGTGATGGTAAGAAAGCCTGCATCAAACATTCCTTGACGTCCTTTTTAGTAGGGTTTTCCATTACTAATAATGAATGCAACCTCAAATTCAGTTACTGGGAGGTGTGGAAATGGTCATATGTTGCCTTCTTTGTGAGAAGTCAGAAAGCATCTGCTTTGTTTCTGATCAGTTCTGTAAACATATTATATGCCCAAGAAACGAACCGTGAATGTGCAAGAAATCACACAGGTTTTGTTATGCCATTTTGTTCCTGAGGGAAATGTGTTCAACTCAGAATTGCCAAGTCTCTTCTCCCACCCCTCACAGATGACCTTTTCTATGGAAATTTCCATTTGGCCTTAGAAGCACTTGAACAGAGTCTACCATACCAGATACCATGTTCATGGAAAACAATCATACTTGGCCACAAGTGATCGCCAAGGAAGAAGACCATACCAGGTATTTTAAACATCTTCAAAATAACCAGGAAGATTAGGACTTGCTGCCTTGCATTTATGTGACTCCATAGAAAGGGTTTTTTTTTAAAGAGGAAGGCAAGCAAAAGAACTTTAGAAGACAAGTTTTTCACTGGCCAAAGTGCATTTGGTTCCTTCTACTGGGTGCAGTTTTCTATCCTGTGTGCATGGACTGTAGCCAAAGGGAAGAAGTGCAGCATCTGTCCTAGGCATGCCGACTCAGAAGTCCTGCTGACATCAATACGACTTACTTCCAGGTAAGTATGTAGAGGATTCCAACCTCATAAGTCTTTTAAATATATTCCCATAAGATGGGGTCTCTGCCTACCTCAGTCAACCGCCCAATCCCACCTGGGGAGGCGTTGCTAGGGGATTGGCCAGGTAAGGGGAGGGACCGCCCTGCCCACACAATACCGGTAGAAGGTGTGACTCACCTGTGAAGGGGCAGTTGGGCGGGGTTTAAATAATAATAATAATAATAATAATAATAATAATAATAATAATAATAATATATTATCATTTTGCATTCTGTTAAAACACATTAGATAAAGTTGATGAAATCATTAATAACCCTGAAAAACGATTCACTAGATAGGCAGATCATCACAAGATTTTGAGAATTAACAGCATGGGGGATATCATACCTTTTTATTTTCCCAACTCTCCTCATACTTAGCTGGCTTTTCCTGAAACTTCTCTGAGAATGCTTGCAAAATATGAATTATTTTTTTTTGTTACAGAGAGTTCTCAGAGGAAGATTGCAAATTTATGCTTGTGGAGTTATGAAGCATCTATTGGGAAGGGAGGACAGGATGGTTATGGTAGATACTGGAAAAACCTTCTCATTGTTACCCAATTCAGCTTCTGGTAAGCCATGCACCTTCAGTTATGCACAGGATTCAGCTTTTGATTGTGTGAATATGTCCCAACAGGGCTTTAAATCAAGCTGGCAATGGCTTTACATCTATGATGTGATGAATTGTTAAACTATCAAGCAGCTCTCTTATAAAACTCATTAGAAATGCAGCTCAATGTCATCTAAAGGTTGCAAAGTGCCTTAAAGAATTCAAACAACTAAATCAATACTTTAATTAAAGGAGATTGAATTAAGTGTCAAGGGACCTTACCTATTACTGGCAAAAGAAAAACAACCCTTGCACACATCCCCCATTTTTGATATTAAATAAGACTCATTAATAAGATCTAGCAAGGTTAATTAAGAGATAATGTCAGTTGAATGTGATGGCACATAATTGTGGTACCCAGCTACTTGGTAATGAGAAAAAGAATGTCTATCAGACAGCAAAGAGAAAAACACCGCCTTCTCCAGATGTCCTGTTTATATTGAGCATTCATCCTGATTTGCTTGCACATAGCTTACATGGAGGTTAGACTATGTCTGGTCTTTACTGAGCATCTGCTCTGATTTGTTTTGTGGGGTGGTTATACAATAATAAGCATTCATCCTGCCTTACTGGTGGGGTGTTTACAGTATATGTCTTTTCATTAATCATTTGTTCATAGCACGTTTTTAAATGCATTTTCCAAAACACAATAGATCTGTTTCTTTTTAAAAGCGGATTCATTGTGCTAGGGCAGCTTAGTGCTTTAATCCACTTCAATTCCAGGAAGCCTAAATTTACAGTCTGTGCTTGAATCCCTTCCATAAAATATTTACAGACTGGAGGCACCCACTGTTAACCTGAGCAATTTTAAAGATAGCATGAGGTGGCTAAGAACTGACTTGACACTATGGACCCCTATACAGAAAATGGCCTCCACAAGAGGACCACTACAAATAAAATCTGTATTGTGAACTCTACACACGGGTCTTAATATGTAGCACCACTTACTGCAGAGGCTCCGCATCACTTTATGGCATTCCTGACGGCAGCTTATGGACATTACAAGCAATGGCCCCAGAGTGGAGAAATCACTTTGTATCTGACTTTGAGACCTGATGCCATTGCAAACACACACCACAGTAATTAATCTGCTCACTTTTATCCTGAGTTTGGCTGCTGTCCTTGAACTTTTATGTAGTTATGTCTCTGCAATACAAAATACATTTTTCATACGACAGGAAACAAGAGTATGATGTGCCACAAAAGAGGGGAAAGTATATAATTGAAGCAACTGAGAGGTCATGCCACCAACAGTATTTTATTCATGTCTATAGTAAGAAGGATGGTTCCAAAATCCTTAAAATGCTTCCATGATAAATGGAGGAGTTTTACTTTCCTGTCTAAAGACAATTATCTTTTAAGAAAAGCAATATAGTCCTTATGAATAATATATATTAGGATGTCACACATCCAGAAAGCACCACTTTTTCAGTTAAAAAAAATCGGACGTCTGTAAGAAGAATCCTACATAGTAGCTTAGCTCCATGTGAACGTGTACTCAGACTCATAGCAACTAACTTAATGACAAATATGATTTTTATTCACTTCTGCCAGTTTGGCAAAAAACAGCGCACTCAGACAAATAGACTGTACTTTCTGGCTCACTTTGTCAACGGAGCAGTTGAACCAGTTTCAGCTGCAAATCAAGCCATAGGAGAGATGGAATAAAAGTGAATGTAGCAACAGAGAGCTGCTTGGGAAGGGGGAAAACACTACCTTGGGTTCAGATTTCCATTTTCATATAGACAAAAACAATTTATTCTGTTTCTCCCCACCCCCAACGCTGAAGCTAACACAACAGAAGTGAGTAAGTTTCTGAGGGAAGACCCTCCTGCCTGCCTTCTGCCCTTCCCCGGGGGGAAATTGTGGCCTTCCAGATGTTGCTGGACTCCAACTCCCATCACCCCCATACAGGAATGATAGGAGGTGTAGTCCAACATCATCTAGAAGACTGCATGTTCTGTACTAGTACAATAGCTTGATCAGCTTGATTATTTACTAGAAAGTATCTGTTATTACTAATGGAAGAAAATGGCTCTCTTGTCATGTATTCTCATAAGTCACTCACCAGGGCCCAAGCTATGTACTTAAAAGACTAGGGCACAGGGCAATGGCATAAATTTGAATGTACTGCACTGATGTATCATGATGCATATTTAGGTCAAATTTCAGAGGAGAAAAACAAGTGCTGGCTCTTACTGGTGAGACTTACTCTGGGCTATGGTTTGCCAAGAGGATGTTCGGGATATGTGGATTGGTCCTCTACCCCACCCACAATCTTTTGGCAATAAATGCCGCTTATGTACACGAAAACAAGCCTTGCTCCACCATCTAATGTAACCCCCATCTCTCTTTCCCTCGCCCCATACATCTTCCTCACCCAGCGACTGCATGCATCACCAGTCAATGATATCCTCCCACAATATCCAGCAACCACAAATCAGCACTATCTGTGTTGAAACTGGAAAGCAAATTAAGATGTTGGGTGACTGGGGGCTCAGCTACAAATAAAACATTTTACATGTGTTGTAAAGTGCAATATACAAATGTGACACTAGAGGGCGAAAGTGAGCTATACAAAATTCAATGTATTTTTTTCCCTCAAAACTTTTAAAATAAAGCATTTTCACAGCGTTTTTTAAATGTGTGTAGATTCCACCTGGGATACCAGCACTATGCGCCATAGTGTGCCCAGCCATCCTGCAGAGAAAACAATGGGGAAGAGGCAAAAGAACAAGAACAAGAAGGGGCCAGCGCTAACTCAAATCCCTGAGCCAACTACAAAAAAAAAGATAATGGAAAGCTGCAAGAGGGGAGAAAGGCAGATGAAAGGAGACTTGATCAGGTCCATAATTTGGACATCCCCACCCCATCCACCACAGCACACACATACACAAACATTGAATTATATCAATGTTCTGTATATGTACTCTTGCAAGCTTTTTCGCCTGGTTACCGTGCTTTAGAACAAACAAATACAAAACAATGGAAGGGCCCTTTTTCTTTTACAGTTCCAAGTCAGGAAAGAGGAAATCCTTTGGGCACAGACAGAACATGTTGCCAAGTCACAAAAGAATTTACGAACTGAAAACAGGGCAAGAACTTCATTACTTGAAAGAAATTCAGTTTGTGGGCATGTCACTCCGGTGTTTTGTTTTGCTCTGTTTGCATCATGTTTGTAAGACACGACTGAAATCTATGTATGTTAAAGATACAAAAACTGTAAAAACAGGTTGCAACAGCTGATTGTGACATTCAAAGCAAATATTCATTGAGGTAGCTTAAAACAGTGCCAATCAGGACTTGGCCAAGATCCTACAGAGGTGCTCAGGGAGGTGAGCTAGAGAAGAATTGTTGGAGATCAACCAGTATAATACAGTGGTGCCTCGCAAGACGAAATTCGTTCTGCGAGTGCTGTCGTCTAGCGAAAATTTCGTCTTGCGAAGCACGGACGGGGAAGCACGGTTTGACGGGGGGGAAACGCGAAAATTTTTCGTCTTGTGAGTCGCGCCCATAGGGAAATTCGTCTTGCGAGTCACCCTTTCGTTAGCGAATACCTTTCGTCTAGCGAGTTTTTCGTCTAGCGAGGCATTCGTCTTGCGAGGTACCACTGTATCTGATAACGTAGATTTAACATTTAACGTTTTACCGATTTTGTTAAAAAGTGCAAACATGACAAAAATAAAGAAAATTAAGAATAAAAAATGTAAAGCATAAAAGCACCAGAGCCCGGAAGGACAAAAGGACAAAGAAGCACATGAATAAGGACCTCAGATGATGATTCCAGGATTTGGGTAGGTTCATATGGAGAGAAGCATTGAGGTCCTGAGCCTTTTAAGGCATCATAGGTCAAAACCAGCACTTTGAATTGGGCCTGGAAACTAATTGGTAGCCAGTGCAGTCAGACCAGGATCGGTATAATATGCTCAAACTGTCTTGCCCCAATGAACAACCTGGCCACCAAATTCTGTACCAGCTGAAGTTTCTGAACCATCTTTAGAGGTTTGTTGTTGTAGTCCCGTGTATAATGCATTGCAGTAATCTAATTTAGAGGTTACCAGAGCACAGACAACAGAAGCTAGAGACAGGAAGGAAGGAAGGCAGGAAGCAAGGAAGACAGAAAGGAAGCTGGTGGAAGGCACTCCATGCCACTGATGCCACCTGAGCCTCAAGCGACAGCAAAAGATCCAGAAGTACCACCATCAACAGCAGGCAACAATGTTATTGTCCTAAAACAAAATGAGATTTAAAATCAACAGGAATTTTGAGGTTGTTGCGGTTCAACAAGCATCAGCCAAATAATTCTCTTTGTGGTTTAAATTACAAAATATTTAAACTTCATGACTGAGAAAAGAACTGGAATTTACAAGATAAACCTCTGTATATGAAACAGTTTATAATATCATTGAATATAGGAATCAGATGCACAGTCTGTTTACTCTTTGTTTTCTTTGTAACATGGGACTTTGTAACATTTCTTTATTTTAAATAAAGATATTCCTAGCTTGCATCAAAGCGGGAGGGGAGCAGATCCTAACCCCAACAGACAGCTTGACACTTGTCAAACTATTTTTAAAATGCCCACTATCTGTATACTGTAGTCTTACTGAGTTTGTCAGAGTACTGTTTTTCACTTGCAAGTACATTTGTACTCATTTCCTAATTTACTGCTAGAGGATAGAAGTTGTCAATGGAAATGTTAACTTTACCTTGGAATCTTAGAGGTTATCGTCTGGGACAAACAATGCCATACTGTTCCGGGTCGCAGTACGTAACGCGGGCGTGTGTATCACGAACGCAACCAAAAAAACACAAAAACACATGAAGCGCAACTTGAGCGCTTCTGCGCATGTGCGAAGTGCGCAGAACGCTTCTGTGCATCTGGGGGTTGCGTGCGCTCCGGAAACACTTCTGGGTTGCGGGCGTTCGCAACTCGAACATCCGCAACACGGGGGGGGGGGGTACGTAACCTGGGGTTCCACTGTAATAAGAGGCACTAAAGAAGGCCAATCTGCCTAGTTAAAGAACACAGGACCTGCAAACAAAGAGCCTTGATGACATCACTTAGTAAAATGCAAATCAATTTCCCACTTCTCACTCCTGCTCACAATATATTGTCCCAGCACGAATGTGAGTATAGTTTTGCAGTAGATCAATAGCTGCACTGTGGGTATCACCTTGACACGTTCAGCCTGTTTCTTTTTAAAGGGTACATCTGCTCTCCGACTGTGAGGAATGGAGCTATATAACCAGAAGCTAACTTTTAAAACAGCAGTCAGAAGTCTCATTAAAATGGCTAGGCAGTTTTGTAGGGGAGCAGAGGTTGTACCCTGAAAATAAATGGGGGGGGGAGAGTAAATCCCTTTCCAAGGGGTGTTCAAATTGGTTCAACCATGGGGTGAAGAGGAGTGTCTGTCATAGATAATTTATAATAATTCCATCATTGCTACACATTGATCCATAGGGGAACAATGCTCATTAAATCCAATTAAAAATCCAATTAAAAGCTACATTTTTGATCTGATATAAACTGGTTTGATTAATCTAAAAATTAATCTGATTAATGCTTTCAGCCCTAGAAAAATATAGTTCTAAACAAACATAAATTGAGAGGGAAACATTGAAAAGGACAACGAAAGGTAAATGTAAAGGTACCCGTGACCGTTAGGGGCCATTCCATTATCACGGGTGGGACACTTTGACCATGTTTTTTGGTATTCACACATGTGTAACAATGTAAATATACATAAAAATTAACAACCAAAATTTAAACTATGTTCTTAATAAGGTGCTGAACATTTTACTAATTTATTATTATTATTATTATTATGGATATTTTTGACAATTTTATTAAATGTTAAAAGTGTTCTCACGGGTGGGACAAAAAAAAGGACATGGAGCTTGAGATAAGTTTGATTTATGGAAAAACTCTGTGAGTTGGGAGGTGAATCAATGATAAACTCAGCACATCTATTTAAATCAGTATTTATTGGTTACAACTATGCAATCAGGAATTAAGTTTAAGAAATTTAACAATACAAAATTAAGGAAAAAAAATGCTGTCACGGGTGGGACAATCATTAGAAAACTTTTAACTTGAACACTTCTGTGAAGACTACGTGGGTGGACTTTTGAAAAGAAGTTCCATAAAATAAACTTCTTTTGTCTTTAGCTTTTTAAAAAATGGTTAGACTGCACGTTTGGAATCTTCCTCACCAAAGTCCAGCGCTCATCTAGCATTCTTATCAGGCTCATTTTTCATGGAATGGCCCTTAGGTCCAGTCGTGGACGACTCTGGGGTTGCATGCTCATCTCGCTCTATAGGCCGAGGGAGCTGGCATTTGTCCACGGATAGTTTTTCCAGGTCTTGTGGCCAGCATGACTAAGCCGCTTCTGGTAAACCACAGCAGCACATGGAAATGCCGTTTATCTTCCCACCAGAGCAGTACCTATTTATCTACTTGCACTTTGACATGCTTTCAAACTGCTAGGTGGGCAGGAGCTGGGACTGAACAACAGGAGCTCACCCCATCGTGGGGATTCAAACCACTGATCTTCCGATTGGCAAGCCCTAAGCTCTGTGGTTTAAACCACAGTGCCTCTATTGCACAAAAGTATGGGGGAAAGCAAAATAATGCCAATGATCTGAAAAGGGTTTCATTACACCTAACGTTATATAGTCCACTATTTGAAACACTGAAGACACCATGGAAAAACCACAGGGTATTGGAACCAGCAGACTCATAGAACATTCAAACGGTTCAGGGATACCAGGAGCCCCTGATCTTATTTTACAAATAAGATATAGCTTAATGGTGAAGCAGATGTGCTACAAGAAGGAAGGGGTACATGGGTACATGGGTTGCTTCTGGAATTTTAAGCTGAAAGCTTTTCACGTAACACAGACAGAAAGGGCTCATGCCATTGATACTTGCAGCTAATCAGAAGACATACTACACATTAGGTTAAGTAAGCGATTTTTAAAGCCCCACTTCAGGCTTTCTACTCATGCAAAATCACACATGTGGGGGTAGTGGAAACAAATGAATGCAGAAGGCTCTCCACTTCAGAGGGCAATGGAAAAGTAGATAAGAGCCTGCTGGATCAGGCCAATAGTTGCATTCGTGTATGAACAGAACTAAATAAAACAGAATTGTGCACAGTTGTTTCCTTCTCCTGTCCCCTGGAAGAGCAGCATGTGCGTGTTTTGCTGACTGCCATTAAACAATTTTAAACAGCTGATATTAGGAATTGAATGCCGCAGTCTTGCCAAATGACTTGGAATAAACAGATAAAATATTTATGCTAACAGGCCCAGATCTTCCAGGCCAATGAAGCTGTGCTTGGCTCCAAACTGGAGTCAGAGAACAGGAGCCAGGGTGTGATGTGCAGCCGGGAGAAGCAAGTTTCAGAATGCCAGTCCAGGCAAATATAGCCCCAAGGTGAAGGGCCCAAGGTGGAAATTATATCTGATTCCACTAAGCATTGGCCATAGTGTCCTTCTGGTAAGACTCAGAGGTGGGAGGGAGGTAATGCTCTGCTCCTACCGACAGGGTCATTGCCAGAAAGCAGCACTAGGGGACTGTTCCTCAATGGTTTTTGAACTGTGGGGTCCTATAAAAGTCCATTCTGTTTCCTACAGCTATACAAAACCACTGGGATTTGGAGCATGGTATAATCAGTAGGTTAATGACACACAGCTTTATCTGAATCAGGAGGTGCTGTGTAGGGTGTTTTGCCATACCTATGTATTTCAAGTTATAAGTGCACCTACTTCTGGCCAGAATTATATCCGTACATCACCAGCATTCCTTATGGTCCTTGGTTTTCACTATCCCTTCTTTCTTCTGTCATAGTCCAGCTTTCCCTGTTTTTCCAGGGGCCATCCAGAATTCTATTGTTTTATTTCTTATGCCCTATTTCACATATTAATACACTGTCTTCTCTGTCCTGCACTTGTCCTTGCCTCCACTCATCCTGCTTTCATCATTTTCTTTGGCCTCTGAAAACAAAAGGAGATGAAAACATTTGGTTTTGTTTGAAGCAAAGAAAGAACAGGGATTTTAAGACAACCCCAAGCTGCTACGATCCTTGCAAGAATTTTGCCGGCTGCAGCTAATAAAGAGATGCCTCAATAGTTTCCGCAATTGGTTCTATCACCTTTTTTAGATATATAAAAGTTGGTAGTTTTGGCATCCCTGAAGTCTGCTAGGATCTTCTCTCTCTCCAAGATTTTTTCGATGAGCTTGTGAAGTTGTTGTGTAAGTTCAGTTCCACCCACTTTGAAGACTTGGTGGCAGGTATCCCATCAGGTTTGCTGGCTATGTTGTTTTTCATTTGGTTAATAGCTGTACACAACTGCCCCAGATTTGGAGAGTTATGGTTAAGGAGATGCTTTCCAGTACAGTGCAATAGCTTCTATATCTTTTATAAGTGAGTTTAGTCTGTTTAGGCGTAGGGGGCATATGCCATGATTTATTGGCCCATAGATGGTCTTTGTGACTTTCAAGAAGTTCTTTGCATCAGGAGTGTCGGCTAAGTGCTGAATCTCTTGAGCTTTTTTATCCACCAGGTGTTCTTTAGTTCTCTGGTTCTTCTTTAAACCTCATCCTTAGTGTTGGCATACGTTGTTGTTTTTTCTTAGTGGTGCAGTTTCTATCTCTTTGCCAGATCTGAAAAGGCCTTCCTTCTCTTGTCAATAATGCATTCAATCTCACTATCATTCTCATCAAACCAGTCTTGGTGTTTCTTGGTTTTGTATCCAATAGTTTGTTCACCGGCTACAATAACGGATGTTTTTTGTTTGGTCCAGTGTCCCTTGATGTTATCAGGGAACTCCAAAAGCAGATGGTCCTTAAGAGTTGTTTGGAAGCAATTCTGCTTAATAGGATCTTGAAGGGCTTGAGTGTTGATTTTGTGCCTTGGTTTCCTTCCTTGAAGCCTGTGTTTAGGTATAATCTTGACAGCTATTATGGAACATATTAATTGGTGATCTGTTCAGCAGTCACTGGCACTCATCATAGCTCTGGTAAGGAGCACATGGCGGCAATCTTCAGCTAGGACAATTACCCAGTCTATGAGGTGCCAGTGGTTTGACTGAGGGTGCCTCCATTATGTTTTTAATTTATTTATTTTGTTGAAAGTGTGTGTTGGTAATAACAAGGTTGTGTGCTGCATATATTGTCAAAACTAAGATTCCTTTCTGGTTGCTGTTGCCAGTTCCTTCTTCCCCAATAGTCCCAGGCCACAGATCGAAATTTTGGCGAACTCTTGCATCAAAATTACCCGGGGGGGCTTGACAGCATTGTTCTGACAAGTCTGCTGCTGCTGTCTGTGGCAATCACACATTCCCTTTGGGACTCCGCTAACTTAATTCATCACTTAGGAGACATTCTCATAACCAAAAATAAATATCCCCCATTGCAACTTGCTGTTGTGCAGTGATAATGTTTCTGCTCTGCTCAGCAATGGGTGGAGGAAATTGGGGTTGGGTGGGGGAGATATTGTCCCATTATGTACTGAAGCAGCTGCTCAAGACTCCTTTGAAATTATCCCATTGCTACCCTTCCTCCATGATTTTCAGATTTTGCCTCATAAGAGCCCTGTGAATTAGGATAGACTGAGAAATACTGATTTGCCCAAGTGAGGTGGATTTAAATATTAAGCTGAGATACCAACATCCAGACATGGTCAATGAAGAGAGAACTTAATGCTTTGTTCTGTTAAGTGTTTTATAACATTCTGATTAACAGCACTAACTCAAAAATAAATTAATTTCACACATTTAAAATGTGTTGTTCTTCATCTAATGTTGCTTAATCTAATTTAAAATTACAGAAGAGGAAGGAGCAAAATGGTGGGTTTGTTTATATGAGGGCAATGTAATAATATTTGGCTCAAAAGACAGTGACTGAAATAATTTTGTTTTCTTGGAACCAAAAACATGCTGGTTCTAACTGCTGTTTTGTTTTGTTTCATTGCCCTGCAATTAAATAGAATTTACGTCCCAGTGCTTCTGAACACCACCATGTTTGGTACAACATATCAAATAATAGCATTTAGAGATGTGCGATACATATAGATACTCATGAATCCTTGTGTTGCTTTTAATAGGGTTGCTGTAGAAGGAACAACTGTGTCCAGGGAAAAAACCCATGAAGTATATGCGATTTCCATATTGCCCTTTTCTATATGTGAAGTTGATTAAAAAGAAAAAAAGAAAAGACTACAGTCATTCAATTTTCTACAATTATGGAGCTAGAAGAACTATTCCAGAGAATTCTATGCAAATGTGATATTGTAAACTGGAAAACTCATTCACTTGGTTTCTTTAGGTCTCATACTACCGGTAAGTAATGTCTCATGCTTTGGGTATTAGGATTTAAGCAAGATTGGGGGGGGGGGACACAACTAATTATAACGGATCAAGAACACTTTGCAGACTGAAAAACTAGGCATTTAAAACATGGGGACAAAGGTTATTACAGCCAAGCACATTCGTGAAATTATCAAGCTCACACAGAAGTTGTTTATGTTCACCATTGGCAGTTTTCTTAGCTTCTCTTCTCAGAACATGCAGGGTCTCCTAGAGATCTTATTTTTCAGTTTCAGACATCTTACATAAAGTACTTTTCACAGGAGATGGGGAACAACCTTATTTGGCAAGATTAGGAATTTCTGACTCATTTCATTTCACCCCAGGATAAACAGCAGTGGTATTATTTATGGTCAGAAAAGAGAAATCATGGAAGCTGAAACACCCTGGAATTCTTTGATCATGGGATCTTAGGAAACAGCAGTACAATAACTTTTTTAGTTTGTATAAAGAAGTCTAGGTGCAGCTATTGTCTCAAACCTGTTTCATGAATCTTTCACATTGGAACTTGTTGCAAAAAAGCAGAAATATCAGTTCTACACAACTTAAGCATTACTGAACTTAACCTCTATGAAAGTAAACAGCCCAAAAAATATCTACCAGCACAACTGTAGCTGCGAGTACAATCCGTAAGCAAGGATTGGTTGGGGGTTTGGCATGGTTTGTCTGGAGTGAGGCAAACCACATGCCACAAACCACAATCTCCTTCCTGGGAATCCCCACACTCATGCATTTCCACTAAGCCATGGTTTGGCAAAACATCATGTGTGAACAGGCCCGTCTTAGAGGGATCGGCCGCCCTGGCGCAGCGATCCCTCGGCGCCCCCAGCCTGCCGCCTCTCCGCCCGCCTCCCTCCCGCGCTGGCCGCCCCTCGGGGGGGGGGGTGAGCGGGGATGAGAGGCGTGGCGTTGGAGTGGGCGCCCGCGCTCTGGCGGGCGGAGGATGAGGGGCGGGCGGGCGGGCGCTCGCGCACCGGCGGGAGGGCGGGCGGGCTGCAAGCCGGCCGCCCTCGCCTCCCAGAGCCCCAGCTGGAGTGCTGGAAGGTCGCGCAAAGCCCTGCACCGCTTCAGCGCTCCAGCTGGGGCTCCGGGAGGCGAGGGCAGGCGGCTTACAGCCCGCCCGCCCGCAGGCGCGTGAGTGCCCGCCTGCCCTTGGGGGCGGGGGCGGGTTGGGGAGGGGGAGCCCGGTATGCCGGTGGGCTCGCGGGGGCGCCCCTGGGGTGCCCTGCACCCTGGCGCGCCGCGCCACCGGCCTCTATGGATGAGACGGCTCTGTGTGTGAACCAGTTTATGCATTCTGAGGACATACGTCCCATTTTAAAACTGGGGGGGGGGGCACAACAAAAGTAATTGCATTAAGAAGACTGAGTTCTTCATTTATCAGAAAGGGACACCTGATTGTGATGTCAGACAGAGGTATTACAATTTCTGATAGAATCTGTGGAAGAGAAATGGAAAATATGCTCTTGTTCAGGGGTCTGCAAACTTTTTCAGCAGGGGGCCGGTCCACTGTCCCTCAGATATTGTGGTGGGCCAGACTATATTTTGGGAAAAAAAATATGAACAAATTCCTATGCCCCACAAATAACCAAGAGATGCATTTTAAATAAAAGCACACATTCTACTCAATGTAAAAACACCAGGCAGGCCCCACAAATAACCCAGAGATGCATTTTAAATAAAAGGACACATTCTACTCCTGTAAAAACATGCTGATTCCCGGACCGTCCGCGGGCCGGATTGAGAAGGCAATTGGGCCAAATCCGGCCCCCAGGCCTTAGTTTGGGGACCCCTGCTCTTGTTCATTGTGAATATCATTTGTCTCCCTTCATGGCCCCACAGCACAATCCTAACCATGTCGACCCACACGTGTCCTATTGAATTCAACCAGACAAATATCCAGAGGTACCCCCTACCATGTGATACATCCCAGGATTCCATCCTGCTTTTGAAAACAGACTCATTGTTTGAACTCTGGTGATCCTTGGCACAAGGATCTAACTAAATTAGAGCGTGGAGGATGAAGGAAGATTACACAGATTTTTAAAAAGGGAACGCAGGGGCGAAAGCCATTTGTGAAAATTTTCTGGAAGGAAAGAGGCTATGGAAATCAGATGTAAACAATTGTAAGAAGCAAAGCTGAGGGTATGTTTTAAAATGTAGCCATTTTCTGGCAATGGAGATGCAGTCAGTGCTTAACATATTTAAAGAGAGAAGGGATTTAAGGGATTTAAGCCATGTGCAAGACACGATAGATGATAGACAGACAGACAGACAGACAGACAGATAGATAGATACCGCCCTATAATCTGTTCTTCCATCTTACACTTAGAACAGAGGAGCAGGTTGCCTCTGAACACTTGCTAGCTCAGTTTATTCAAGGGCCAAGCCTATAGTATCCTCCCTCCTGGTTTTTCCTCCTCTCCATCTTCCTTGTTCCAACAGCCCAGCTCATGAAATAAAAAATGTATTTTTAAAATAAATATAATAACAATAATGTGCTGTCTTCTACTATGCTGGATTTTTTCCCCAAATATTCATCCTGTTTTGTGGAACGTCAATTTTTGATTATACAACAATCAATAATGTATAGGAGTGAAAAATGGGCTGAACACATTTTTCTTGCATAAGATCCTCCTTGTCATGCATCCCCAGTAGGAGGGGAGGTTCAGAGAAAATGGGTCAATAATAATGCCTCTAATACTTAACGTTTTACACTGAGGATTCTCGGAGGAAAGTTAAAAAGGGAAAACAGCATTTTAAACTTTTGGAGCTTGTCTCACTGAAAAGTGTATGTCATATAGCTGGTTGCTGTAGGTCTTCAATAATTCTGCTTCTTCGTAAGATAAAGAATGTAAACAATTCAGAAGTTCGTTTACAGATTTGATGAGTGTTTCTGTTTGGATACCTATTCCATGGACCTCAGTTAGCATAGGCATCAATGCATAAGGAAATGTAGCTGTATTGTGTCAAAGACATACATTTGGCCTGCTAAGAGCATTTGCCCGAGTAGAAAAGTGAAGCATCAATAAAGGATATCATGGGATTTGGAGCTCCAAAAATCAAGGCACCATTGCTGGAGCCTTTTTGTTCAGACCTGCTATTGAGCACTATAGACTAGAACAAGCATCCAAACAAAATTAGGCCTAGCTGCATCCGCCCTATGCAGATCTGCCTAGAGACTGCGATGTTAATAAAAGCTCTGTAAAAGCATTAATGAGAATTTCCATAATTTTTGTTCGTAAAGGTTTTCCTTCCTCTTCGAGATTAGCTCTTTATTGCTATAGAAACTTGGAAGGTGACAGCTCTCATCAGTCACCAGAAACAAATGTAATACGAGGTTGTGTTGCCATGTCTTCCAGGCTCCTTATTTATTAAATTTGTATGTTGCCCTTAATCCAAAGATCACTGGGAGGTTCACAACATAAAAATGCTAAATGGGAACACAAAGTGCATAATAAACAGAAACAAACCAATAACTTGACGCAGCCCTACATTTCCTTAAAATATTTAAATCCTGTGCTAATCTGGTTTGACCCTTCCTGATCTGGAACATCTTGCAGGTAACAAAAAAATTGCAACCCAGTTTACGAGAGAAGGAGGCCAGTGCCTTGAAAGGCAGCAAGCCAATGGAGAGCTATGGAAGGATGATTGGTTGGGGAAAGGCCACCGGAAGGATGAAGCCTGAGGAAGCAAGAAAAATTTTGAGGGTAAAGAAGGCAATGTGAACCTTTGGTTGTAGCCCTCTAATGCATAACATTTATTTATTTTTATTTAAAGGATGCATGTGAATACATAATCTTATTTGTACGCTGCCTTTCCACAGTTCAAAGCACACTCAAGACGGCTTGCAACATTAAAAAATACATCACTACAGTGTAACAAAAGTGGTCATAAGCAATAAATTAAACATTAAAAAAAATATAAAACCAAACCGAAAAATTTCCACATAGATCACAACAAAATCTAAACTAAAGATAGAAAAGACCAAAAGCAACAACCGCACTCAACAAACTCCTCCAAACAATACCCCTGACCTTCATAAAACACAGAAATAAAACCATGTGTTAGAGAGAGGGGCTACAATCCAAGGCATGATCCTTTTTTTGTTTTTCAGAAACAAGTCCCATTCAAATAAACATAGGAACTTTAGTGGAACCTGGTCCATCTAGTCTGGAATCCTGTTTCCAAAATGTTATATCAAAGGTCTCCAACGAGTAAGTCAAGAAAACTTATCTTACATAGTCTCATTTGTGTTACCGGCCAAGGAAAGTGAATAATACTTCTCCTATAAGGCTATCAGGCCCAGCTTCTGAATACACAAGATATCCATAATTAAATATTGATTTTACATTCCGGCTACTCATTATCTCATAGTATGCCACATCCTGTGATCTAACCAATAATTATTAATTTGTCTAGCGGATAGGGTGTTGACCTACAAACTTAAACCAAGTTAACTCAAGAGATCTTAGAACAAACTTCAAAACGTTTGTGCAAACATTGTATTAGTTTACACAGCCTGATGTTCTGGGCATGTAGAAACATGTGGTTTTGATTCAGTCTATGGGGGTTTTTGTTGTTGTTGTTTTTGACAGAATACTATATTGGTACTGAATGCACAATGTTCAAATAAGTGAAATAATAGAGTAGTCTCCCGCTACCTACTGCCTGCTTCCAATTCACCCCTTTTCTGTTCTTTACCTTTTGTCTGTTTTTCAACTATTTTCCCCTGCAGTCAGGAACCCACCAAATCTGTTTTTTTTAAATCAAGAACCAGGAACACAGATATAAGATTATAATGTAGGTACTATACAGGAGTAGATGGCACAGTGGGTCAGTGCGTCTAGCTGGTCACCAGACGGTTGGTTGTTTGAGTCTACCCAGAAATGGCTGTGGGCAGGATTCCTGCATGAGAGGGGGTTGCGACTAGATGACCCTCAGGGTCTCTTACAACTCTACAATTCTTTGATTCTATAATCTGAATTTCAATACAAACCAACGTTCCACAGTATACCTGGAATTCTTGGAATTCTGCTGTGCGTACTGGAAATAAAATTCCAGGAATATTTAATGGACATCTGATACAGTATTCAAGATGGAGAACAACAGTATTGAAATATTTATATTTTATATTGCAGCAAACAACAGCAATGAAATAGTCTTAGCAGAAACTTAAAAGCGCCAGCAGATTCGTCTGATAACCTCTAGAGGTCAACCTTAGAAAACCCAATTCAATTTTTTCAACTGTAATCAAAGAATGTTTATTAGAGCTTCTTCCTGGCACACCAATTTTCTAGCATACCTTTGTGTGGGGGGGAGTATAATTCAGTTATGAGAGTTCCCCCTGCCCAGTCTGAAGTGGGAGAAGTTAGATGCAAGCTCACCATTCAGTGACAACTAGAACCAAGAACTACTGTTGTGATGAAAAGTGGGGCCAGTACTGCTATGAAATAATGTCAGACTTGTTTCTAGCTGCATTACTCCTTTGCATCACTTATTCTTTGGCATACGATTAGGCACTGAATTATGATGAAAACTGCAATTACTCTCAATTGTAATCAGCAGCTGCCACATCCTGCCATCCAATGTGAAGTTGTTAAGGTGCCCATCATTCTAACTTGTTGTTTCAGGTTATCATCAAATGGAAGTACAAAACAACAGTTCCAGGTGCATTTTTTCCTAGCCTCTTTGAGCTCACCTCTGTCTATTAAGCGTCTTATGTATGGACACAGAAATGAGTCACTTGGTAAACACAGAGCCACGGGAAACTTCCCACCCCTTCTCTAGCAGGAGTGCTTAAAGGAAATACTTTCAGCTTCTTACTGTAGGTTGAATATAAACTAGTATTATATAGGAGGCATGTGGGAGTAATTCGTGTCATCGGTGACATCTAAAGTTCTGAACTCGAATGTTGCATTAATTAACATAACACGTTTTAATATATACCAAATCTGTTGACAGCTCATCAAAACACTCCAAAGCTGACCTTACAACATATTTGAGAAACAAGCTTTAGAAATATTGCCCTATCATAGAGTTCAACCGAGTTATTAGCCACATTTTCATGTGCTTCTTGCAGAAAAGAACCAAAGGAATTTCAGTTACGACAACATTACGTTTTGCTCTTTCAACACAGCTCTAAACCACTGACCAAATGAAATACATGAAATGTTGCTCATTGCCAATCACTAACATGGAGATGGATAGTGTTGCAATATTCTTGCATAAATTGAAAGTATGTAGCAATGGCATGGCAATTACTGAGTTTTAGATTAAGGTGGTATGGTTTCAGTGCTCTCATCTCTCAGGTGGACTTCCACACCTGAACAAAAAAATGATGAATTCGGATTAAGTAACTATAATTTAATTTTCAGTTAACATGAATGACAGGCTAGGTGCTTGGTAGAAATCCATAGCGAATGAGTCACTAATAGAGAAGATTGCTTAACTTATGGTTTCCTGCCTTATTTTTCTTCATCGTCTATCATTTCACATATTACTTTATGCTTAAATAACTATCTGAAGCAAAATAGTTATAACAGGCCAGGACATTTGTAACCTTGGTTCTCTGGAACTCTTGCCCTGAAACTGTATGTTCCTTTGTCTCAGCTCTGAGCAATGAGCACTGATGGAGGAAAGGGGGTGTGGTCAGCCCTGGGTGTCATCCCTGAAGGGGGGTGAAATCGGTGTGCCGCCCCCTGGGACGCTCCCTGCGGGTGGCTAGCCCCACCTCCGAGTGCTGGAGCAGCTAGCTCCACCTCGAGCAATAAGCACAGTACTATTACAAGGAATCAGAGGAATCCAGAATAGCCCAATCTAAGTATCAGGTGCCTACCAAATATCTTCCACACCTTGACCAGAATGCATAGCCTTGGCCACATCTCAGGCAAGTATACACCTCCATACTCTTAATGAGACATTATGCAAACAAGTTACAGAGGGATTTCTCTAGCAAGTACCTTGCCCTCCCCCCTCCCCCAACTAGAGCAAGGTGTCCCAAGTCAGTCTCACCTTCCACTAAAGACTTTCATTGGTGGTTCAGTAGTAGAATTCTCGCCTGCCACTAAAAATTTGCTTAAGTTTTGTAAAACAGAAGTGTTGGATTCTTAATTCAATCACGTCAAAATATAATGAATTCAGATTACAGATGGTGCAAAATGTATACCGCTCAACAGTTTTCTTATCTAAATGCTTACACATTCCACTTTCATTGGTCTTACCTCAGTCTATCTTCTTCTTTCTTGCGGAGGGTGAAATCTCGCTGGACCACCTGCAAGACATGCTCCGCTTCATCATCAGTCAAGCCAGACAAGTCTAGCTTCCTCCCCATGGTTAGTTCTATCTTCAGTGCAATCAATTAACTAAAGGAACCTAAACCACAAAAGGAAACAAAATAAAGAATGTAAAAACTAAAAACTCACTGCAGGTCTCCAGCTGAGCTCCTAAAAATTAGAAAAGAATACTCATTTAAAAACTGGTATAATTCACGAGAGGGTGAATCTTTTATATATATATAGAATCAATGTACATCTCAGGCCTACAGTTCTTACGAGTCAAACTGCATGTCAACTTCCACCTCAGGGAAAATATTCACCAGATTGATCAACAAAACAAAATGTACCTCAAAGCAGTTTCAGGGAGCTGCAATTTAGAGAGGTTTGCATGGCAATTGCAGGTAGATGCTCATCTCTTTCTCTGCAGTCTTGTTTTCTTACCTCTTCAAGCTGCTTTACCCCCATGGTGTGGTAAAAAGGTACAAATAACTGTCCTTTTTCATACCAAGAGCAAAAAGCAGTTTGAAGTGTGTGCCAGCATGGGGGGGGGGGGCAAAATGTATGGCAAAGACAATATTTTTTAAACCTCTTTTGTTCTCACCAAGGTCCCTTCCATACATCCTGTTTATTGAGCATTCATCTTGATTTTTTTTGCAGAGAGCTTAGGTGGCATTGCATTGAGTGTTATCCTACACTTTCCAGTGCATTTTCCTGCCATTTTGCTTATCCTAAAAAGTCCAATCTTTTCGCCTAAAGGGTTTGCTGTGCAAAAGCTCCCAATCCACTTTAACTGTGAAACCCAGTTCTGGCACAGTCTAGAACGGCCCTGGTGAATCTGCTTCTGAAATGTTACAATTCAAAATGCCTAATGCTCCTCTCTCCCTCTAAAACAAAAACAAAAAAACCTTCACATAGAAAACTAGTATGTTAAGGATTAGAGGGTTAGGCTAGAAATAATATTCCCAAAGTTTAGTCTTCTATGTGAAAGGATTTTTTTTAATGGAAGAGCAGTCATTCATGTAACCACCGCTACCCACAAAACAAGGTTTTGCACAATGGAGTGCTCCTGTTCAGGATTATAGGCAACCATTTTCCAAGATATTCCATTATACTACCGCCCAACTCAATCAGCACTCTGTATTCACTAAGCATGCTCAGTCTTCATTTTTGTGTGTGGGGGGTAAGGGGTTGGGTCCTCTAAAACCTTGTATATTTTGTTGGAAATTATTGTTTAGTTATGGGCATGTGGTTTAAATACTTATGCATGTTGTATTTTATTGAATATTTCTATGCCACCTTGAATCCTTTGAGATGAAGGGCAGTTTTAAAGCGTAACAAACGCACAATTTGCTGCTTCCTCCAAGCCTACTGAGACCTCCACCTTGCAGGTAGATGGACCTGTTTCAACTACGAAGCGATCCACACTCGAAGAATGAGTTTGCTGTTAGTAAACAGAAAATGCTACATTTGGAAAGCGGCTTTAAAATTTCCTTACAATCAGATTCTAGATGCAAAATGCAAGTTATTACATGCAAGATTTGGAGGACAGAAGTAATCAAAGATACTTCATTCTGAACAAGCAATTGAGACTGCTCAAGCACTTTGAGTAGTGCTGCCTTAGCCTTTGATCCTCAAGGCAATCCAATAATAAGCCTGCCCATAAAGCTAGAACTAATGAACAGCACATACATGCCAGTCACAACTCCAGTAAAAATGCACACACACACATACAAACTGAAATGAGCATGAGTTGTTTAATTACTCTGGAAAAAAACCCAAACCAAATTCCCAGTTCCCATTTTTATTTTCCCCACAGTACTGGCTATTAATTTATGTACATAGCCAACAGAAGAAGGCACCTTGAGTGAAATTAGCGGGGGGGGGGGGTGGATTTCAATATTACTGGCAATGCAGTGTTCCACTGTTGTGAATCAGATCCACACAAAAAAACATGAAAAGAACAGACACATCAAGCAAACACTAACATTAGCTGGTGAAAATGGGAGTGACCAGATAATCTGGTCCACCTAGGTCAACAGTTCTGCCAGCCATCATCATTTAAGTTCCATGAACATTATTCAGCTTCAGCTTGTTTGTAGGGCCAGACCAGGACTGATGCAGTTGCTTATGGATCAGAAGATAATGAAATGCAGAACTGATCATGTGAGGTAAATGGCCAATAGGCTAGGGCAGTGGTTCCCAATTGGGGGTCTGTGTAACCCACCCAGGGGGGTCTGTGGCACCATTCACATAACAAAAACTACCACAGTGGTGTCAAAATTTTCAGAAGTTTGGCATCTGAAAAACAAGGGGTCTGCATTACTTAGCTAATTGGGAACCACTGGGCTAGGAGATGGGAGAATAAGAGAGTCATCTTTTCCAAACGTCTCCTAGCTTACTGGCCATGTACCTGCAACCATACCCTATTTTTTAGTAGTAGTAGTAATACTGTATTTATACCCCACCCATCTGACTGAGTTGCCCCAGCCACTCTGAGCAGCTTCCAACATAATAAAACATTAAACATTAAAAAAAACTTCCCTTTACAGGGCTGCCTGCAGATGTCTTCTAAAAGTTGTATAGTTACTTATCTCCTTGGCTCGGGGAGTCACATAACTCCTCCAATGAAAATAGGGATGTCCTAAGGAAAGAGATCAAATCAGAAACTGGGACGGCTTCTGTAAATCCAGGACTGCCCCTGGAAAATAGGGACACTTGGGGGGGTCTGCATAGTTTCCCTAACAAAATATGTATCTTGGTAACTCTGCCAGTGGAAGAGTCAATAATAATTAAGGGCAATTATGGCTTGGGAGGAAAGACTTAAAAGGAAACATAAGAAGAGCCCATTTGGATCAGAACAAAGGCATGCCTAATTCAGCTTCCTGTTCTCACAGTGACCAACAAAATGCCTATTGGGAGCCTAGAAGCAGGACCTGAGCATATGCAGGACAGTAAGATTTTAATAGGGAGCTGCCTCTCCCTGGAGATCTGATGTAAGACACTGGATTCAGCTGCCTCCTCTTCCAAGCTGTGCCTCCACCTATGCTCTACCCATATATTTGTAAAATAATTGTTTGTTTGTAGATAAACTCAAATATAACAAAACACTGCTAGCTGCCAGTAACTAAAGGAAATGGAATCTGGATAACAGCTTTCCCCCTTAAACTCTCTTGCTATCTTTTAATCTGGCTGCTTTGCTCATACAACTCCAGCGCCTGAAGTGAAGCTCTAGAGCAGGGGTAGGCAACCTAAGGCCCGTGGGCCGGATATGGTCCAATCGCCTTCTCAATCCGGCCCATGGACGGTCCAGGAATCAGCGTGTTTTTACATGAGTAGAATGTGTCTTTTTATTTAAAATACACCTCTGGGTTGTTTGTGGGGCCTGCCTGGTATTTTTACACGAGTAGAACGTGTGCTTTTATTTAAAATGCAAATCTAGGTTATTTCTGGGGCATAGGAATTTCTTTTCTTTTCTTTTTTTTCAAAATATAGTCTGGCCCACCACATGGTCTGAGGGATGGTGGACCGGCCCACGGCTGAAAAAGGTTGCTGACTCCTGCTCTAGAGAAACACTCTCCAAAACTTTAATCTAGACATGCCCTTTTGTGCACCTTTTCCAGCTCCACAATATACTCATTGGAATGCAGTAATCAGAACTGTACATAGTATTCCAAGTATGACTGCACCATAAGGCATTATGTTATTGGCACTTTTATTTCTGAACCCCAAAACAATCTGTCTTTTTCACAGCTGCAGCACACTGGGTTAATGTTTTCATTGAGATCCACTATGACTACAAGATCCATTTCCTGGTCAGTCAGCCACTAGTTCATCATCCTATATGTGATTTGTTTGCCCCAATAAGCATCACTTTAACAGTGCTATTTTTCTAGAAAAAGAGGTGCCAGAATTCACCATGAACACCTCCCTTGTTCTCTTATAATGGCAATGGCACCCACCTGAGAGGTGCTGGGACTGAGTCCTGGTGAGTTCCGGCTAGGGGGGTGCCCTGACTTTGCACATACTAACATTGAACTAAATGTTAATGCTCATTCACTCAGCCAAGAGATATTCTTTTGGAGCTCTCTGCAATCCCTTTTAGTTTTTACCATCCTGAATGATTTAGTATCATTTGCAAATCTGACTATCTTCTCTGCTCAACCTTAGCTCTGAATCACTTCTGACTAAGTTAAAAATCACTGGTCCCAATACACCTATTATGGCTTCACAGAGACAACCGGCAGTTCCTACCTTAATACTACCACTTTACTATTGCTGCTGCACTTCAATAACTCACATTGGATCTACCCACAAGGCAAGACTTCCCCTATCTGGTGCCCTCCAGATGTTTCAGATTCAGGACAAAATATCTGGAGAGCATCAGGTTGGGGGACATTGCAGAAGATCATGATCTGCCAACATAATAAAATGTAGTGTAGTTTTGCAGAAAACAACAGGTGTATGTACTTTTCTAGCCTTTGATTCCAATATGTCAAAACAGTTTATAGGTATTAATTCTGCTTCAAAACCATTGTGACTTAATTCTGCAATATGTTTCCCAGGTTTTGCAATGGCAAATTTACTGGAAGAGACACATTAAAAAACAGGGTAATTGACTCAAGGGTTTCTGAACAGCACGAAACAACTTTGCAACTGCAAATAGTCACTAAGCTTTACCAAAACAACCTGCTGCTGGTGCAGTATTTGGCCAATAAAGAGTTGATGATCAGTACATGGACTTGGGGAAAGTCAGATCATCAGGATTGCCATTAATGGCTATGACATAGAAGAGAAGTCTGAGCTACTGGAGCTAAGGCAACACCCCATAAACATGATGAGTACAGTTGCTACTCAATTTCAGTCAAAGCAAATTTATAATTGAAGGAAGTCAATGTATTTTCAATAAGATTAAGACATTTTGTAGAGGAAGTAGTCACTGTTATCTGCTCTTGCCAGGTTGACCATGAGGCCACCCACACTTCCTCTCATTCCTGTTCAGCCCTTAAATGAATAAGCCCTTTAAGAAATACCAAGTAATTGTTCCTTATGTCTATGAAGGGTTGAAATAGAGCTTCACAGTACTAGAATTGGAACCCAGAACATAATGATATAATGTCCACAATGCCAAAACAGTTGGCAATCCTTGGAGCACCTGCTCAGTGCCCCAAAATATTGATACACATTCATATGTATTTTTTTTAAAACTGACATTCATTGATTAGATGTGTGCTAAATTGAGTCCAACAGGATGCATCCAACACCTGCAATTCACATAGGGTGGGAGCTTTGGTGATCTTTATCATGATTTCTGTTCATTCTAAACAATCTAGCAAAGTAACTGCTAGAAATGCACTGATGGTCCTGAGAAATCCATGCTAGTTGTTGCTTCCCCATCCCCCCAAATGTATGCCACTCTTTGTTTAGATTTACTACCACTGGATTGGCAGGAACAGTTCTAAGTAATTTTAGCAATTGATCGAATTTCAGGGATTGTTTTAGAGGCTAGAAGCAAGCAACATTTTGTTTTATTATTACAAAGATTGCATACCTTTAAGTGCAGTCTAAGAAAAGTGCTATGAATAAAATTATTGGGTAAATGGCTTCACATTATTTTATCAGCAAAATGTAGCACACAAAATTCAGGAAAATGTCATAATTCTTTCCTTAAGACCTGAACTTTCAAAAGAGTATAATTATCCAAGCAAACAAGCTGATAATGTTAACAGCCAAGACAGAAAAATGTGCAGTTTCTAACTAAGCAGCCACATGAATGAAACACTGCCTGTTGAAATGGTCACATGAAATAAACACGAGACAGCACTTTCACTGGGAACTGCCTGTGAAAGAGAGCAACAAATAGCATATTGTTACTTATTAACACAACATCATTTTCTTTATTATAGAGACCATCTATCCATACCATACTACTTTTTTTAACAGTTGGACAACGTTATCAAACAACTGTTCTAAAACCATATTATTTGCACAAAGATCTTTTTTTAACTTGCAAAAGCAGTTGCATTTTGAATTCCTCCAAAATTATGCTGACACTATCAAAAACTATTTTTTCCTTCCCCTTAAATCCCTGATGTAGTTCTGTACAGAAAGTTGGATCCAGAGAATTAACCTTGATTGAAACTTCACATTTTTTTTCACCTTTGTTGACCTTCTCCAGCAGTGTACAGACACAGGAGAGGGATGGGTGGCTTGTAGGGTTCAATCATAGCTCAAACAGAGAACTAGTAAGACAAGCAGGTCCTACCTGACCTTAACGTGCAGCCCAGGATCTTGTGCAGCACATAAGAGTTCTACAATAAAGGCTCTTAAGCAAATAAATCAGCATGGAACTGGCATTGCAAGATATGATGCTAGAAAACCACCAGTTTAGAACTGATGTCAATTTCAGACAAGTTCCTTACACTACATGACAGCTACTTTCATGGCATTTGCCTTCTCAGGGGAAACCAGTTATCCAATTCATAAGCCACAGAAATTTGGGAGTTAGCTTGCAAAACTTCACTTTCTGCTTTTGGCAATGATAAATCAGCCATCCCATTCACCACACGCAAAGAGTGGGCCATGGGCATGGAAGTGGACTCAACACAAGCAAGTTTATTTGTTGAACCACGACATTCATAGCTTGCCTTTATTTCATCGTGCAGCTACAAGGCGACCCAACCAGACTTAGACCTACTTAGTTTTAAGCAATGTTTCTTTGTCCTTTTGAGCATGTCCTCAAACCAGTATGGAATCTGGATTTATTCTGACTTATCTCTAGAGCAACTCAGGAGGGTGCATGCCTTTGTTCAGGTCTGGGGAATCACAAAAGGGTTAACATCAGCAGAACAAAGAGACTCTCAAAATTGTTTCAGAGCTTCTTTCTAAGGAGAAAACGAACTTCAGGTTGTATTTTTATTGGGACTGCTTCAGTGATTATGGTTTGGGGAAAATCATGTTTATATTTCTAACACAACCTTTCAGGTGCCATAGGAACAGGCAAAAAATCGTTCTTAAAAGAGATGGTAGATCAAGCCCTGTCAAGATTATTTTTTTGATAACTGAAATTGATCCTGATGGCTAATTATAGGGTGTCTTGGTTTATATCCCACCTGTTAAATAATGACATTTACTATTCATTACCCATTTGTATTATCCGCTTACATTAACAGGACTCACATGATGGCAACTGTGTGCAGAATCGTGACCTGATCTTATGCAGCAAAACCTCACTTGTTTACTGATACCTAGCCCAAATAAATGTGTACAGGACAGCAGCCTAAGTATAAGCACAGATTTGCCCCTTTTAAAATAGGGATTAGAGACAGGGTGATGCTATGCAGCAGCTAAGAGCAGCAGCTATGCCCTCAGAAGTCCCTAGTCCGCATTGCCAAATAATAAATTATTCTTATAATACTGTTTTCAGCTATAAACCCCTGGGCAGCTTTGGACAAGTTACTGTACTGTCTCTCAGCTTCACCTGCCGCCTGCAGTAAAAAGACTGCTTACCAGCTATTATGAGCTTTGAGCACTTGAGAGAGTGCCAAATGAAGACTAAATATTACTCCAGTTGCTGAAATTTTCAAAGAATAATAAAATCTGAGGCATAGGTGGAATCTACGCACATATAAAATAAAACTCTGTGAAAATGCTTTTTAAAAGCGTTTTGAAAAAGACATTAAATTTTGCATAGCTCACTGTCATCATCTAGTGTCACATTTGTATATTGCACTTTACAGCACATTTAAAACATTTTATTTGCAGCTGTATAGCTGAGTCCATAATAAACTATTTTAGCTCCTTTGGTTCACATCTTTTTATTTATTCTTTTTTAAAAAATAATTATGCTGAAACAATTTAATACATTTATTGTTGTGTTTGCCTTTGCTCCAGAAGTTCCCCACATACTAAAAATAGTTCTTTTGCCAATAGATGTAAAGTGGGTCTATGGTTCCTATACTAAGGAATCAGTTCCCAGAGTAGAGAAGTAGTTTGGATTTGAAAGGCCATTTTAAATTCCCACGTGGAAAAAACAAATTCCAAGTAGTGGTGAATTCCTCCGCAGATGTTCAAAGGTAATATTTCTTCATGATTTGCATATTAGAGCTGGCCCTGAAATTGACTGCAACAATGCCACTTGGAATGTGGGGTGTACAGTGGTGCTCAACATTGCAGTGCACTGCATGTGCAACAAACACCAAGCTGGCAGTAGCACAACATTAGACTCAGTCCCATCCATTCTCTCGCTTAACTGTCTAAAAGAAAACATGCTTCAATTTAGCAGGGGGTTGAACTAGACGGTGTTCTAGCATGATCTGCTAACTGTTCAGGAGAAGTCGACAGTCAATCAAGAGTTAGATCCAGATGAGGTTTGTCAGGACAGCACAGAGAGAGGCGTGATCAAGAACCAACCAGGCTAGAACAAGGATTTTTATAAGCTGAGATCAATGCAGAGTAGCTTTATGGTGAAAAGGTTACCTTGGGAGGTAGCCAAGGTCTGCAATAGCAAATGAGCAGAATTTATATGTAGGAGTACTCAGCCAGAAGTAGCTAAGGAAGGTACAGGCTTCTGCAGGCTTCTTTTTACTCTTTCCTTTCTTTCTCTCATTTTCTTTTCTTTTCTTTTCATACAAAAGTGTGAAGGACCAATGGCAAAATAGATCAGCTCGTCCCTCACTTCCAGTTCAAGACTGGCACATAAAGATGCATGTCCACTGTTATAAGCAGAGAGAGGGGAAGGAGAAAGTAGCAACCAAAATGCAGAAGGAGAAGGGCCAAAAATACAAACACTACCTAATAATCATCCTAGGATCCTAGGGCTGAAAGAGTTCCAGAAATCTATCTAGCTTAGCTACCTGCAAGTATAGCAAGGCTATCCATTTAGTAGACCCATCCAATCTGATCAAATGTGGCAGTCCAGAATACAGAATAGCACAGGGTGAGAAAAGCTACGCTAGGGAAGCTGGCTATAGGGACAGTAGTCCAGATGACTGAAAAATATAGCCATGGCCTTACATCACACATTTTTAAAGTGTAAAATTATTTCTACCTCACTTCCCCCCCCCCCAGGTAAATCAGAGTGGCATATAGCAAAACTCTGTAAAATATACACAAACAATAAAGGTAAAGGTACCCCTGACCGTTAGGTCCAGTCGCGGATGACTCTGGGGTTGCGGTGCTCATCTCGCTCTATAAGCCAAGGGAGCCGGCGTTTTTCTGCAGACAGCTTCCGGATCATGTGGTCAGCATGACTAAGCCGCTTCTGGCGAACTAGGGCAGCACACAGAAACGCATTTACCTTCCCGCCGGAACTGTACCAATTTATCTACTTGCACTTCGACATGCTTTCAAACTGCTAGGTGGACAGGAGCTGGGACCGAGCAACAGGAGCTCACCCTGTTGCAGGGATTCGAACTGCCGACCTTCTGACCGGCAAACCCTAGGCTCAGTGATTTAGACCACAGCACCACCCGCGTCCCCTACACAAACAATAGAACATAGTATAATCTGTTCCCACCTGACAGCTCTGCTAGCTGCAGCCTCGAAACAGCCTCCAAAAGCAACTAAACACGATAGTGCATGCTAATAAGGCAATAAATTTCAATTGCTAGTCGAACTAAGAAATAAACCAATTTTCCTTAATGTAAAAGAAAGACATTCACAATTATGTTGTGGGAGAGAGATCTGCCTAATTTTGGAGCCACGATTACTACTGGTTATTACTTCACTACCCAGTCCATAAGAGCCAACTCTTAGGGGCTTGGGGGGCTTCACCCCCCATAAATTATATGAGGGGGCCGGGGTCTCCCCAAAGTTGATGGGCATTGCCATTCAAATGGTGTGCATGCACTGTGTCATGAGATCGATTATCTGGATCGATTACATCCCTCCCTCAATATTCAAGTTGGCATCCCTGACCCAAACCTTACACAACACCAGACAAGGGTATTTACCTAATCTTATCTAGAGAAAGAGTGTCTTCCAAAAATAAAATATGGCAACAAGTTGAGATCATGACCAAAGAGCTACCCAGCCGCCCTTAAGCAATGCATGCAAGTCCAACATACTCATCACCTGATCTTTGCTTGTGGTAGGAAAAGGCAGGGGCACCACCAAAAGTACGAGAAGCAAAAATCCAAAAACCTCAAAATGATGCTCAAAGTAAATAAATTTATTTGAAAATATATGCTTGTGTGATTTGGTGTGCCACATTCTTAAGAGGCAAATAAATTGTTATTCATTCAAAGCATGCTGTCTCAGACCTAAAAAGACAAGATGCCAAAATGAATTTGACATATTATACTTTTGCATAAACTTCTCAAGTTCAAGCATCATTTTGAATCTTGGGGGGGGGGGGGCTTGCAGGCCCTGGTGTCCCATAAAATGTTTGTTTGTGTGCGTGTTTGTTTGTTTCTGTGTTTGTTTTTTAAAAGCAAAACATAAATCATATACCCAGAAAACACTCCCTCCCTGACCTTCTGGCCTACAAGTGAAACATCATCATTAGCCATAATTCTTTGCATAGATTTCTCTAAATCATTTTATTACTGAAAGGTAATTGCAGGACACAATTACAAGCTTATTTTAATTTAGTGCCAAACTGGTTTCCACTGAATCAGCTGTGCTTCATCACTGGAAAGCTGGCAAACTTATTTGTGTATTTCTTTATGGAAACACATTAAGGTAAAGTTGGCTTCTTGCCTTGGTAATAAGCTATATCCATTTTTAAAAGCTTTCAAGGAACTAACACAGGGCAGTAAGATATAGCAAATCACTCATTTGATCATGATATACATACCAGCATTGTTTTGCTATCTATGACAAATTGCCATACTCTATTCATACATAATAGGGATACGGGTGGTGCTGTGGTCTAAATTTTCCACACCTATCAGCTGATCACCCACTCCCACCACCCTTCTGAGTAATACCCCTCCCCACTCCCTCACTATATTTAAGGGTCTGGTGACTTCCGTTTCAGTGTATCTGAAGAAGTGTGCATGCACATGAAAGCTCATACCAAGAACAAACAGTTGATCTCTAAGGTGCTACTGGAAGGATTTTTTTTATTTTACTTTGTTTTGACTATGGCAGACCAACACGGCTACCCACCTGTATCTAAATTATATGTTCCTATTCAATTATCAAGAAATGCTGATACCAAGGTCATAAGCATAACATAGACAACAGCACTTACAGAGCAATCCTAAGCAGCAGTCATGTACAGTTGCAGTGACAGAGCCTCAGGAACACATTACTGCCAGTCCCCAGGCATCTCTCCAGGTAGGGACTCAAATCCCCCTATACTGCTCACAGCTGCTGTTTTACATCCCAATGCACCAGGAGAGCTCACACAGCACAGCCCTCCCCCCCCCCCATCCTTGGAGCAGGATATTTACAGTGCATACCAAAACCCTGCCTAAGGCAAGGGTTCAAGAAGTAGAAGGGAGGGACCAGGATTCATAATACAGGGTAGTGGCAGAGACGGAAAGTAACAGCAACAACCTCCAGTGGCTCTGTATACAGGGGACAAAGTTAGGAAGCAGAAGATGGGAGTTTGGCACCACTCACTTTTAGCAAGCCTGACAATAACAGCAGCAAAAACCCTGAGAGGGGCAACTGTCAGGAAACTCATAATAATATTAATAATAATAATAATATTTTTACCCCGCCCATCTGGCTGGGTTTCCCCAGCCACTCTGAGCGGCTTACAGCACATAAAAAATTGTAAAACATTAGACATAAAAACATTTCCTGACACAGGGTTGCCTTCAGATGTCTTCTAAAAGTCAGATAGTTGTTTATTTCCTTGACATCTGATGGGAGGGCGTTTCACAGAGCAGGCGCCACTACCGAGTAGGCCCACTGCCTCAAACTCACACTGCAAATGACACAGGGCAGTTCCCTACCACTCAGCCACAGGAAACAGATACATCACAGGGAATTTGCCTCTTCTCTTACTCACAATCTGCACACCAAGTCATCTATACCAGGAGTACCGGACTGCAGGAGAAGCCCTTGCCAGGTGGAGCAACTCAGATTTTACTTTCAGGAAGTGTAGAGCCCCACACTAGGAAAGGTGGGACTGTGCACCTTTCCACTTAAGCCAACCAGGAAGGGCACTACAGGGCCTGTAGGCTGTTCCCTATATGAACCAACCGGTGCTTTATTATGACATCACACCTCATGACTGCCTCATATACCCTGGCATTAGCTCCCATCCAACTTGTGGACGCTGAAAAGTCAGTCTTGTCTCGGGATTTTCATCCCAATGGGGTCAGCTGGAGCCAGATCCCAGAAACAACAGCAAAATAAAGCATATGGCAGTGTGGAATAGTTTATTGAACAGCTTCTGGGATGGAGGAGACCCCGAAAGGAAATGATACACATCTGGGGTTGCTAACCAGTCACTCCAGTAGGCGCCTTGCAAGGTGGCAAGTGTAGCATCCCGTATGGCACCAGCTCCACATAAAAAATGCCTTCATGTGTTGTATAACTACCATGGAGCTTGCCAGGGCACAGTAGCCTGTCTACAGGGAGCAGGAGAAGGAGCAGGAAGTATCCTGGCCACTAGTGCTGGTCAATGGCTGTGCCTCATGATATGAATAGAGTTGGTTGCCAGTTGGTTCCCCTAAATGGTTTCCCTAATTTCGGCAAAGGGAGACACTGTAAAAGAAAGACATGCGCTATGGCCTAAATCTATCTGTGCCACCACAACCCTCCCATGACACTGTTCATTTTAGGCATTCTGCCAGCGTATTTGTAGTGTTGTGTCAGTGTAGCCACCACGGTGATGGCATCTCCCTCATTCTACAAGTTCCTGACAAATCCTGTAGCTCCTCAACAGGCACAATTCATGGACAGAACTGTGGCCCTGGTATAGAATAATTAGACATGTCACTTGCTGGCGGTTCTAGGATGCAAAAACCAAAATTTCTTCCCAATATCTGGAAGAGCATTTTCAAAGGAAGAGTAGGGATGAGAAGCCTGACCAACACAGGACAAGTTATGCATCTTTAAGCCTTGCAATGTAAGTTAAAGTTAAGCACATGCTTAAATCTCTCCCATAATTAATGGACTTAAAGGGGCTCAGCTTTGGCATTGCACCCCTATTTCTGTAGAAATAAAGAGTCCTTGGCTCCAACAGCCAATTTGGAAAACGAAAATATGTAAGCTTTTTAATGCACATGCAGCATATTCATCAATATAATTCCCTTAGGCATGGTTGTACAGTATTCCCTAGGATATACTTAACAGCACAGCCACATTTTAAAGCATTTTGCTTCACTTTTTGTTCCAATTTGGTTACATTAATTTAAAAATACAGCTCAGCACAACAGCACTCATCATTTTAATTAATTTGCTTAAGACAAGTTAACTTTGACCAGATGGCATTTTATTGCATAGTTGCAATGTGCTGTCCTCACGTTAATGTTATAGTAACACATGCTTCCTATGATTTTGAAAGGTGCTGCTGTATATACTAGCAGAAATAATGCAGTGTCACAATATTGCATGTATGATATTGTCCAGTACGGTTTCCAAAATCTATTGGAAGTTACTACAGAGCAAAACATTGTGTTGCTTTCTAATAATAAATAATAGGAGCAATTATTTGTGATCAGATAATCATGTTTTAATAAATCTGCCAAGTTATTTGACCAGCTGGCCAACAATCCAAACTAAATAAATCCAATTAGTCCTTTAATGTAAATAAATGAAATGAGCAGAAAGGGACAATGGCTTCAAGCAGTTAACACTGCTCAGGGCTTTTTTCATTTAAAAAAAAAAGATGAATACAGGAATGATGGAAGTTTGATTTCCAGACTGTTACAAATTCACCTTTTTAATGACATCAAATACAGACATAAAACCAACATTTACTACGCCATCAAGAGAAGTTTATCTTTAGCACAGAGCAAGTAACACACACCCATATACACAAACACCTTTGGTTGATTCAACAGCATAGAAGAAAGGCCATCATAAATTATTTTTCAAACAAACCCAAAACCCGAGTACAATAGTAGCAACACAATAACTTATTCAAAGCAATGTACCAACATATTGACTTCTAGGCTAGCAGAGAGGGATCAGCTGAAGGGTACAAACCCAGAGAGTAATCCCTGTTGATCTCTATGGGACTCACTTCCCACTAAACATGCATAGCTTTGGGCTTCACATCATTTAAAGCAATAGCAGCCTTTCCGATTTTGTTCATCATCCCTGCTTGCTCCATCTTCCTCTGCCTGCCCCCCTTTCCCTTAACACGGTCTCTTCACTTAATGCCAAGCCAGTTGTGTGCCATTCGGCCCCTAGCGCTGGAATTACCTGCAAAGGCAGTTAAGGGGCAGCACAAACGCCACACTGGAGCCCAAACTCCGGAAGCCAAGGTGGTGGGGGGGGGGGGAAGAGAGCTGATCTTCAAGAATATATATATATCCCAAGGAATCCCAGCCCAGTTTTTTTCCTCTAAGCTACCCTGGCGCCGTCCTAACGTCAAAGTCAGCCGGGAATCTGCCTCCCCGCATGACCCAGCTCGGAAATGTGGGCATAGCAGAAGCAGAGTCCAAGCGAGCAATCGCCTCGGGAGCAGCGGCACCAGACACATTCTCCCTTCCCCTGCAGCACCAGGCACTGCGAGAAAGGAAACCGGCAAAAAAAGAAAAGAGGTGGACAATTATCAGTCCTCGCAGAAAGCCAGAGAGAGAGAGAGATGCACCAAAATGGAAGCTGGCGGGCAACTTCCCTCATCGATTCTGACCACCGACTGACACCCGACCCTCCCCCCCCCCCCCATCTCCGGCAGGACTCCCGTCGTCCCCAGAGCCAAAGGCGGGTCCACAAGTCCTTCAAACCGCGTCTTCCCCACCCCCACTACCCCCCACCCCACCCCGGCCCGCATGCATAGGTTGTCAGGGTGCGGGACACCTTGAGGTGCCGGTTCTTTTTCGCGCCAGAAGGAAGGAAGGAAGGAAGCCCACCTTCAGCCTGGGCAGCTGCGCGCGCGCCCAGCGGCTCTCCAATATCCCGGACCCGCAGAGGCGTCGGCGGCGTGTCCAGCTATGAGGCGCGAGTCTCCCGAGCGCGAGGCGGGCGTCCCATGAGGAGACCAGTCGCTGACTGCTGCTTCCTCGGCGCTACCCTGGCGGCTGTCACGGGAGAGTGACGGCTTTCCACCTTCGCCGGCTCGCTCTCCCGACAGGGGGGCTCCTCCTTCTCCTCGGCGAGCGCTGACGGGGCGGCCGCAGCGGAGCCAAAGCGTCGGGTCGTGGCAGCGGCAGCGGCAGCGGCAACGGCAACGACCCCGGCCAACCCGTTCCCGCCCTCGTCGCCCTCTCCGGGCTGCTGCGCTGCCTCCCGCCGCCGACACCTGGCCGGGACGCCAGGCGGCCAATCAGAAGGAAGCGGTGGCTCCTGAGGGAGGAGGAGAGGCTGAGGCGGTTGGTAAGGGAACGCGCGCCTCGGTCGCGCGCTTTGGTCGCGGTCGCGCTTCCCGGATCTGTCTCCAGCGAGCTGATCTTCTTGCCTCTCCGTCGGGGTGGGGTGGGCGGCGCGCGCGCGCGCACCGATTCCCCGTTTGCGCGCTGTGCGAATGCCAAGGCCGTGGCGCGCGCCCACGTTGCAGCAGTTGGGGGGCAGTATCGTCAGGGAGCGGCGGGAAGGGAGGCAGCTGCTGCACACGCACCTCAGGAGAAAGCAGCAGCCAGGGAGGGGCTTTAAGTTAAAGCACAAGGCGGAACCCCCCCCCCCCGCAACAGTCTTGGAATGTGGGGATGTTATAACATAGAGGAGAGGGGGCTTTTGAACATGGGCAAAGTGCACTGGAGGACCGCAGGGAGCACACAACTCCTATGTGGGTTTAGGGAAAAGGTTTCCAATTATATTTTATTAAGTTGAAACATTTTTAACATACACAGTCAAAGCAATTTCGACTTTTCTCTTATTTTTGTTGACTTGCCTCCCTATCTTCTACCTATTAAATCATAACCCCAGTACTGTGTATTATAATCGAATTCTGATCCTCGTGGTTCAAATCCTGCGTGTGATAATATTTATTTAAGTAGTCTGAAAAGGGCATCTCATCCTTAGATTCTCTTGAGTTTGCCGTTAATTTTGCCTGTTCTATTCTGCGGGGAAAAGGGTATTCCTTGGCAAGCAGGCCTGTGCCACTGCATCTTTCCCTTTCTGAGATGATGCATGGGGAAAGGTGGCTTGTCAGTTTATTGCATTATTATTTTCTGCACAGCTCAAGTGCATTTTATAGTCCAGCATTAAGACAGGTATTTTTAAAAAGCCAAAACAAATGCCATATAGTAATAGCATTAGTAAAATCAGTATGTTCCACATAGGAAAAGGAGAGAAGCGGGGAATGGTGGTCATTTTTTGTATTTTAGAACTCAAAGGGCTTATGTTTATCATTCCGGAAGCATCATTTCTGCATCTTCAACCTTCAGTGTTTGCGAAATATACTGCAGACTGTGGAGAAGTTAGTATTCAGCGGAGCTGGCTAGGGGCCGACTCCTAGCACCAGAATTGGCAAAGGAGGCACTTTGCAAAGAAGGGAAAGGTGGCGCCTGCAACATTTATTCTTGAAAGGCTTAGAATCAAATTGTGGATTGCTAAAAAGAAGGGCGTGGATCGTGTGCTGTAAAGTTTGTTTCATTCTCAGCTGAAGACAAGGAAGATGAAACTGCAGCAGCCAAAAATAAGAGAGTCTGGCACTATATTTTGCCAGGGGCCAATGGCTGGATGGACTGCTTACGATTTGTTTATAAAGCGCATCACGGTTTTTGTGTAGCTTTCATACCAAAATATGGAGGGAAAGAGAGAGCGAGGAAGAAAGCAGTTGCCTAAACCATAAAATGAATCTGTAGAAGTTGGAAAGTGAGCGAGGTCCCAACTAATGAGGATCGGCAACTTAAGTTGACAGGCTATGCACAACTTGCAGATTTAACATACAGAATCAGAGAGCAAGAAGAACATACGTTTAAAGAAGATCGGAAAATATTTATTGAATATAGTGAAAATAACTGTGTACAGCTGAAAATGCTGGCAGCATTAAGATAAATTCAACAGAGCAAATAATTTTTGATGGATGTAATAGCGGAAAACTGATTGAAATAGTTATTGTAAAATATGCAGGGATATAAGAATTGCAAAATGAACCATGGAAAGAGAAGAAGGGAAGTCACTGGATGTTTTAAAGTTTGTAAAATGTTTATTTGAAATTGTGAAATAGAAAATTGAATAGAAATTATTATTTTTAAATGAATCTGTAGAAGTAGAAGTGGGTCTTGAATACTCAAGCTATCAGATGAACAGTACAATCACAGAATCATAAGTGTGGGAATCACATGCTATGCTCTAGGGTTTCCCCAATTTTTTCTCTTTCCATTGTATTGTGTTCTCCCCACCCCCATTTTATTATAATAAAACTCCTTTTTTAAAAATCCTGTAGAATCACTTTTAATAATTAGTTCTTGAGTTTAATCCCAATCCACCCCTTCTCTCCCTGTCCAATTTTCCTTGTGTGTTGTGGTCTTTTAGATTGTAATCCTGCAGGCAGGGACTGTCTTGTTCTAACGGTATGTAGGCCACCACACTTGGAGCGTTTTTGGCTGAAGGGCGGGCTACCAAATACTCTAAAGTATTTATTATATTTTAATACTTTTAGAGTTGAGATGATCCCTGGAGCTAGTCCAGCTCCCTGTTCAGTGCAGGAATCTTGCAACTACAGCAGGAGGTTTAGCTGAGTGCTTCAGCGTTCCCTGAATTGCTGGAATAACTGTATCCTTGCAGAAAACTAAATCCATCACTATTGTTTCTAAAGGTTTATGAGAAGCCCGTAAAGCAGATCACCTTAGGGAAGAGTTGAACAGGGAGTTAGAATGTACTAATCAACCTAAAAAAAATGGGAAGTGGTTTGTTGGATCCATATGAAATGTTTTTCTAGATTTAAAATTTGTTGAGCAAAAATTGTTGCTTTGGGTGTACTGGACTCCACATATTTTTATGACGGCATTGTTTAATTTAGATAGATTCTGGAGATGTAATGCTGGAAGTGGCTCATTGAAGCACATGATGTGGGTTTTCCAGTGATATCGCCAGTGAGAGCCAGTGTGGTGTAGTGGTTAAGAGTGGTAGACTCGTAATCTGGTGAACCGGGTTTGCTCCTCCGCTCCTCCACATGCAACTGCTGGGTGACCTTGGGCCAGTCACACTTCTCTGAAGTCTGTCAGCCTCACTCACCTCACAGAGTGTTTGTTGTCGGGGAGGAAAGGTAAGGAGAATGTTAGCCGCTTTGAGACTCCTTCGGGTAGTGATAAAGCGGGATATCAAACCCAAACTCTTCTTCTTCTTCTTCTTCTTCTTCTTCTTCTTCTTCTTTTGTTGTCCATATTAATTTTGTATTGGCAAAAACCTTGTTATTTGTGGCTGTTCATGTACTTTTCAATTATATCCCTGTCATATGACAACTAAATACAGGACAACAAAAATGGACTTTATGAGCCTTAACGGTTGCTAAGAGAAATAAACACTTTGAGCCTGGAAGCATAAATATTCACCCTCTATTGTGCAACGAAGACAATGTCCTTGCTGCATTAGAACATACTTTTATAAACATCAATTTTGTTTAGATACCTATTCGGGCATTTGGGTGGCACATATTCATTTGTATATGTAAATTAAGATGGATATGGTGGTGTTTATTGTACAGTTAATACGAGCTAAGGGGGAGTTCTGTCCTCTCCTTTCCTATCTCTCTTTTCTTTTTCTTTATAAATATTCAATAAAAACTTTTTTTAAAAAAGATTTAGCTGAAACCTGCATCTCTACAACTTCTATGCATTTGTTGCAGTTTACCCATCAGTTGTAGTTCTGAAAAAAACAAAGAACAGGTCCGTTCCATCTTCTGCATGACAGCTTTCAAATATTTTAAGAGCGTTATCATGTCTCCGCTCACTAGAAGGACAGATCCTGAAGTTGAGGCTCCAGTACTTTGGCCACCTCATGAGAAGAGAAGACTCCCTGGAAAAGACCCTGATGTTGGGAAAGATGGAGGGCACAAGGAGAAGGGGACGACAAAGGATGAGATGGTTGGACAGTATTCTCGAAGCTACTAACATGAGTTTGGCCAAACTGCGGGAGGCGGTGAAGGATAGGCGTGCCTGGCGTGCTCTGGTCCATGGGGTCACGAAGAGTCGGACACGACTGAACGACTGAACAACAACAACATCATGTCTCCCCTTATTCTTTCGTTCTCCAGGCTAAACACACCCAGCTCTTTCAACTGCTCCTCATAGGAAATGGTTTCGAATACAATCCTATACACACTTAACCTAGAAGTTTGCCCCACTGAGTTCAGTAGGACTTATTCCTAAGGAAGCGTATATAGGAATGTAATTCCTTCTGTGTGCATTGGACTCACGCTGGCTTTCTTGCTTTCACTGTAAAGTGGGAGACAACCTTCAACACCCTTCTTCTGCAGGCTAGATTTACAATTATGCTGTGTTGTAGATTCTAGCCAAACTTGAGAGCCTGCTGTGGGGAAAATACTTTGTGGAGATTGCAGTATTCCTGGGTGGTTGTTTTTTTTTTTTTAATGTAGGTCATCCTTCTGCATTCGCATCTGCTCAAGTGGCAAGTCTCGGACATAAAAGTATAATTGCTGGTAGCCGGGTTAGTCTGAAGATGTGTTGTTTGTTTGCTGTTTCAAATTTCAGTTGAGCAGTTGTCAGGAACAGTAGCTCACAGATTGCCTCTAGGCCTCCAAACAGCTTTATCTGACCCCTTAGTGGGCCATATCAAATTTAATCAAGTTATGATACACAAATATAATGTCAACAGTTACAATTCAATTCCTTCAGGATCCTAAGAAAGGCTCCTTCATGTTTTGTGCGTTCATATGCAGATGTCTTTAAACTTAGAATCATAGAATTGTAGAGTTCAAAGGGACCCTGGGGGTCATCTAGTCCAACCCCCTGCAATGCAGGAATATTTTGCACAATGTGGGGCTCAAACCCACAACCCAGAGATTAAGAGTCTCATGCTCTACCAGCTGAGCTACTCAATAAGTTCATGGAAGCAGTTAAAACCCAAAGTTTCCATTTTCTTTCTTTAACTGATTGAAAGCTCCGTTGTGTCTTTGGATAAAGAGTCCTAGCTGGACAGATAGTACCTAATTAGGTGACAAGCAGAAGGCGAAGATCCATATTTTGTGCTGTGGAGCTCTTGCATCTGAATGCTTTGTTACAGCAAGCTGGAGTTATGACTGTGGAATGCACTCCTGCCCTAATATCTCAAAACTCTCTTCTCCTTTATTATGTTTACTTTGCATTACAAGCAAGCAGGGAGAACAGAAACAAGACAAAGCAACTGTCAGATTTATGAGAAAGTCAAGTGCTTGACAGAAGGAAAAGGACAGACTCAGGAGCAGAACCTATCTCCTTAGGACAGGAGGTTCTGTAATATTTCTCAGCAGAGGACCTAGAAAAAAGAAGATCTTGATAGGCTTTTTTTATTTGTTGCAACCTCTGGCCAGTGGTAAAAAATTCTATTCATCACAAAATCAAGAAGATCTGCCCTATTGCTATTAAATTTGTCATGAATTCTCTACTTCATAATCTGATCAATTTTCAGAAACTTCTGATGGGGCAAAAAATCACCAGAGTTATAGTAGTTTGTATGGAGTTACAAAGGTCCCATTGCTTGCAGCCATTTTCTTTAAAGCAAAAGCTATTTCAAGATCCACATTTTTTAAATGTTGAATAATCTACTGGAAAATTTTGCCATGAATACTAGATATAAAAAGAGAAATGAAAGACCAAGAAAAAAAGAGGGTTGCCGTACATCCAGAATTTCCCGAACCTATCTGGAATACTGCAGTTGGCAGCAGTGTCCGGGTGGAAATCGGTCAAATGTCCATGAAAATCCAGACGTATGACAGCCCATGTCGGCAGTGCCATCTTTGCCGATTTTCCATTAAAAAAGCTCAAAAACGGCATTTTTTGTGATTTTGCCAAAAAAGCTCAACACCTTTTCTGTCCAGGTTTTCACTGTTTGAAATATGGCAAATATAGGTGCCTTTTGTCTAAATTATGCTTATTGTTTCCATTGTGTTGAGAGTTAAGATGGGTGCCTTAATTTGCCAGTTACATGCTTTTTGCTACATGAGTGAATTTGTAAGTGCCCTTAACTCTCATCTTAAAGTTTTATTAAATCCAAGTATGAGGGGAAACCCAGATGGGTGGGGTATAAATAATAATAATAATAATAATAATAATAATAATAATAATAATAATAATTTATTATTATTATTATTACTATTAACTTCAATCCAATAACTTTGTTTTAATCTAGCTCTCTGTGTGACATTTGAAATCAGACTGGGAGGGGGGAATTGCATCTGTTGGCCACAAATATTTCTAGAAAGGAAAATCCTAGCCAAGAGGTTAAAGAAGTTGAAGGTTCTATTTTAAAATCTCATAGCTACATGTTTTCCATGTCATTTGGACCGATCATATGTTATGACCTATACTTATGTTTCATTTGCTGTAACAAACAGTCTGGCCATAACTCTCTCATAGTGATAAAATGAACAGTATTCTCTGGAGCTTCATTGTAGTAATAGCAAAAGAACTCAAGATATTGATTTATGAAGAAAGCATGCTATCTTCAACCTGAAGCATTCTATTTTCATTCCTCAATATTGGCTATATTTCCCAAATAGCAACTGCCATCAGACCGCCTTTATTAAAAACTAGCAAAATGCCCATCAGAATGATATGTGGAGAGGAGAGTACTTTGTGCTCTCTCCTTCCTGCCCTCATAGGTGACTGTTGGAAGAGCAACAGTAGAATTGGGCCTGGTGAACAATGTATTTTGTTCCATGACAGCAGCAGAGGCCTAGGAGAGCCTAATGGGCCACTCCCCATAAGCTGGCAAGGTGGCTGCTAGGATTATGGACCTATTAGTATTTTGCTTTCTGAAACTAGAACTTGGAGCCACTAAACCTTACACTATTCCTTAAAGATCACCAAGGTCATATTATTAATGGCACAGGATGCTTCAGGGCTAAGTGTGACGTGGGGCGGTCATGTTCCATGAATACGAATTGCCATTCAGGGAAGGAAAGTTAGGATCCATTGAAGTTTATCCAAAATTTCAACCTAATTCTAAAATCCACTGCTTCTTGTTTCATTAGGCAGGAAAGACCATTCTTCTTCTTCTTCCTGACCTCATTTCAAGTGTATGATAAATCCCATAACTTTCCTCTCCTTTGGCCTAATTGGACCTATCTTATCAAAATAAATTGCCTCCTAGTGCACTTAGCATCCTCACAATTCTTCTCCAGTTTGTCCATGTGGTGGCCTGCAGATTCATCTTGAAAGGAGAACATCAGCAATATCGTTCACTCATAATATATGATCAACCATTAGGAGTGGGAGTTCTTCAAGCTGATCTTTGATCACCCAAGGAGTGCTATTATGTCCTATTTCTAAAACGGGTTTGTAACAAATGATAATACCAATCAGCATCACTGTGTTGTAAACAACAAAGGTCAAAACTAATTTGCTGCATCACTAGGCACATAGTAATACAACAGCCGTGCCTGTAAATATTTAAAGGGCTTAAAATATTTAATGTGCAGTCCTAAAAATACAGACGCTATTTACAGACTTATTATGCACTTGAGGCCTGGAGTCAAATTTCCACTTAATTCAGTTTTTCTGCAAATAGCTGCTTCTGGTCACTATGTGGACTAGGGTGGTAAATCACATGATGGGTAGATGGATGTGATTCTTCAGTAGCATTCATATTCCTGACACCATGCAGGATCAGGCCAAGGATGAATCCAGCATCCTGCCTACAGTAGGTTACAGAAGAGTTTGGATTTGATATCCCGCTTTTCACTACCCGAAGGAGTCTCAAAGCGGCTAACATTCTCCTTTCCCTTCCTCCCCCACAACAAACACACTGTGAGGTGAGTGGGGCTGAGAGACTTCAGAGAAGTGTGACTAGCCCAAGGTCACCCAGGAGCTGGATGTGGAGGAGTGGAGACGCGAACCCAGTTCCCCAGATAACGAGTCTACCGCTCTTAACCACTACACCACACTGGCTGACAATGGAAAGCCCAAAAACTTCCAGGAAGTCCACAATCTGGGCACAAAAGCCAACACCCAGGGCCGTCTTAGGCAGCGTTTGGTGCCCCAAACGTGCCGCCTCTCCGGCTCTGGGGCCACCTCCCTCCCATGCTGGCCGCACCTCGGGAGGAGAGGTGGGCGAGTGGGGGATGAGGGACGTGGCGATGGAGCGGCGTGGGACTCTGCACACCCTTCCAGCTCTCCAGCTGGGGCTCCCTGCACAGGATGGGAGGCAAGGGCGGCCGGCTCACAGCCTGCCCGGGAGCGGCATGGGCGGCAGCGGCGGCGGCACGCAAGCACCCGTCCGCCCATGAGGGCGGGTTGGGGAGGGGGCGCACGGTATACCAGCGGGCTCGCGGGGGCGTCCCTGGGGGGCCGGCACCCTGCTGCGCCGCGCCAGTAGCCCCTATGGATAAGACGGCCCTGCCAACACCCTCCTCAGTTGCTTGTCCCCTCCAGGACCTGGTGCCACCATTGTGTGAATTCCAATCCTCACAAGGCGTAAAGCTCTCCCAGACAGAGGCGTTGTTCTTGGTAACTCCTTTTGCAGTTAGGCCATTTCTTGACTCTGCAACTTGTGTTTCAGCTTTGCCTCTTGCCGTGCTTCTTGGTTCTGCCTTTTCTCTTTGACTGCAGTTTCATCCTGAACTTTGGACAGCGCATCTGCACAAGCCTTCCACAAGCTGCAGAAGGTGGGGACAACAAGCCCAGCCAGGCCACCCGGGGATCAAGAAATGAGAAATGAACTGAAAGAGAGGAAAGAAAAACACTTGCTCTACAAGTTGGTGGCTTTAAACAAGGAAATTGCTCTTGGAATGCAGCCAAGGACCAAGGCTGTCAAGCCTGTTATGCAAAAGTAGGGAGGAAGGCGTTTGTTCTGGGTTTCCACAAGAGAACGACACCTCTGAAAAGCACACTCATTGCACCTCTGGGGTTCCCAACCTAGGGAGCAGGATTCTTTTCATTGGCAATGCTGTTTCTGCTTGGTAACTGTGATCTTCATCTACATCCTCCAGTTGTGGCCTTTGCTTTTGTCCCAACTCTTCCACGCCAGTGCCAGGAGCGTAAACATTGTTGCAAAAGTTGGGTGCTACCCCCACTCTCTGCCGAGCGATAGTATGATCCCAGAGGGTTCCAGGCACTCACCCAGGGTCTGTGTTCCTTTGGAGAATTGAGAGACTGTAGTAGCTTTAATAAATGTGGTTTTTTCCACCTATTTACGCCTTCAGCCTGCATGGAGGGAGTCCAGATCTTACAGCATGATCCTTTCAAGAGGGGCTTGTAATCCACAGCAGTGCAGCCCTAGAGTCCAAGGCATCTCTCCCAGCCAGTCTGCAGCCAGCCTGCCCAAGATGGATCCTAGTATTTCTTCTCATAACACCTTGCAAAAAGACTCCCTTTTTGTGGCACCTCACACCCAGTTACCCTGACACCATCTGTCTCCCCAGGCCAAAGGATCCCTCTCTGGTGGCCCCCCAACCCCTTTTGTCATGTTGACAGATTTGCTCTTCGCTCGGCCAGCCAGTCGAGCTTATGGTTTGCATAAGCGGCATAGTGGTTTAGATCACAGCGCCACCTGCGTGTTATTGTTACCTTAAAAGGGTGTGTATGGCTAGTTCACACTGGTTCTCCAGGCCAAAAGAATACAGCAGTGCATGGAAATTATTCAGTTGTTATTCAAACCACAGTGAGAGTAACGGTCCAGGGAATTCTCCAAATTCTGGACACAGAATACAAAATTCAAGACACCTTTATAACTTCTTACCCTGTGCCCTGATTCTTCCAAACGTAGGAGCCGACTCCTAGGGGCTTCGGCAAAACAGATTGTGGGGTTCTCTTGATGGTGGCTGCTGCCTCTGCCTGGTTCTCTTTGTCTCTTGCTTTGAGGGAGCATTGCAACGTGACAGACATGATTTCCCAAACAACTTGTTTCCTCTCTCCTCCCGGCTGCGTATCGCATATGGCAGCTTTTCCACTCAAGTACAGTTGTGGTAGTGCATCTTCAAACCCAACATAACTGGAGTACAAAATTGCTTGGCCCATCATAGTAGTCTTTCCAACAGCCTTTTCAGCAATGACAGATGCAAGGAATAAATTTAGCTTCTCTGCAGACTCACTATAATTTCCCAGTCATTCTTTCTCAGGTTTGTCATCCAGCACTAGAATTGCCTCTCTGGCCAGTTTCTTGATTCGAATGCATTTGAAGAAACGTGCACTGTTTGTTTTAGGCAATATAACCCTCAAATTATTGTGCTTTTTACAGAGTTGTGCTCCTCTTATATTTTTTCTCATTTTGGTAAAGCTTCCACCTTTTACAATAAGTTTTTTGCCTTTCCTCATTTCCTTGTTTGTTCTTCGGCTTGTTTGTACCTTTTCGCCATGGCTGTGCTCTGAGCTGAAGTCTGGAGCAGGTGAAGAACAAACAGAAATCAGAAGAAACAAAATCGAAAATTCTTTCTAGTAGCACCTTAGAGACCAACTGAGTTTGTTCCTGGTATGAGCTTTCGTGTGCATGCACACTTCTTCAGACTATGGCAGACCAACACGGCTACCCACCTGTAACAGAAATCAGAAGAAGAGGGCAAACCAGAAGAGCAAACCTGGAAGTACCAAACACAGTAGAGCTCAGATAGAACTTGTTTCTCAAGCAAAGCTCCAGCGAGGCAGGAAGTCTTTTCCTCCTTCCTGTCTAGAAGGAGCCACACTTATCAGTGCCTAGAAAGCCGGAGGCAAAAGGTCTGTGCTTTCAAGTGCCGTTGTTGTTGTTCAGTCGTTCAGTCGTGTCCGACTCTTCGTGACCCCATAGACCAGAGCACGCCAGGCACGCCTATCCTTCACTGCCTCTATTGGAGTGCTTTTTTTTTCCTCCAGCGCTTTCCCCATGAAAACCCATTCTTTACCACTGAATCGGAGCAAACATTAATCTGCTTCTATCATATTTTAGGGACGCGGGTGGCGCTGTGGTCTAAACCACAGAGCCTAGGGCTTGCCGATCAGAAGGTGGGCGGTTCGAATCCCCGCAATGGGGTGAGCTCCCGTTGCTCGGTCCCTGCTCCTGCCCACCTAGCAGTTCAAAAGCACGTCAAGTGCAAGTAGTTATAAATAGGTACCGCTCCGGCGGGAAGGTAAACGGTGTTTCTGTGCGCTGCTCTGGTTCACCAGAAGCAGCTTAGTCATGCTGGCCACATGACTCAGAAGCTGTCTACGGACAAATGCCGGCTCCCTCGGCCAGTAAAGCAAGATGAGCGCCGCAACCCCAGAGTCGTCCGTGACTGGACTTAATGGAAAGGGGTCCCTTTACCTTTATCAAGGAAGTTTAAGGCTCTGTACACACTTAAAACACATGGTGCCCCCTCAAAAAAATAATGGGAACTGTAGTTTAAGTTGCTGCCAATTATAGCTCTGTGAGGTTGCTGCCAATTATAGCTTTGTGAACTCTGGTTTCCGTCACAGTGTTCCGATGTGCCAGAAGTGGTTTAGTCATGCTGGCCACATGACCCAGAAAGCTATCTGTGGACAAACGCCGTTTACCTTCCCATCGCAGTGGTACCTATTTATCTACTTGCACTGGTGTGCTTTTGAACTGCTAGGTTGTCCGGAGCTAGGACAGAGCAACGGGAGCTCACTCCATCGCGGGGATTCAAACCACCAACCTTCTGATTGGCAAGCCCAAGAGGCTCAGTGGTTTAGACCACAGTGCCACCCGCGTCCCTACATAATGTCTACACAGCCTTTGATAATATCCAAGCTTCCTGAAGACATTTGAGACTCTTGACTGTCCCTTCCAACTTCCTTCAAACTAATCCCATCATCATTTTTAAGCGTTTTCTCTTCTGAAATGAAATATGACTGTGTTAGACTTTCTGGACAAGTTTTCATATTTCTTGAATTTAACAGAACTGTCCCAAGTGATTAAAAAACACATCATGAACCAAATCCTGGGCATCCCTGACTAAATGTACAAAGAGACAACCATTTATCTAAAAGTTTTGTCCTTTTGTCACAAGCTGCTCTCTTAATCTTTTTGTTTTGTCCCGTTCTCTTAAATGACTCCACCTAATCTCCTTTGCTTCCTCCTATGCCTGGCACAGTCTAGAGCTTTTACACAATGCCAGTTCACTCTTTTCCTACATATTCCTTGCCAATAATCGTTTTTTCCTTGTAGGTCCCCCCCCCCCACAACTCCTTATTCCTCATCTGCAGGCATTTTGCTTTTAAAGTATATTGGGATGTCACCCTCATTTGTTCCAGGATTGAACACAAGCACGATTTCCAATGACTTAATTTCCCAGCTTCCCTGGCCCAAACAAAAGCTTACTCAGGTTTTTTCCTGGCGATAATATTGGTACACATGTGGATAAACATCATTCAGTAATTGGAAATTTTGATTAGTCTTTTCGGAAAGATTGCCAAATGTTCCCGTAATGTGTATGCTGAGAACACCAGGCTCTGATAATGAAATTGTGGTGTGGTTAGTACCGAGTCATGTAAAATCCGAAGCATGCAACCATTAGCCAGATTCTGCTGCAAAAGGCTAACTTCCTTTTCAGAAAAGTTTTTGAAAATTTGTCATATTACTTTATATTGTATTGGCCTGGAAACGTAAGAGCCCTGCTGAATCGTATTCAAGGGTCTTATCTGTACACCATCCTGTTTTCCACAGTGGCCGGCAAATGGTATTCTGAGATATACTGCCTTTGAATCTGGAGGTTCCATTTAGCTATAATGGGTAATGCTCATCAACAGACCTGCCCACCTAAGTCAAAGAAAGCCTTCTGGTGTTCTTTACAGTCTACTTTGAATATTACCACCCTGAACAAGTTGGTATCATCTGCAGAATTGGCTGCTGAGATCGTTCCCAATACAGATCCTTGGGGGTCCACACTGCTTCCTTCTCTCTGCTGTGAAAACTGCAGCAGGATACGTTGTTGATTTATTTTTCTTGTTGGCTTTCCAAGTTAAACCCTAGGTATTATTGTTTGAGAAAATATGGCTAATGTATTCACAAAGCTATACGGCAAAATTTCCTTTTATAAATTTGAATAATGGAAGTTACATATGCAGGATGCTAACACCTTACCCACACACACAATTGTTCTTAAATTGTCTCTGTGAAAAATCTCTGGAGGCATTTTTCATGCATTAGTAGCCCTGTTTCAAAAATGTAAAACATCTCATTTTTCTCATTTTCTTAGGGAAAAGGTTAGTCATACTCAGTTGCAGCATTGTTCACACAAAACATGGCCCGGTAGAAAATAAATCTGGAAAACCTGCAACGCAGGCAAAATACAAAAATCAATTATTTGCCTCTATTAGAACAACATTTTTAAAAAAAATCTTCAAATTTGTTTGAAAGCGGGGGTGGGGGTGGGGTGGGGTTTCCCCCAGAGAGCCATCAAAAGAACTTGTACTTCTAGCTAGTTCTTCTTCCTTTGGAAGAAATAAGTTTTCAAACCTATTAAACATCTCATATGAATTGAACGACATCAGGGATTCAAAGGGCAACAGAGCTAACTCTGCATACCCATATTATTCTTGCTAATCTGAAAGAGCTGCTTCACACAAGGGCTTTCTGCTCATGCCTGGGGTATCCGGGTACATTGTGCTGTTTCGCTAAGATCCACCTATACCAATGTCCAAAGAGTTGCTCTAGCTTAGCAAAGTGTTAAGTATAGAACAGAGTCTCAAGTGCAAAATGCTCAGTCAAAGTTCCAAATAATAGATAGTCCAGGACAACATTGCCTGCGATTAGTAGCCAAGCCTGAAGAATCTTAACACATATCCGTTGAACCTGCCTGACAGATACAATCAAAAAGGATTTTTTAAAACTATTTGACACTTGAATAAATCATAAATAGAACAAAGCGATACATGCTATTGTGCTACGTATCATTCCTAGTATAATTTTCAGGGTTTCAAACGCAGTTGCAGTTACAGAGAACCAGGCAAGAGGGCCTTCTCGGCAGTGGCACCCACCCTGTGGAACGCCCTCCCTTCAGATGTCAAGGAAATAAATAACTATACAACCTTTAGAAGACATCTGAAGGCAGCCCTGTATTGGGAAGTTTTTAATGTTTGACATGTTATTATGTTTTTATATGTGCTGGAAGCCACCCAGAGTGGCTGGGGAAACTAAATAAAACAAAATAATAAAACACAATAATAAAACAATAACATAATATGTTGTTGTTGTTAAATATGCTTTAGCAAAGGTACAAGCTATATTGAATGTTTAGTTGGTGTGATGCATAATTTGAACCTACAAGATATACTAAAAGATGCTGATACAAAATCCAATCACTCATATTCACCATGCAACTACGGTAACTATTTTCAGTCATTCAACCCAACACAAAACCTTCAATACAAGGAGGGGAGAAGCAAATGATGAAAACAAAGCAAAGCAAAATAAAGAAAAGCATTGAAACATCCGTTGGGAGTCGACAGAATTTTTAAATGATGTACTAAGATGCTGCTGAATGACAAATTGCATCCTACACGTAGATAAGAATTACTCCAGTATGAGTCCCATTACAGTTTTCTGGCATAGTTTCCATTTAAGTGAGCTGCAGCCTTACCCTGTGCTAGAACATGTAGACAAAAACGCCATCACAAAATCCAGATTTTGAAACATTCCGCTGCCATTCCGTAATGATTTGAGTCTTATGTGAATTCAGCATATAGATTGGATCTTATTTGTATAGGTCTATTTCTCACAGAGGCAGTGAAGATATATCTGGGCAGCATCACTTCACACCTGCAATCAGAAGTGGCCAAGACACAGATTTACCAGCTCAAAGAGAAATAGGCCATTCATAGGTTCCATCGTTTGCTAACCATTAGGTCCAGTTGCGGACGACTCTGGGGTTGCGGCGCTCATCCAGAGCAGCGCACGGAAATGCCATTTACCTTCCCGCAGGAGCAGTACCAATTTATCTACTTGCACTTTTTGGGGTGCTTTCGAACTGCTAGGTTGGCAGGAGCTGGGACCAAGCAACGGGAGCTCACCCTCTCGCAGGGATTCGAACCGCTGACCTTCCGTTCGGCAAGCCCTAGGCTCTGTGGTTTAGACCACAGCGCCACCTGCGTCCCCGAGAAAGAAGGTGTAGAAATAGCCATTTGTTATGTTTGTTTCTCCCTATGTAGTCCTTGGTGCATCCAGATATCTGCACACATACCCTCCAACATTTATCTGATGAAAATAGGGACATCCTATTCAATGATGATGATGTGATGATAATTTTATTATCTATACCCCACCCATCTAACTGGGTTGCCTCAACACATTGAAAAACCTAATAAAACATTAAGTAAAACTTACCTATATAGGGCTGCCTTCAGGTGTCTTCTAAAAGTTGCGTAGTTACTTATGTCCTTGGGGGGTCGCATAACTCCATACCTTTCAACATTTCTCTGATGAATATAGGGACATCCTAAGGAAAAGCAGGACATTCTGTAAGTCTGGGAATGTCCCTGGAAAATAGAGACATTTGGAGGGTCTGTGCACAGCACCTAAGAGCCTCATTTGAATGTCTGTTGTCACCTTTGCCTTTAAGCTCTTACCAGATGCATACTAATGGGGCTTATCCACACTTTTCCTCTGCTCTTTCCAAGCATAAACCAATTTAAAGCTATGAGTCTGAGCACCCCCAACTTTCTTTCTTTCTTTCTTTCTTTCGCTCCAAAGCTTTTTCCGCAAAAACCCACTCTTTAAAGCTCAGTTGGAGCAAATGTCAATTGACAGAAAACCCAAACAGACATTTATGCCGATTCTGCTTTAAAGAGAAGATTTTCATGAGGAAAGCTTGGGGAAAAACAACCAACACAACACACTTGGACATGGAGCGTTAAAGGACGGACCTGTCTGGAAAGAGGGGGGCAAAATGTAAGCATGGGTGACCTCATAGCCTTGTCACCACAAGCCAATATTTTTATTCTACCTGAGGGAAGAGTTCTGGAGAACATGAAAACATGCACATTATTTTGTGATATTTTGGTTGGCCCTGGTGGGGATTTTGGAATTTTCATTATGGGAAAAGATGGCTATCTTTACTTTTTGCATAGAGTCTTTTTAAAAACAGTGTAGAACACCACACATATATCAACTCTATAAAAGCCATTATTGAAATAAATATCTATGTGTGATGCATTTTAATCTGTAAGAACCAAACAAAATGAGAGTTTAAAAGCCAGATTAGTAAACAAATTATTTGCTTGCAGACGAAGCAGGTCAATTAAAAACAACTTGTTAATTTCATGGTTCAAGCACATGCTCTACAATGATATTTTATTTTCACTGGAGAACGAACATAAGACTTTGCAATTTGGTTGCAATGTTCACATAGCTTCGCTCAATAATCATGACAAACATCAATTATGTCTTGTGTTGTTTATTAGAAAGTAGATGTCTGTGTTACAAATGGGGTATGTGCACACTCAACTAATGTTTAAATGAATTGCCAATATTGCAAAAATCATTTCTGTGAACAAATATTAAAACGAGCAGAAGACATGTGAAGTAATGATCTTAACTAAAAGGGAAAGGGGGCGGGGGGAGTTAATGGTACAGTCCTATCTGTGTCTACTCAGAAGTAATGCCCATTAAGTTCAACTGGGTGTACCCCCAGGTAAGTTTCTGCAGCATTCTAACCTAATGTAGCGAAGAAGTTAGGCTGCAATTCTAGCCCCTCTTACCTGGAAGTAAGAGGGATGCATTTCTGTGTAGACAAGAGAGTAGACATACATCATTACCTGGCAGTAAATCCCATTGAATTCTAAGCATTAATCATCTTGCACATACATAGGGTTGCATTTTTAAGGAAACAAGAAGATAATGTGCTTCTGTCTGCCTCATTATTAACATTCAGACTGAATTTTAAAACATCCCTATTCACATAGGCCAGTGGTTTTCAAGCAGCGTGCCGTGACACCCTGGGGTGCCTTGAATGATGGTCAGGGGTGCTGTGGGCAACACTGGCCTCTGTCCCCTTTTCCTTCCCACCCTCCTCTGTTGCCTTCTCGCATCTCTGCCTCCAAAAGGCTTGCACAGCTATTTGTTGCAGCAGCCCTGGCTACCAGCTCCTCAGGTGGATGGTGCCTCTGGGGCTGGCCAGGGGGTGTTTCCCAGGCCCCTGTGGGGCAGTGTGAGGAGGCACCTCTCTTTGGGGCAGGGGGGGGGCAGCAGCTGCGGCAAGGGGTGACCTAACTGGAATCCTGAGCCCCACAGGGCTGCCGCAGAAAGCATATCGTTGGTCAAGGGAGCCATGGACTCAAAAAGGTTGATAACCTCTGACCTAGGCAATTGATGGCTACCTTTAAATTTTTAGCTGCAGAATATATATTTTTTAAAAAATGTTTTTTGTTTTGTTTTTCGTTTTTCATTTTTGGCCACCCAGCAGACCTTGAAATTAAAGGTGCAATAGAAATTTAATAAAGAACAACAACACAGGAAATAGACAACCAATCACTTTTTTGTAAGCATTTAGAGGGAAAGGAAGCCATTCTTGGCAATCAGTGTAGCTTTAAGCAACAGAAAAGTAGAACAGATAAACCCAACAATTCTTCTTCAACTCTGTAAGCTTATGAAAAAGTTATGTTTGCTTGAAGAGCTTACCAATTTAAGTTAATTGTGAGAAGAGAAATAGATAAGATACAAATATTTAGTTGTTACATTTCTAACTCAGTGGAATTGAAACGTTATTAAAAACAAAGTTAAGGGGAAAAGAAAACACACACACACACAAACACACATTCTGCCAATTGCAAAGTCACTGCAGTGAGCTTATAAAATGGAAAAAGCAGATATTAATCATTTTTAATTGGGTTTTTAGCCTGATGTAAGCCACTCAAACATAATTCAGACTAAAGAGAGGGGTATGAAAGTGCATGTAACAAATACAACAGATTCACAAATAGGTCATTTTTTCTATTCTCCCCCTTAAAGGGGTTTTTGAAAGCATCTGATGGCTTGTTACCAAAAAGGAAGCAATTGCACAGTGGTTTTTCGGTAGCATTAGATTTCACCAGACAATCACCCAAGTAGTAAATCCTTCATCAAATCTATTTGCTTCTGTGGAGAGAAAAACTTACAGGTGAAACAGCAGCAGCTGTGACTGTTCCACAGAAAGACTTCTTGCTCTTGCTTATCTTTTAATAGTGCTCAGATAACAGAGCATGTTGAGAGAGAGAGAGAGAGAGAGAGAGAGAGAGAGAGAGAGAGAGAGAGAGAGAGAGAGAGAGAGATGCCTTTAGGTTTTCTGGCAATATTGTTGGAAATGTCTACTGCAGCAACTCCCAAAAGGCTTTAATTAGAATCAGCCCTCCATTGTACTAGGCACTATGCAAACACTTGCGAATTCATTTTGCCTGTCCCTGCGAGCTTATGCCACAAACCACTCCAATTCCCTTTTCACATTTGTATAATCAGTTCAACCAACTGTGTTGTAATAATAACAATAATAAACCCTCCTACTCAATAATAGCATTATCTCAATGAAGAATCGCATTTGCCGACAAATGCAAAAAATAATCTTGTCATTTTAAGGGACTCAGATTCTCCAAGGATTGTCCTAGTTTTGCAAAACTGTATGTATATCGTATGTTAATATTTGCATTGAGTTGTTTATATACTATGAATATTGTTCCATGCCATGCCAATCTCCCAGCAGTATGAGATTCCAGGGGTTCTGGGTGCTTACCTAAAGTTTGCTTTCCTTGGCATGAGGGACAGTAGAGACTGTGTAAATCGAGCCACACCCTTGGATTCAGCAGAAATCAGGCATGGCTCTGTCTCTCAGCTGCCCACGCACCTCAACTCTGGCTTTTGTCTTTCTAACTACCAGACAGTTGAGGGAGCAGAGCCTTCCCATTTGCTCTCTGCCATAGGGCCCCTTTGTTACTTTAATGACCTATACTTAGGGGGCCACCACCAAGTTGGCTTTTCCAGCAGTTGGATCCTTGTTGGGCCCAGGAAATAGAAGAGATGCAGACATATAGTCTACCCCCCTCCCCAGAAAAAAAACATCCTCACAATAATACAGTAGTATACATGGACAGAATTATTAGTACAGTACTTAATATAGGTCAGATGGAATTGAGAGAACCCAGACAAAAACTAGAGGGGGTTGACTATTTCCAGCAAAATCAGGGGGAGGGGAAACCAAAAAACTCCCAAAGTGATTTTTTTTCTTGTGAAATTTTCCCCCCCACATTTGAGAGAAGGTTTCAAAGCAGGGATTTTCTGGCTCATACTACTTCATACTCTTTGCCAGGGAGGACACTTAGGCATCACCAAAAAGAAAAAGAAAACTAAATGCATCACCGAGGAAGAGGATAAACAAGGGTGCAGATTTGCATAAAATTTGCATAACTTGGATTTTTGGTAATTTGGAAGTTGTAATTTAAGTAGAAACACAATACAAAACTATCACTGGAATGGCTTTTTGGAAAAGCCAAGGTTAGTACAACACAGAGAAGGAGGCAATAAATGAAGAGGACGAATGTTGTCTTGTTAAATAGGCTCGGGTGAAGGAGGCAAGATTTGGACCAATCAGTCAAACAGTGTTGTATTTCATAGGCATTGCCAAATAAAGATACTTCAATGGGATAAGTAGCTTCCTGTGTTTGTTGATGTGCATCACAAAAGCCCTCCAAGTGGCAGCGAAGTCCATTGGTTTAGCAGTTCCCTTCGAAATCTGAAAATGATGGGTTAAGTTTTCTGAGAAAGGTGGGGTTTTTTGTGGGGTCGGGGGTTACATCAACAGTCTACATTAATAACAGAAACATCCCTGTGTTGCAACCAATCTGGCTGCAACTAAAAAGCAAATCACCAAAGGTTTTAAAGGGTAGTCAGCCTTAACTCCTGGGAAAACAGAAAGAATATACAATTTGCAGTGGTGAACAGCCAATAATGACACCAATTTCCTTGAGAATTTGTGCCGCTTCTTGGCCTTTTGCAAAGATCATGCAAAACTATTATCTAATGACTAGGTGATTTGTGTGACTGCTCAGTTTGGCTGTCTAGGTGCTAACTGGAGTTGGGCAGCTTCCAAGGCCCTTGCTATTTTTGTACCAGTCTTGGACAGCACAGCTCTTCAAATAGTAGATGCCTTCAAAATAGAGGACTGTCTTCTGTAAAGCAAGGTGCACGGCCACCTCATTTTTAGCCATTCTGTGTAGTGACAGCTATGGCATTTTTAACCTTGAGGGACTTCAAAGTGACAGCCATGTGATATTGAAGAATAATAGGTAGACAGAAAGAGATGATGTTTGTGAAAACTGATGGACCACACTAAAACACACACACAGAGAGAGAGAAAGAGAGAGAGAGAGAGAGAGATCTGAAAGATGTGATGGTAGAAATGGACTTGGACAAAGACAAAGACAAGAGGAACTATGATCCATCTGTCGTAAGTGTAGCACAGATCAAGATAGGACAATATATTATACAAAGACTGCAAAGTTGTAAGTGGCCTTTACTAAGCCAAATTAAATAAAAATTAGCAGAGACCTACCTACCAAAAATGCCACTTTAGAAAAGTGACATAAATCATTCACTTACTACAATTTTGAGGCTGGGGAATCTGCTATTAGTGACTTATTTGGAGGGGGGGTTCAGGCCAGGGGGTTATTTGATTTTTAAAGGCCATACAGATCCATATATTCATTTAATGAGGAAATTATTTGATTGCTGAATATTTGATACAGGTTATTGTACTGTCAGTTTCATGTGTTGGGGTTTATATACACTGTAACTACTCATTTTATTGACAGCTGCTGATTGACATATTGAAAACACTAATGTACAGATGTACAATCAAAATACCGGTAAACATTTCATAAAGATCTGGGTGATCTAGGGGGAGAGGGGTAGAAAAAGGCTTTAAGAAAAGAGTTGATAACAGAAATTGAATCCTAACAGTATTCTTACATATAACCTCAACTATAATTAATGCATAGGAACAAAGATGTCAATCTTTTTTTTTACTATTAAAGGAAATTATATTTCCTTATTCAGAAAATGTTTTCCTTAAGACTACATTAAATATTACAAAGCATAGGTCTCAGGATCGCTTTCACCCTCTACTAACCTCCTAAGGAATGAGAAATCATCCCCCGTACCCAATACAAAACATTTTCCATTAAAAATTGTAATTTATAACTGAAACAAAACAAGTTCCACCAAATGCTGCCAAGAACACATTCTTAGCAGGATTTCTAAATCACATGCTACAGTAATTCATTAGAAAATCGCAAAGACGTCTTTGCTACTGTAACCATGTCCACATTATCCCATTTCAATATACTGCCATTGTACAAGGTTTTAACTAAGTTAGCCACATGGTGTAATCATAAATCCAATCCTAACTGTTTGCATTCTTCTAGTAATAAATGCACTTATTGTATAAAGAGTTGCCGTATGGAGTAATAAAGGTCAAGCACAAACAACAACAACAACAACAACAACAACAACAACAACAACAACAACAGTTTATCTCCATTAGAGCTAAGCTCTGCTGTTGTCCTTGCTTACTAATGGAAGTAGTAGTCTTCTTTCAGGAACATCATCTTTTTTCAAGCTTTCTTTCTTATCCAGGCCGAAGGTACCAGAGTTAAAGGAATTATCCAGTGGTTTTTCACGGGACTGTCAGGCATGGAATGTCCAGAGTGAGGAATTGATTCTTTATCGTCAAAAGTACGCCTAAAAGTTAGGGAAATGCCTGTCCACAAGACCTAACTCTCTTAGCTACTCCTAGGTGTGTACCAGATGAGGCGGTTGCCGCAACAGAGCTCTGACCTCAGCTTATGTAATTTCCCAAGCCAAGCTGCGTGCAAACAGTCTAAGACTTTGTATGTGCGTGACCTGCTTCTGCTCCTTCTACTTCAATCCTTGCCTGGTCCCAGGAGAGGTGAGGACAGGAGGAGAAGTGGTGGAAGCTCTCGCCTCTACACCAGCCTGACTTCTCTCTCTCCCTTCTCCTCTGTCCAGTCCCCTCTGTCAGGGCATGGACTGAAGAGGTAGTCTGGGGAACACCCCCTCCCTCTCGTATGCTTCCCTCGGAGGAGGTGGGGGAGTGGGGGGGATCGGCCCCCTTCCCCAGTAGTTTCAGGAGAAGAGAGAAACAGGATTGAATTACAGCAGAATGCAGAGCTGCCAAGTTATGAGCTGGTAGGAGAAGGAGGGGGAGAACTGCCAGCAGAGATGTCCTTGGAAAGCACAGAAAGCATAGAAGCACCACCATCCCCTCATACTCATTGCTCAACCAGAATTCAACAGCAAAGGGCTCAATGACAATTGATTTCCAAGTGCCCCCCCCCCCGTAGAGCCAAGAGTTATTGCTGGGGAAAGGAGGGAAGGAGCTCACAGTGAGCAACATCACTATGGGGTTAGGAATGGATTCTTTGTCTTGCAACACAGTAACTGAAGGAAACCATAAATATGAACTTTTTTGTTTCTTCCTTGATCCTCAATGCTACGAGGGAAGGGGAGAATTCCCCAAGCCTAACAGCCTCCAATCCTGCAGCTTCTCCTGCCTCTGACTCGCGTCTCTTGGCTGTTATAGGTTCCCCTAGTTCACTGATCCCTTCTTCCAAGTCAGTCTCCAACCCCACTTCTCCTGGTGCCCACTCATCAGTGCCCAGCCACCATGCCTCAGGGACCAACTAGCCCCTTATATAGTTTGACACAGCACCAAATACTCAAGTCCACCGATGCATGTATCCTCCTGATTTGTTGGACTCCCAAGTCCCATCAATCCTTGTCAGCCTGGCCAACAGTTGGGGTGATGGGAGTCGTAGTTCAACAACATCTGGAGGGCAGCACATTGGCTACCCTTGCATGAGTCCAAGACCAACAGAGCCTCGCCATTTCTGCACCTACAAAGCTCATGGATACAGGTGGGAGTTAGGAGGCAGGTAAAATAAAGACAAGATTAAAGATGGCTAGCTCCAAAAGAAGCCAGAGAGTCCTGTGGCAAATAAATAAACAAATCCAAATTGTAGATAGCTTGGGTCAAGGCTACATGCTGACAATAGCAAGGAAATGAAGGACCTGTGAATCTGGCTTCTGTTTTTACCCATTTAATTAAATAGGTTAAAATCCAGTTGCGACTGGATGTTCTCTGTTTTTACGCTATGCAGTATAGATTCTGGTAAGAAACCATGACTCTTCCTTTTAGTTTCTGGCATTGGTGTACTTTGGTAGTTTGCTGGAATGTGCCTGCTGAGGACACAGAAAATTAAAAATGCATTGGAGTTAGGAGTAATCAAGGTCGCCCTGCACAGCTCCCTGCCCCTTCTCTTCTATCTTAGGCCTTGTTACCATTGCCACTGGACTGTCACCATTACTCACATCTGGCATGTTTTCTGGTCGTGATCCTCCATCAGGCTCAAAGTCACCCTCAGAGTTAGAGGAGGCATCACCTGTGGAGTCATCAACCCCCACTCTCCCAAACCATCCAAGCCCCCAAAATGTGGTCTAGTCAGACACCTCTGGTTCAGAGGATACCCCTCCATTGCACCCATCATTACCTCCTTGCTTAGGAGCCTGTGATTGCAGAACAGAACAGAACAGATCTTTTAAATGAACAGACAGCTCCTTGCAGGGGGTGGACGTAATTCAAGTAAACGACCAGCCAACTACAAAAAGGCTTCAGCATGCTGCTGAGGCAACACTAGCCCCAGGGAGCTCTCCAGGGTCCTGAACCTGCCCTGCCCTGCATAGGACAGCAGCTACCTGGAACGAATGAATGGGTTTGATGTTACTACTAAACTCAACTACACTACTGGACGTGCCTTGTCATCTCCCTGCTCTTTGAGATGGTACACCTCCAATGAGTATCCTGGCTTCAAGTTGGGCTCCACTGAAACTCCAATCCAGGAGAAGACAGGACAACTTCCTTGCTATATCTATCACAGCACAACTGTTCTATTTCAGCAAAAGCCAGGTATTAAAACTAGAAGGGGGGGGGGGAACCAAACCAAGCAAACAGCACATATGGGATTGTCAAAGTGGTGCCTGTGGTTGCAGTGGTGTCCTTGAATACTTCACCTGAAAAGCCTCTGGAGCTTTTCATTTACTGTCTACATTGTCATGAAGTGGTGAGGGTGGTTACCTCTTTTTCTCTTGAAAAGGGGAGCTGAATGAGGAAGTTGGAAAAAAATGATGCCTTATCCCACTTCTCTGTATGCAGCCCTGTATGCTTTTTCAAAGCTCTGATAAGCACCAGAGTAGCTGAAAAGAGCAACTGAGAAGACTGAAAGTGAAAAGGAGTGATCTGGGGGGTGGGGAGAGAGAACAAGACAGTGGACAAAGGGCGGCAGTGGGTGTCAGGGGGAGAGGTGGAGAATGATGTGCCAGAGAGAGAGAGAGAGAGAGAGAGAGAGAGAGAGAGAGAGAGAGAGAGAGAGAGAAGTGCACGTGCATTACTCCAAGTAAAAGGGTACTTCTTGAAATTGTGTATTTTTTCACAGGTTTTCCCCTGCCCCCAATCAAAATACACATAACATATGTCTCCATTGACTGAACTTTAAAAATCATTGATCTGGCACTTTCCAGTGGTGTTGTGATACAACGACGTAGCTCTGAGACACAGATCCTTATGGAGCCTCATAACTTTCACAAGGGATGCCTTTGATACATCAGGTGTGTTCTGTGATTTGTTGGTGGTTTTGTTGTCATTCTGTGTACAAATCATGAAGTTCCATGATGATCCATGCCTTAGATCAATATTTTTGTGGAGCTGGCAAGCACCAGGTTTACAATTTTACCTGCGCGGTCTTCCAAAGCAAGCATTAATTTCATGGTGTTTGAGGGTGGGGTGGGTGTGGAAGGACCCTGTGTAAAATCATGCAAATTCAGGAGGACCCAATTTAATTGAAAAACAAAGTGTGTGCACGCATGCACAGGCAAGTGGTCTGGTGATCCCTGCACTACCATTTCCACAGAATTTAGAGCTCCATGGTACAGAAATGATTATTCACCATTCAGAGTATATTCAGAACATACCCAGAAGATGGACTTCAAAATGGTTTCAGTTAATAAATTAGTAAGTTTTTTTTAAAAAAAAAAATGTTGACTATAGTATCTCTTGAACTGGTAGTAAAATAAAATAAAATGATACTGTTGAACATTGCCCACTGGTATGATTAAAATAAAATAAAGCCTTTCAACTTTTGTCAGCGTTCAGCTCACATTGCAATCCCTGTTGGACACCAGAACTTCAACGAACTGTTTGCTTCCTTTCGCCTTTGCTCTTCAGTAGCTTGGATGGCACAGTTTCTCTTCAAGAGACCCCTGTGGTGGGTATAGCTGCTGCCTGGCTCACAACAGTTTGCTGAGGCTGAGTTTTCATTTCGCGTTTTGTCTTGAAGTATAAATCTCCTGGCTCTAACTCCACACACAGTTATTTTTTTGGAGCTTGGATAAATTCAGAAGCCAAAGTGCAGAAGCATCTTCAGAGACCGTAGTGTAGCATTGCTTTTGATAGGCTCATCATAACCAGTTCTTTTTTTCAGGGGGACTCAAGGATACGCAGTAACTGCCAGCTCTTTTGTTGTGGCTGTTTTTAAAAAGTGTGACACTTACTGTAACAACTTCATGGTGGGTACTGGCCATAACCTTCCTCTTCCCAATGCAGGGCACATTTGTGTAGGGGGAGAAGGGAGAAGAGGCGGTTGTGGGGAAGGAACCGGTCTGTTATTCAGAGTTACTGGAACTGCAGTCCTTCACCAGAGCCAATAAATCTACCAGTTTAATATGAAGTAGCAGAGGACTGGGGTGAGGGTGGGAGAGGTGGAGGGAAAAACCACAATAATGAAACATCGCCAACCTTGAAAAACCAGATTCTTCCAAATGACATCAATGCGTTAAATGAATAAAGTGAAAGTGGTGCTTCTTCTATTTATCCTTTATAAAATACTTCCGATTTGCAAGTTCATTTACAGTACTATCTGTATTGTGATTGCCTGCATCATATGCCTATGTTGCAGATCAAATACTGCCCACGCTGAGCACAAGGTTAATTGAGGGAAATCAATTCAGTGATCCTTTTTTTTTTGCTCATTCTTTCTCCACATTAATAGGTGTATTTTTATTTTTATTTTTTTTAAAAAAACCACACCTCTCAAAATGTATTATTTTTTCTCTTAAAAGCAATGTTTAAATGCATGTTTTGATATGTTTATGCTGCCAAGAACTTTGGGAGATGTGCGAAACCATGGGGATAGCTAAGTTCCAATCTGCAGATTGGTCCAAATATCAGGTTGTTTCATCTAGGAATCTGAAAAGATTGAATTCCTCAAATATGAGACAATGTGGCTTGGCCAAGGCTCTTCCACATCTAGAAGCACACAGTAAGTTATCCAGAGCAGGCTCCATCATGTTCTTACACAACTACCAATCATTTCAATGGGGCTTGTTCAGAAAAAAAATCTCTCACTTTTTAATTGAGAAAGTTTGCTTGTCTCCATGAAATTATATAGCCCAGCCTTTCCCAGCCTGGTGCCCTCTGGATATTTTGACTACAATTCCCAGCATCCCTCACCACTGGCCATGCTGACTAGACTGATGGGAGTTGTAGTCCAAAATATGGGGGGAGGGGCAGGTTGAGTAAGGCTGACATAACTTTTAAAAAGAAAGGCACACCATAGAAGGAAGCTATGACTGGTTTCAAGGAATGGCTGACAGAGAACATAGAAAGGCAAGAATAACATAGAAAATCAATAAATTAGGGCCTTGGGGCAGCAGAGAGAGGAGATGACCCAAAAAATGTTTAAACAGTTAATCAATTGCTCTGAAAACACACGTATGGACAGGAAATTACAAGTAAGATGTGAACTTGATAACCACAAAATTTGCTTTTTTAGAAAAATAGACTATGGGTTGCAAGTAAGTTTTCTATGCATCTCAATTTATCTTAGTGTGTTCTACTAAAGGCTCTTCCATCCAATCAGATCTACCAGCAGGTTTCCCTGCAAAGTTACACTTTCGGCTTTGTTCACAGTTTCCTTGGTAGAGTCTCCTAAAATCCCCTCTGCAAGCTATCCTAGTCAAACTGCCGTGCTTTAAGAGAGAAGGGGCAAATGTTTTCTGTGAAGGTTTAAAAATAGTCCACATCTATTTCACTGTTGCTGAATCTGGTACCAACAGTATTCCTAATTCAGCATCAGGGCTTGCTAATAAAACAAATGCTTTTTTATTTTATTAACATGCATCTGTTAGCCTCTGCCTCCTTAAATGAGAACAACTGAAATCCTCATTTAGAAAACCAACCAAAATTGCCAGTTCTGTTACAGTTATGGTTCTGGCAACCTTAATTCTTTCACAAACCTCTTTCTCCTGTTGATGATTTTGAAAGACTCTGTTGTACTTGGTGGCTATTTCCACGAGGGCTAGGCTACTTTCATACCAGTCTGAAAAGCACCTATCTTTCCTGCTTTGTATATCTTTGTATACCTCCATACAGTTCCTTACTGTGCAGATGGATCAGGCATTATAACACAGTGCTTCTACTTGAACTTTGACACAGTTAAGTCCAGTCGCGAACGACTCTGGGGTTGCAGCGCTTATCTCGCTTTACTGGCCGAGGGAGCCGACATTTGTCCGCAGACAGTTTTTCTGGGTCATGTGGCCAGCATGACTAAGCAGCTTCTGGTGAACCAGAGCAGCGCACAGAAACGATGTTTACCTTCACGCCAGAGCGGTACCTATTTATCACTTGCACTTTGACGTGTTTTCGAACTGCTAGGTTGGCAGGAGCTGGCACCGAGCAACAGGAGCTCACCCTGTCGCGGGGATTCGAACCGCTGACCTTCCGATCGGCAAGCCCTAGGCTCAGTGGTTTAGACCACAGCACCACCCGCGTCCTTGAACTTTACACACACACAAACACACACCCCTTCTGTCATTGCCTCCTGCTCATAATCTGGGACAGGAGGTCAAATAATTCCCAAAAGTGTAACTATGACTTGGGTGACACTAAATAACAAGCATTCATAAAAATGGTTTATAACAGTGTGAGGCTGTACATGCCTACTCATAAGTAAATTCAATTGATTTATATGATGTATGAAGTGCAGCAGAAGTGCAGTCAACATTGCTAACCTGATTTGCTAAAAAAAAAATGAAAGAGGGAAAGTTGAGACTACATTAATGTTCTAGATGAAATCAGCCAAATTCTGCCACATCCATTTTATTCAGAAAGGCTTCTGTGGGCAGCATAGATTATTCATAGTCTTCAAATTTGAAGATTCCCACCCCCTTCCATTAAACAAGACAAGCATTCAAAGCAATAACCCTAAGGGCGGAAGGGTAATTGCAGACAATTGTACTGAAACAGGCATTCCTATTTCTCCTTAATACGATACAATATGAAATGAAAACAACCTGAAGCTTTCTGAAGCCACAGCAAATTGGAGCGGAGCAAGAGCAAAATTCACAAAAAACCTGAACTGCTGCAAACCAGGATCGTATGGAGATAAACTAAGAGCCCATCCACACTTCTGTTCATCCCATGATTTCAAATGATTTCAAGGCCCGGGTCTGAGAAGGTTTTCTTTGCTCTGCTATTTTCTCTGGGAATGCCCATTGTTTACTGCTGAATTGGAACAAATATCAACCGGGTTTTCAGCAGATAGAGAAAAGTTTCCCCCTCTCTCAAAACACCAGAACTTGGCGCATCCAATTAAACGAAATGTTGGAAGATTCAGGACAGAATTAGTTGAAATGTGGGATTTGCTCCCCCAACAGCAGACCTGGATTTCTTAAAAACAGAATTAAGACACATTCACAGAGGATAAGGCTGTCAATATCTACCAGCCATGGTGGCTAAGTTTTGCCTCCACTGCCAGAGGCAACATTTCTCACAATGCCAGTCGCCAAGAATCGCAGGTGAGCAGAGTGCTGCTGCGCTCGGGTCCTGCTTTTGGGCTCCCCATGGGCATCTGGGTGTATTTTGCAGAACAGCATGCTAGACAAGATGAGCTTCTGCCAGATCCAGCAAGCTCTTCTGATAGTCTTATCCCAGTGGATTTTTGACCCCCGCCCCTTTTCTTTGCATAACTGGCCGTGGCTATGGGCAGTGACCTCCCCCACATAATTCTTCTCATACAACCTGACTCTGAATCTGAAAGGGCTTTTTCACAAAGGGCCTGGGCTTGGACTTGACCATTTTCACATAACAAAAGAGCTAGGCGGTGAGATTCCTCAGACCTGCTGAGCCAGGTCACCAGCTAGAGCTCAGCCATGATAGGGGTAACGCCACCCATTCTAATTTTAGCCTGGTGATTTTGCTTTCTCTAAAAGAGGGCCAGACCTCCCCAGAAATGCAAAAGGGGTGGTGGATTTAATTATGGCAGGATGTGCTTGCTAGTTGGGAGCCGTTTTCTCGCAACAGAAGATTACTGGCCTGATTGTTGATATTGTTTTCATGTGATAGAATCAGTGCTTTGGGGGGGGGGCACAGAGGTACGCATACCCCTAAAATTTTTGTGAATCTAACGGGAGAAGAAACTAAAATTCTAAAAAAAATTAGTTTCTTTTCTAGCACAGTGAATCGTCAGTTCTGTTGCTACCCCGATGGTGGCCTCATTTCCTGTCACGGTGTTTTCCGAGTCTCAGACGGAAGCGAGCGTTTAATGAGTGAAGTAGAAGTTGGAATCTAGCATGGTGACTGGTCAGTTTCCTCTCCTTTCCCGGTGATTTTCTTGAGTCAAAATGAAAGTGCCACTAAAAAAAAAATTATTTAAAGAAAAAAAGCACTGGATATAATCATAGAATCGCAGAGTTGGAAGGGACCATGAGGGTTGTTGTTGTTGTTATTTAAATTTTCATACCACTCTATACCCACGGGTCTCAGGACGGTAACAACATAAAATCACAATATAAAAACACCAAATACACAAGTAAAAAATAAAAACAAAACAGCCCAATAATCCCCTATCCCAGCCCCCTGCAATGAAAGAATTATTTGCCTGCCATGGGACTCGAACCCACAACCCTGAAATGAAGAATGTCTGAAATGAAGAATGCTCTGCCAACTGACCTATCCCAACAGAACATTAGATTAATTATATTCAAATCCCACAGACAGTCTTGAGGCATGTATAGGGTTCCAGCTGAATGCAGCCTTTCAATAACAGAGAGAATGGGGAATAGCTGGGCCTGAGACACACCTCTATGATGCACTCAGCTGGCTTACTGCAGAGGACACAAATTACCCACTCCTGATACTAGATCAATAGCCTGAGCAATTTAAGCCTAACTATCTCCAGTCAACTAAGCACTGGCGAACAGAGCCGCTTGGCCACCCAGAGCGGCAAACGCAGGGGGCACCCCCCAGGGGCGGGGTGTCACTCCACAGCGTGCATGTGTCATGCGTCATGACATCACAGCGCAGGCGCGCTGTGAAGCGCAGTTCATCCAGGCTGCCATGCGAACAGCAACCTTATGAGCTACCGCAGCCACCACACGGACGGGGTGCCGGGCAGCAGCTTGGGAGTCGGGGGGGTGGCGGCGCCGAGTGTCACCCCCCCCCTCCAGGGTGGCACATGGGGTGGGCCGCCCCCAATGCTCCCTTGCTCCACCCCTGCAACTAAGCTGTGAAAGCACTCAGTGTTTGCATGTGCTGTGATTATCTGTCTTCACATCTGAGAAAAAGAGGCCCTTCTTGCAAATGGTTTGCCTATCTTTGGTCCCCAGGTGCCAAATCTTTACTAGGCACACATCTATAAGATGAAATAGTCCGCCATCAGACACAATTTAGGTATGTCAATTCTTCACACTTAATAATCAATAACCCTCCAGGATAACTAGGCTGGGGGCTCTTCAGATCTTGCAGCCTAAATGCTTGTTTTCCACACTTTGGCTCATTTTTGCACCCATCATCACAGTATATCAACTTTAATTTCCTGGACCAACATTTCTAATGACATTTTGGCAAGGTTCCCAGTAATGAATTTGCACATGCTGTCATTTTGCTGCTAGGGTGCAAAGCCTCGTGATCAATGTGCATAGCCCATCAAACAATCTGTCACACTTAAGTTACCGCGCCTTAAGTGAGGGACAACAAGGGACCATGTCACTCTTCTTCCTTCCAAACACGGCCATTAATGATGCAAAAACAAGCTTGTTCCATTCAGCTGGAAACTGTCAGAGTGGAGATGGGGGATACGCAAAATATTATACCTTCTACCTTTAACAGTTGCAAACTGTGAAGTGGGGAGGTGTCAAAAGCAAGTCTATCGAGAATTTTTGCAAGATCATGGCTCAAGTGTAAATTTTAAAAACTGTTGGCATGAGAGCCAGTGTGGTGTAGTGGTTAAGAGTGGTAGACTCGTAATTTGGTGAACCGGGTTCGTGTCCCCTCTCCTCCACATGCAGCTGCTGGGTGACCTTGGGTTAGTCACACTTTGAAGTCTCTCAGCCCCACTCACCTCACAGAGTGTTTGTTGTGGGGGAGAAAGGGAAAGGAGAATGTTAGCCGCTTTGAAATTCCTTAAGGTAGTGATAAAGCAGGATATCAAATCCAAACTCCAACTCCTCCTCCTCCTCTTCCTCCTCCTCCTCCTCCTTCTTCTTCATACCCTTTCTCTCAAACAGTCCCTTTTGTGCAAAAACAGAAAGAGGCTCCACCACTCACTTTCTATGTCATCAGGACATACCCTCCTCCACCACCATCACATCCAGCTTAGTTCTTCTGGGCAAGAATAATTATAGAATCTTAGAGTTGGGGGGTCATCTAGTCCAACCCCCTGCGATGCAGGAATCTTTTGCCTCACGCGGGGCTCAAACCAATGACCCTGAGATTACGAGTCGCATGCTACCAACTGAGCTGTCCCGCCATCAGTGTTTGATGCCTTCCTAGTAAGATGTTTTGAGTGCACCTGCAGACACAGGAGAAAGCTGCAAGAGGCGTTTCATGCTTGCTAAACCGTAGTGTAAGAAGCACCCCATGGGGAACATCGGGGGGGGGGGGACAACCTTCCATGAGAGAACATCCCAATGTCAAGGCAGCACCTTGGATTTTAAACCGAGGTGCAGAAGCAGACAATTTGGTAAATATTTAATGAAGTGCTCTGTTCCCAGACGCTACCAGAAGCATAAATCTTCCCCAGCCGCAGACCCCAAGCCTTCCTCTGAACTGTCAAATGGGATAATGTGCCGGCACAGCATTCGTGTAAGAGAACAAGCAAGGGCAAGCTAATCAGCAGAAAGTGGAATAATGTCTGGAGCGCTCGTGTGCTGCGGAGACTGGATCCCCAGAGCTCTTCTTCGCAGGCAGCTTGTGGCTTTAGCCACTGCCAGTTCTGCAAATATGCCACACTTCTTCCCAATCTCCAAACAATATGACAGCCGCCAATGTCAGCCATGCGCCTTTCCCCATTTCCCCAAACACCGAGCTGAATCACAGACTTATCCCTCCTGCCTTTGATTTCAAAAAGGCTCGCAAGCCGCCTTTTGTCTGTTCTCTTCGGAGGGAGGGAAAACGTTGCGTTTGGGCAAAGGCAGGTTTCCAAAAACTGCTACTCTTTTCTTCCAGCTGAAAAAAAACACATTTATTCCACTTGCAAGGATGCATCTTCTTATTTGTTTCACTGATCCCCCACTTTCCCCCCAAGGAGGAATCATCGTGGCACACATCATGCTCCACCTACCCCCGCCCAAAAAAAATTCATCTCCACAACAACCCTGTGAGGTAGGTTAGTCTCAAAAACAACAACTGTCTGGCTCAAATGCACCTGTTAAGTCTCTTGGCTGAGAAACTGGGCTTCCTTCTCTGTCCTAGCCCAGCACTCTGAACCACTAAAACACACTCCTGACCCATGTGCACAGCCTGGAGAAAGATCAATGGAAATAAAGTTATACCAATACTGAACACAGCTTGAGGCAAATAGGGATTTCTGCTTTTCATCTATGAGGCAGAATAATTTTTTAAAAAAACTTTTCTTTATTTCCTTTCTGAAGGACATAGTACAAAGAGCGAATGTGAACACAAAATATACCTTGACAGTAGGGTTACAGTACTTGGTACTGTATTGTTTAGTTCTCATTCAAATCAGAAGACTTCCTTTCCCCCCAGAGCAGAAAAAAGCAAGTTTTGTGGAGTTGTGCATGCACAATGGAACTGCTAAATGGCCACAGGTTGCATATAGAAGCAAGTACATGCTAGACTGTGGGCGCCCCATTTGTTAAAAGCTCTGAGCACATAACAGTTAAGTTCTCTGTCAAAGCGAAGCTCAGTTATTTTCTGTCTGCTCCGATGAGGCCCATAAACCCTCATAGACTAGGGGGCAATACTAATTGGGCTTTGCTTAAATGGCAAATCCCTTTTCAACTTGTCTGATTTTATAAATGTCACATTTTTATATGTGTGACCTTTACTGACTTTTCTCTCAGACTTGGAAGGAAAGGGGGGGGAGAGAGAGAGGGAAAGTTCAAAGATGGGAAGGGAAGATCTCTTTGATAATAACAGGGAGATGCATTTATCTCATCAACAACAACAACAACAACATTGTTTACTTGACATGCATAGTCCACCCATTAACCACGCCATCTGGGTGGTACGCAGCTGTGTGGTTTTATTTTTTAAATCAAATATAAACAAAGAAATTAAAACAATATAATCAACGCAACTATGCACGCAAAGCCAATGCAAGCATCATAAAATCATTCTAAAACGGCATTAAAAACCCGTAAAGACAATATATTCTGAATACTATTATTCAGGTGGAGATAGGCTCACAAATAATGTCTGCTCTTTCCATTGTTTCTTTTACATTTCAACCCCAAAGAATTAATTGGGGAGGGGGGCAGAGGAAGATAAAGAGGAAGACTCCCCCCCCCTCTCCTTACCTTCCTTCCCCCTTCTCAAACAATTTTTCACCTAATCCACTAATAAGGAAGTCAAAGCAGTTGCCACCTATCACTTGCTAAATGTCCTGTGCTGGCCAAGGGTACAAACTAACGTGGCAGGACAAAATTCCCAGGGAACTCCCACAGAAAGACACACAAGTTGCTAAATGCCCTTTTTATTTACCAAATAGGTATGAAAAATGTGCAGGTACAGCAAGACCGATCAAGCACAGCAGAGAGGGGGCTAGATTTTACAAATACATATGAGAGGGGGGAGGGGGCCACCGCCAGCACTGCCCCCCATTTGCTCCTTGAACACTTTCACCCACAGAAACACAGCCTTTGATATCATTTTTTTTCCCCACTTCTGATTTAAGGAACTGAGTAATCCTGTCAATTTTAAAAGCATTGAATATTGCAGGCTTGTATATCACTTAATTCCACTTAGCAAAGGAGCTTTTGATCTGCTTAACCAAAGGGAAAATAACAGCTTAAGGACTCATTGACCGAAAGAGATGGCGTGCTGATTGTTCTAGAGAGCTACATTTTATTTTAATTTGGAAATAAAGCAGCTAGATAGCTAAGAACCCAAATCTATTACAGCCCACCCTTCAGCTATTGCATAGAGGGAGGGCAGGAGGGGGAGAGGATGCTCCCTTCCTCCCAGCTATGGAGCAAGGAAGGCCAAATGAAGCAAACCTTGTCACCATTTCCTATCATGCTGGTCTCTTGCATCCCACTGAAGGAGCTTGTCTAGGGCAACTCAGGCAAAGGTTTGTCTTTTTTTCAGTTGTGGCTTCCATCTTGTCCAATGCTCTTTCCTGTCAGGATGCTCTCAGCGGTTCCCAGCTGGTTGCCCAGGAAAGTATAAAGAAAAGGAAAAGTTTCTTACCATCCTTTTTTATTTCTATTTTTACAGAGAGAAGCTATAGGACCCTGCCTCTTTGATAATACCGTTGTCCTGGGTGAATCCCAACCCCCTGTCTCGCCCACTTCTTCATTCGTCATCATCATCACCTCCACTATGGGTGCTGTTATGTGCCCTCTGTCTTTGAGCTCTTTGCTCTCCTACTTTCAAGGCTCGCCGGGTTCTGGGAGATGGAGGGTCTGGAATGCTTTCTAATGACAACGTATCAGCAAGGTGTTGCTCTGGTTCTCCCATGATTACCCAACTTTTCCCCTCATCTGCCTCTGAGCTGCGACCTCCCTCAAACCCCTGTTGTAGATCTATATTGTCTTCCTCTTCCTCCTCCCTGGAAGGGTCAGGATGGGGAGGCGGTCTCCACCATTCCATTCCTCCTCTGCCCAGTCCCTGACACTTCCATCCAGTAGCACCTTAGAGACCAACTGAGTTTGTTCTTGGTATCTAAGGTGCTACTGGAAAGAATTTTCTATTTTGTTTCGACTATGGCAGACCAACACGGCTACCCACCTGTAACCTGACATTTCCAGTGAGGCTCATGGCTGTCTGGAATCCTGAGCATGAAATTTTCACACTAAACTGTCCTGTTATGAGTTCCACTTGTCCATTATTTGTAAAGCTGCTTTACCCGGGAGGTTCTCAACAGATTGTCCAAGGATATTGCAAGTTAAAATACATGAAATACTGGAGAAGGCTGAGTATTTGTCCTGCAACAAGAGTCTATTTTAGGCATTTGTAGATGAGCATCCTCCAAGCACTGAGATCCAACAATTCTGGACCCCTGTTCCTTGACAGTGGAGAACTGAATGCAAAAAACGGACAACAATGGACTGCCAACTGTGAAGGGTAATTCCAATTTAACCACATTTTTGTTTTAGCTATAAGATCAAGTCTAAACATGCTGCTTCAGGTTAGCAAATAGCCATTGTGGCAGCTGCTGAGTTCTGAATGCTAATTCTGGAATCCAGGAGCTTATAAGAAAAGGTTAAATGTATTTAAGAGCTCAGGAACAGAAATCAGATCAGTACACAAGAACGGCTTGCCATCCATCCACTGGGATAAATGGAATATATGATTCCCCCTCTAGATCGTCTTTGTTATATTGGATTTGATTTAATTATTTGAACCAGTGGTTTCAGAGCCTGTGGTTAGTTAAATAATAAACGTTTCAAAATAGCACCATCCAGTTAAATCAATCTACACGGGGCGAATCATTCTTATCTGTCACCAGCAATCAATATGAAGGTCTTTGGCCTAATTAGAGCATTACAAAGAGAGGTTAATAGATATTCTTTTATATCAAAATGAGACTTCCATGAACAGACTAAGCAGTACAGACAAATTGTTAAACAAAAAAAATAAAAGACAGACTTGCATTTTCCCCTACATAGTTTGTAAATGAAATTTGTGTGGGCCAAACACCTTGTGGAAAAAATTCTTCATCACAGAGTGCATAGTTAAACTATGGAATCCATTCCCACAAAAGGCAATGATGACCACCACCTTAAAGTGGTGGCTATAAAAGAATATAGCACAAATTTATGGAAGTTAAGGCTAGCAGTGGCTACTAGCTACAATGGCTATACTCTGCTCTATGGTGGGAGGCAGTATGCTTCTGAATACAGTGGTACCTCTGGTTACGAACTTAATTCGTTCCGGAGATCCGTTCTTAACCAACAACTGTACGCACATAGAGTCCAACCAGAAAAATGCAGGTTTTGAATGAAAAGAGACTGCTAAAGTGGTCAACACAGTCTCTTTACTAAGTTAATAGCTCAAGCCATCTGTTAACTGTCTCTTTGCAGGTCTAAAGAGTTCTAGTGACTAGTTGACACAGAAGGTACTAGCTGGAGATGTTTCCATTGTCGTGTACATATATAAAAATAAATTTTGATGATATACAGTGTCCAGACTCTTTATATTCAAAACAATTTTACTCTCATAAACACATAACTGAGAAGAATATATCTACAATCTCATGCTTATTCACTTTGTTTCTTATAGAGAGCACAGGTTTCTCCCTATTAACGTTTAGGGATCTTCCTCTGCTTCACCCCAGACTGACCACACCGACACACACTGCCTCAGCAGCATCCAGAGAAACTTCTCTCGGTAGCCATTCTCTCACTCTCTCACTCTCTCTCACCCTCTCTCACACACACATGAGCAGAAAGCAGTTAAAAACGACAGTTGCTTGAATAAGAGTCACAAAAGAATGGAATGCCTCTCTCATGTGACTCACAGTCAGCCAATCACATGAGAGAGCTACTACCAAAGGAAAAACCCCATGCCAAAAAAAAAAATACACAGCAATCCAGCATAAGCACACTTTCCCTTTTCAGGAAATTAAACCATTATCCTTACCATCTAGAAGGTGGTCTACAGGGACCAGGCTTCCCCTGGCTGGTGGTGATATCATTGGTGAGGGAAAAAGAGCTGTTATAGGTTTGGAGGGAGAACAAGGAGAGATCCATCTTGGGCAGGCTGACTGAAGACTGGCTTGGAGAGATGCCTTGGGTTCCAGGGCTACACTGCTGTGAATGTAGCAAACCAACACCTGCCAACTGCAATAATCCAGTCCTAGGCACCAGAAGCACATGAACTGCACACAAGGAGCACTTGCCTGGAGGGGCAGCTTATGTATTACATGCTAGACTGAAAGTCCCTGATTTGAATCCCAGGGTATATCCTACACTAGGAAAGTTTTTTGAGGGGTCATACACCGCTGAGGCAAGTAGGAGGAAGGACAGACACACACTGAAGTCAAGAGGAGGGAAATGCTTTGACTAAAGCTTGAATGAAGTTGAAGGTTGAACAAACCTCAGGTCTGAAGCTTGAACGAAATTGCTCCACTGACTAGGGTACAGCCATTGTTTGAAGGAGTTGCAGTGTAAGTGTTTTCCTTCCTTGTGTGGCCCAAGCCCCAGACATACCGGTAAGTCCACCCCTTTCCAGCCATTCTGATGGTGTGTATGAGGCATTTCACTCAGAAGCAGCCAGTGTGGTAGAGCCCTGCCATGCCACTACTCTCCTGACAGTGGCAGCAATGTTGCTGTCAGAGAGGAGCTCTCCGTCACAAAGGCCACCGCTTGGTTCCACCTGTGTGCCTTTTATGGTGGCAGTGTATCTGGTGTTCTTCTGGCACTGAGAGAGGGATTCTGTCCTTCAGCTGGTGGGTGATGAGTGCAGGATTACGCCCTGGGGTATTTATGATTCCTTGATCACCGTATTCCTTTTGAGCTCACTCCATCACGGGGATTCAAACCAACAACCTTCTGATCGGCAAGCCCAAGAAGCTCGGTGGTTTAGACCACAGGGCCACCCACATCTCATTGCTCTGTCCCAGCTCCTGCCAACCTAGCAGTTCGAAAGCATGCCAAAAAGTGCAAGTAGATAAATAGGTACCGCTCTGGCGGGAAGGTAAACGGTGTTTCCGTGTGCTGCTCTGGTTTCAGTGCTCTGTTGCACCAGAAGCGGCTTAGTCATGCTGGCCACATGACCCGGAAAGCTGTCTGTGGACAAATGCCGGCTCCCTCAGCCTGAAAGCGAGATGAGCGCCGCAACCCCAAAATCACCTTTGACTGGACTTAACAGTCCAGCGTTCCTTTACTTTTACCTTTACCTGCTCCTTTTGAATGGGAGGGAAAACCTCCAGCCCAGATGTCCATCATTCAGGCAGACTGCAGAGCAGCAATACTTTTCTATCATTCCTACCTAAAGTCATGCAAACTTTGTCAAATCCCAATACCATATTATTACTTCAGATAATGGGTCTTTCTCTGGTTACACAATTATTTCCCTTGTCTATCTGGCTGTCTTTTTATTTTTGAGTTTTTAACACTGATTAAAGACAAAGGTGTGTGTCACTGCTAATTTTAACTTTAAATTACTTCAAAAGAAAAGCTTTTACACTAGGGCATATTTGAAGGAAAAAGAATGTCTCTGCTCAAATAAATTATCTTTCCTTTTAATAATTTTTTCCCTTCTCAATATGATTTAATATCTTTCGAGTTTGAAATTGAGCTCTCATTTCTCTCTGTATACCCAGAGATATAACTTATTTGATCCTCAGCGATAAAACTAAAGATACTTGTGATTCTCTGAACTTTATCGCAGTTCCACTGGATTACCATTCAAAGGAGATTCTTCCCCCAACACTCCCAATGGCTTTTATTTGAAAAAGAGATTGAAAACAATATGGAGTGAGAAGCAGGGCCAGCCCATGACACGTTGCTGCCCAAGGCGGAACAAGAATTGGTACCCTACCCAGATGCAGACTGCCCAAGGCAGTTGTGTCCAAAGCAGCTGTCTACCATCTCCATCTGGTACTCTGGCTGAGACCCTACTTGTCCACAGACTGTCTTGCCTGAGTGGTACAGGCTCTGGTTATCTCCTGCTTGGACTACTGCAATGCAATCTGGGTGGGACTACCTTTGAAGGTGACTCGGAAACTACATCTAATCCAGCTAAATTGGTGATTGGGAGCGGCCGTCAAGACCATATAACACTGGTCCTAAAGGAGCACAATCCAAGCACAATTCAAAGTGTTGGTGCTGACCTTTAAAGCCCTAAATGGTGTTGGCCCTGTATTCTTAAAGGAGCATCTCAACCCCCACTGTTCAGCCTGGACATTGAGGTCAGACCCTCCAAGTGTCCCTATTTTCCAGGGACATCCTTGATTCAGAGAAGCCGTCCCAGTTTCTGATTTGATCCCGGAATGTCCTACTTTACCTTAGGATGTCCCTATTTTTATTGGAGAAATGTTGGAGGGTATGAAGTTATCTGAAACCCAAGCTGTCTGAAGGCAATCCTGTAAGGGGAAGTTTTTTTAAAAAATGTTTAATGTTTTATTATGTTTATATATGTGTGTTGGAAGCTGACCAGAGTGGCTGGGGCAACCCAGTAAGATGTGTGGGGTATAAATAGTAAAATTATCATTGTGGAGTAGGTTGTCCCTATTTTCATCAGAGAAATGTTGGAGGGTATGGGAGGTCCAGCTCCAAGGGCCTTCTGGTGGTTCCCTCACTTCAAGAACTGAAGTTATGGGGAACCAGGCAGTGGGCCTTCTTGGTAGTGGCGCCCACCCTGTGGAACACCCTCCCATCAGATGCCAAGGTGATAAAGGCAGCTGAAGGCAGCCCTGTATTGGGAAGTTTTTAATGCTTGATGTTTTATTATGTTTATATATATATTGGAAGCTGCCCAGAGTGGCTGGGGCAACCCAACCAGATGGGCGGGGTATAAATAAAAAAATTCTGGCAGTTCCCTCATTGAGAGAAGTGAGGTTATAGGAAACCAAGCAGAGGGGCTTCTTGGTAATTGTGTCATACCTATGGAACATCCTCCCCTCAGATGTCAAACAGATAAATAACTATATGACTTTTAGAAGTCATCTGAAGGGACGTTTTCTAACATTTGATGTTTTCCCGTGTGTCAGGGACTGGGCAGAGGAGGAATGGTGGAGAATCGCCTCCCCATCCTGACCCTTCCAGGGAGGAGGAAGAGGAAGACAGTATAGATTTACAACAGGGGTTTGAGGGAGGTCGCAGCTCAGAGGCAGATGAGGAGAAGTTGGGAAATCGTGGGAGAGCCAGAGCAACACCTTGCTGATACGTTGTCATTAGAAAGCATTCCAGACCCTCCATCTCTCAGAACCCGGCGAGCCTTGAAAGTAGGAGAGCAAAGAGCTCAAAGACAGAAGACACGTAGCAGCACCCATAGAGAAGGTAATGAGGATGACAAATGAGGACATGGGAGAGACGGGGTGTTGGGATTCACTCGGGACAATACCATTATCCAAGAGGCTGGGTTCTACAGCCTCTCTCTGTAAGGTTTGAAATTAAAAAGGATGGTATGAAACTTTTCCTTGTCTTTGTACTTTCCTGGGCAACCAGCTGGGAGCCATTGACAGCATCCCAACACCATGTTTGATGTTTAATTTGTTAGAAGCAGAGTGGCTGGGGCAACCCAGTTATATGGGTTGCATATAAATAATACGTTGTTGTTGTTGTTGTTGTCGTCGTCACCATCCTCTCTCCATTTCAACAGTGGGAGGAGTGCTGAAGAAGTACAATAGAATGGTTGGCAGTGATGCTGGATTCTTAAGCCAATGAGCCTAGAGATGCCCTGGCCAAGGAGATCAGAACTGGTGTCTTGTTTCTGAGCATCATGGCCAAGGATAATCCGGTTCTGCGGACTGGAAAAGTTGGCCTCCCGCAATTTAAGCTATAGATGAGTTATAGCTGTAAGGTGGTCTTCCCCTCCAGATTATTTGGCCTTTAATGCCCACCCCCCAATATGGTCAATTTCCAGGATGATGAAGCACTCTCAGCCACTTCTCAAGACTGTTGAGGGGAGGAGATTTATTCAGTCCATCAGCTGTTACATCCCCCATGCATGACCTGAAAAATACACTGGGCACCGTGCACATCAGTATGCAGTGAATACAAATAGCTAGCATGCCCACAATCTCCATGAGAAAATCCCTAATACTCATCACAGAAATACTGGCACTTTCAGTTTGTGACGGGTCAATGCTCAGAACCAGTTTGCTGCATGCGCACATTCTGTTTTGTACAGCAAATTGAAAAATGCCCCCCTAAACACACGCAATGGCCACATGTCTTATCACCTCTTGCTGCCATCTGCATAAGAAATCTAGAAGAATGGTTGTTTAGGGAGATTTGGTGGGGAGGTGGAGTTTATGAACATATTACTTTAAGCAGTATAATAAAACCATCATCTTCCACCCGCCTAGAAGCATCAAACTGCTGTTTAAACCCAGGCTTGTTTGTGAAGGAGGTTTCTGGCAGAAGTGAGCATAGGATGCTAATGCTCTGATTTGTATTCCAGTCACAAACTGCGCTAAAATTGCCGCCTACCATGAATATTCCATCAATAAAAATTCAGCCAGCATTTCTCACTCGCAAGTCAATAATCGCAATAATTTATTTACTAAGGAGACCCATTGGCAATAGTTCCCAGGCGCTACATGCATATATAAAAGAAATGGGAAGACTTCAATAACCAGAAGGAATAATAAGGCTTCAGAACATCATCTTAGTGACTGAGCATCTGCGAACTTTTACAAAGATCATTCGGTTGGTGATTAAATAAAAGCAGGAGAAATCTGCAAATGGTAGTGGTGAAGAAGAGTTTGGATTTGATATCCCGCTTTTCACTACCCAAAGGAGTCTCAAAGCGGCTAACATTCTCCTTTCCCTTCCTCCCCCACAACAAACACTCTGTGAGGTGAGTGGGGCTGAGAGACTTCAGAGAAGTGTGACTAGCCCAAGCTCACCCAGCAGCTGCATGTGGAGGAGCGGAGACGCGAACCCGGTTCCCCAGATTACGAGTCTATTGCTCTTAACCACTACACCACACTGGCTCTCAGTGGTGAACAGAGGTACATTCTACAAGGTTTAATCTTACATAGGGGGGAAAGCTGATCCAGAAATAAATAAGGGGGAGGGAATAGCTCCAGTGTATGGCTACATGGGTGTTGGATAATTTTGTTTGTTTCCACCTGTAGCTAATGGGTGCAACAACTGTCCACAATAAAAATAGAATGAGGAACAGTCTAGGGGCTCAGTTACATTAGTAAAAAAACAACAACAGTGTTTTGAATGGGTTATAAACATGCAACACCAGATGGCACTGTAGAGCAGAAAACTTTTCTATGTGGTTTTACATAGGGTTTTTTCCTCTTTTGTTGTTGTTGTTGTTGTTCAGTTGTTCAGTCGTGTCCAACTCTTCGTGACCCCATGGACCAGAGCATGGCAGGCACCCCTATCCTCCACTGCCTCCCGCAGTTCTTTTGTTATAACAATCTAATTTCTGACTTATAGTGTGTGGTTTTTTCCTGTGTGTAGATCCACCCTGGGCTACCTATACCATACCACCTTGCAAAATCCACACCAAGCTCTAGTTTCAGATCTGTTTCATAGTAAAGTTGGAGAAGTCCCCACCATCGTTGCCGCTCTGCCCTCAGACCCACAGTTCATCTCAGCCCTGAGAGAAATGCCATGTCTCACTTCAAATCCTGGTGGGGAAAAAGACACATGCAACTATTTTGTTACATACCTGCCAACATTTCTCTGATGAAAATAGGGACATCCTATTCCATCTCCATCATCATCATCATCATCATCATCATATCCTGCCCACCTGACTAGGTAGCTTCCAACATTTATAAAAACATAATAAAACATTAAACATTTAAAAACTTCCCTATACCTCTGTACAAGGCTGCCTTCAGGGGTCTTCTAAAGGTTGTATAGTTACTTATCTCCTTGGCTCAGGAATCGCAAAATTTAATAATAAATTTTTATATAGCATATTTTTAGTTACAACAGTCCTACAAGTTACTTCATCAGTATGATCATTCCTTTACCACTCAGGTGAGGTTGAGAAATAGTGGCTTATCTTAAGGCCACTAGTGCATGTTTGTTTACTTGGAGAAACCTCTATAGAGGCCAATTCAATTACAGATGTGGGAATACACTTCGTGGGTTCCTTTGAACCCGTGGCTATTTGCTTTAAGTTAATATTTATGTTATGCACTATTTTATGTATCCTTCCGTTTAAAGTGAAAGCGAAAGCAGGGCTCAGTAGGCGTCTCGCCACTGAGATCCCTCCGCCTAGACTTTTTGGTTCCAGAGGTTTAAAATGTGAATGATCAGTTAATCTGCTTCCCGCCTTTTTGGGGGGCAGCAACAGCATTCCTATTGGTGAATTTATCGAACATGACGTTGCACTTGGTTGTCAATAAAAGGCTGCGGCTCCCCGTACTAGGCGGACAGTCAGAGTTAGGGTTCAGATGATTTAGATGTAGATAGTTGGGGTTTCGGGGATCGGGTTGGTTGGGTTGGTTGGGTTGGAAGCGCGTGCAGGAGGTAGAGAGGTTAGCTTGCGGAAGATCTATCGGTTTAGGTCTAGATAGCTTTAGTCCTAGGTAGCCTAGAACTTGCGGAAGAATTGGCGGTTCAGGGACGGCTAGTCTAGGGAATGTGAGAATAGCTTAGGTATAGATAAAGGTAATAGCCTATGCGGGTCAGCCAAAGCCATCTAAGAGAAACGTTGATTGTCTGTCTTTATTTCGTCTCGATTTTATTTTCATAGTCTATGGGCGTTTTTCCTGGCCGTAGTTTTGGCCACCTTTTATTTGGGTATATTAACTAAGGGAATAATTTAGGAGGTAGCAAGTGCTCGCAGGCATTTTACGAGGCACTCTTTTTCGTCGGACTACTCACGCACCTTCAGATTTAGCCTGGTGGACAACGGCCGGTGTGAGTTTAAGCTCCGGTACCATCGGCCGTCCCGTTCGCAGGCTTGGCCGGTGCCCGTGCGGAAACGCATGTGAGGCGCTGGCCGCAGATCCCCCGGCAACTGGAATCCCGTGTGTAGGTGGCCTTGCCCTGCACGCGGGGGGCTCCAGCAAAGAATCCCCGCATACAGACTCCCTTTACCAGGGGTTGTCAACCTGGTCCCTACCGCCCACTAGTGGGCGTTTCAGGGTTCTAGGTGGCCGGTGGGGGGTTCTATGGCACAAGCTGAATCCTCCTTCCATAGAGCACTGGTGGGTGGTAAGGAAATTTGACCATTAAGGAAGATGCATTAGTGGCCGGTAGGTATAAAAAGGTTGACTACCCCTGCCCTATACAAACTTTGCCAATGAAATGATGGTGAACTGGTGGATGCAAGGCCTTGTACCTTTTCCAAACTGGAGATTATGTTTCCTACCTTCCGGCTGCAACCCTTGCTTATCCTTTCAGTTTTCTCTAAGCATTTTGCTGCACTGTACTGAATCTGCTGTTATTTTTGGAAAATAAGCAGACAATCCGGGCAAGTGTTTTACATTCCATTCTGTATAGTTATCAAAACCTTTGCACTGCTCTCTCTCTCTCTCTCTCTCTCTCCTTCTCATCTAATATAATCCTTTCAGCACTGCTTTGTAGCACTTGATCATGCAAGTCTGCAATCAATGTAATTTTGGTGTGTAACACTTTGGCTATCATAGGGATTTTGATACTTGTTCAAACAGGTTGCCATTATCTTTCAAGCACATGCTTCTAAGGAAGATTACTGATTTCCGATTCACGTCATCCTATCTGCTGCTCTCACAAAACAAAACGACAGTAGAACGGACTCCGTCAGAAAGTGGTGTACTCTCCTTCCTTGGAGGTTTATAAGCAGAGGTTGAACGGCCATCTGTCATGGATGCTTTAGCTGAGATTCCTGCATTGCAGGGGGTTGGACTAGATGACCCTCGGGGTCTCTTCCAATTCTGCAATTCTGTAACATGGTGTTAGTATGAGAATACATATCATTTTGCGATTAAGAACCTTGTTAGAAAGTTTGACTCTTTAACATTAAAGACACAACTCAGAAGTCAATGGGGAATTGCAAATTAAGCTCTGCTTTTTTTGTGGAGTAACCCCCTTTTCTAAATCCAGTTAAATCCTTGGGTCATTGGGGTAGTGGCAACTCATTCTAATCTTTGGATGTTTTCATACACCATGGAAATGATGCCCAAGTTTCTGAAGATTTAGTTCTTCCCCTAATTTTGTTTCCTCCGAAGTCGGTAAGAAGAAATCTTTGGTAATATGATGGAAAGCAGTTGGAAAGTTTTGTACAGCTGAAACGAGCACTGTTTGTGTATACAAGTCATTATACGGGGGTATGTCTCCAATTAAGAAATCATGCTTACGAACAAAACCAAAAATGCTCTGAAAGATGCGGAATTAAATCACGTTGCAAAATAAATTAAATTCAAAGCCTCCTGTTCATTTCCGTGTTCATCTCCCATTTACATGGGTGCTGCCTACTAGGTTCTGAACACTTGGCATGGACCTGTGACAGAGCCTTCTCAGTAGTGTCTCCATGGTTGCGGAATGCCCTCCCTGGTGAGGTGGGTTCATTATTAACATTTAGGAGGATTTTCAAAACATCCCTGTTCACCAAGGTTGTTCCTGGAAACCTTGACGTTATTAGTTGTGAATGTATGTCCTTGTTTGTAAATGTTTTCAGACATTTTTAAATGTTCTAAATGTGTTTCAGGGTCTTTTGCTGTATCATTTTTACTGCTTTGTTGTTTTCTGCCCTGGGTGCCTTTATGAGGAAGTATGGGCTAGATATTTAATAAAGAATATTGGTTATTGGTCTGTTTTTGTTTTGTTATGTAACCCGTAAGGCCTATTACTGGTAGAAATCAATCTTCTCTCTCTGCTTCTCATCAAGAGGTTTATGGGTTCATAAATCCTCTCACTTCAGTGGAAACAGAGTGTTTGTATTTGAAAAGAATAATGAAACAGCACAGAGTGAGGTTGAGGTCTTTTATCATAGCAATGGGGTACAGGTTCATTTCTACATCTTTCTTTATAAGGACCCCAAATGAATATCCTGCCTAGATTGAGGTTTCAAGGTACAATTGCCACCAGGAGCTCAGTCCATTCATAAAAGTTGCACTTTGATGTATCAGCTATCATGATGTTTCTTTACTCCATAGCAATTGACTTGTCTTCTTTTGTTTACTTTATTTTGCAATAACAGGGGACAGCAGATTATAATAGCTTTTCTGTAGCTATTCCTCAGCAAGTCTGATGTTGGCATCTCAAGCAGATAAGGCATGTTCTTATAGTTTTGCGGTGTTAACTTCTGAGCTGTGTAACGGCACTGTTTCAGAGAAGACCTGAGGTTCTGGTTCATCATAAGCACAGCCACAAATTAGTACTAACTCTGAAAATCAGCGCTGATAAATTGGAGGCCGAGAAGAAAGTGCTGAATGAATCAAAAGTCTATGGTGTAATAGAAGCAATTAAGCAAGTTAATTGGCATTTTCCCTGAGCATGTTGGAAATTAGCAATGGATCAAAATTGCACCACAAAATCAAATGCTGATGTATAGGCAGGATCCAAAAACACAATCCATTCATTGGTTTCAAAGCCTTTGTTGAAATCTCAGTGCAATTTAATAGGTCAGATTTTATAAAATAAACAAACCAGTTTTCAAATTATTTGTTGGCTATGTTTTGGAATGGTAAAGCATTCAACATATAACAGAAATATAACTGGGTAAGCCAAGACTTAAGTATCTGGGGAGAAATATCTGTTTTCACGTTCAGGAAAAAAAGAGGTTGCATCTAAGGAAGTGCGGTTTTTATCGAAACATGGGTAAAAATTGCTTTGATAATATTTCTTGGAGTTTTATGAAGCAAAATTTTTATAAAATGGAGATGGGAAGTAATTTCATGAATGGAATAAATGCAATATACCATGAACAGAAAGCAAAGATTATTGTTAACAATGTGGTATCAGAGGAAAAAAGAATCAAAAAGGGAACAAGACAAGGGTGCCCGTTATCCCCACTATTGTTCATTACGGTCCTGGAAGTCCTATTAAATATGATTAGACGGAACGAAGCTATCAAAGGAATAAGAGTGGGGGAGAGAGAGTACAAAGTAATAGCCTTTGCAGATGATTTGGCTTTAACCCTACAAGATCCTGAAAATAGTGCAGTGTGTGCACTAGAAACAATTCAATATTTTGGGCAGGCCGCAGTTTTTAAATTAAACAAGACAAAAACCAAAGTTTTAACTAAGAATATGACCAGAGAAGAATGTACAAGATTGCAGATACGAACTGGGCTTAGCTTTGTGAAGAAAGTAAAATATCTGGGTGTTAATATGACTGCAAAAATATAAATCTTTATAAAGACAATTATGAGAAAGTATGGAATGAGATAAAAAGAGATTTAGAAATTTGGTCTAGACTGAAATTGTCATTATTAGGTAGAATTTCTGTGATAAAAATGAATGTTTTGCCAAAAATGTTATTTCTGTTCCAAAAGAAAAAAGGACATTGAATAAAAAAACAAACAAACAATAACCAAAGAATAACAATGTTAAAAAATTACATGTTAAATTCTTCCTAAAAAACCACAAACTGCATTCAATTAATGCCTTCCTATATTCCCAATAATTCAGTTGTAAATAATACAAAGCAAAACATAACATTCAATTCTATATTTCATATAAATCCATTCTATTAACCTTTAGTAATACTTGTTTCTTCCTTACTTCTGTCCATACTTGTCTATTTCTACTATCTGTTACTTCCTCTTCCCTTACGGCTTCCACTTGTCTTCATCCTAGGTTGTCAGTCTGTCTCTTCTAGTTTACTACTTTGGTACTCTTGTGTAATTCTTCTGTTTTATTTTCTTGTATTTTCCTTGCTAACTTTAGCTCCCAATACAGAGTGCTTAGAAATGGAGCCAGCATCAGAAGGAACTTTTTTTCATATGTGGTGGTTGTGCCCTAAGGTAAGAGACTTTTGGGAGAAGATATACAATGAAATGAAAAAAAAATTCCAAAATACTTTTAGGAAAAAACCTGAGGCCTTTTTATTAGGCATTTTAGGAAAAGACATTCCGAAGTGTGATAGAAATTTGGTTTTGTATGCCACAACAGCAGCTAGAGTTTTAATAGCTAAGAACTGGAAGACGGAAGAATTACCTACTATCGAACAATGGCAGATGAAAATGATGGACTATATGGAGCTTGCAGAAATGACTGGGAGAATCCACGACCAGAGAGACGACGCAGTGGAAAAAGAATGGGGAAAATTTAAATTGTATTTAAAAATATATTGTAAGATTTAAAGTTAGAACCTTTGTTTTGAAAATAAGGATCGGCTGTTAAATTAAGATTGAGTTAAATGAGGTGAATTTAGGTGTGATGTAAGATGTAGAGATAGAGTTAGAAATTGTTATATCGTTATTGTTTGTTAAGTAAGTGATAAGAGAAGGAAAGAGTATTGTTGTTATTAGAAGTAGATTAGATATTGTTTAATTGGGAAGTTACTTAAGATATTTGCAAGGGACGCAGTAGGAGGAGATAGGAGGAAGTCCTATTAAGATGTGAGGGAAATATAGGTTGTTTAAGATATAGTTTCTTTTTTTGTTGTAATGTTTTGTATTTTTTCTTTTTTTAATGTTGTATGTTTGAATTGTTTTTGTTGTTCTTTGATGTTTCGTTTTAAAATTTTCTAATAAATATTATTTTTTTTAAAATTGCTTTTCTCAAAACAAAGGATAATAACATGATTCATAGCAGTGTTTCCCAGCCAGGGGGGCACAGGATATTCCAAGGGGGTCACAGGTGAAAAATGCATAAATGGGGGGGTGTCATAGCACAAGGCTAGGGGGCCACAGAGGGATGGGAGAAATGAAGGGAAGAAATCATTTTTAAAAAAAAAATAAAGCTGGGGGGGGGGGGCTGCTATGGTGTTTTATCTAGGCAGCCAGGGCTCCTCTGGATGACAAGATCTTTTTGCACCAGGTCAGTGAGGACCACTTGCTATTTAATATTCTCCCATATATACAGAACTCCCTGTGAACCTTTTGGGCTGTATCTGTAGGTTTCCCCCTTTGTGTCAAATAACTGGGGTAAAATAAGTGTTTACTTTTTATAATACAGTGGTACCTTGTCGAGCGTCCGGGATCCATTCCAGAGCCCCGGATGCTCGACGAAAGAGACGCTCGACAGAATGTCACTCTGCGCATGTGCGTGGAGTGGTTTTGTGCTTCTGCACATGCACAAAGCACGATTTAGCGTTCCGGTACTTCTGGGTTTGCCGCGGACCATCAAGGGAGTGGACATTCACAGAGGTATTGTACATGGAAGATGTATATGTATATTCCATGTATATTGTACATGGAAGATGGATCTCCCTCAGAAGGCTCTGGGATCCCCTTCCTTGGAGATTTCCAAGCAGAGGTTGGATGGCCATCTGTCATGAAAGCTTTAGCTGAGTTTCCTATGTTGCCCAATTTACAAGATGATGTTAGACCACATACTGTAGTGTGCCTAGGTAAGAGTTTAGGACTTCCCTTTGTTTATTTTTATTGCCTGAAACTAGATTTGTTTTTATTTGTCCCTGGAGAACACCCTTCTTGATTTTCACTCAAGGTGCATTGCAGCTATCACAGCACCTCTATTTAAAGGAGGAACTAAATTTATTCTCCATCATTCACTTGCTCTGTACAGGGAACTGCCCTCCCCTCCTCATTGCTGATTTTTAAATAAATCTTGGAAGCATTTTGGAAATACACAACAACGGAAGTATAAACCTTACACAGTGAACCTTAGCTGAAGGTCTATTTTAATTCCCTGCAGATCTAAAGATAAAGGTAGGTCATGTCAACTGAAAGTCACATGCGGATTTCCCCCACTGCTCTGCCCTTGCAGCTCTTCAAAGTGACCAGAAAGCTTAGAAATGGATAAAATCACATCACCAGCTGCAATGAAAGATGTTAGTGCTAGTATTGATATTGTTATTACATGTGGGGCTCTGCCCCCCTGTTCAGTCAGCCACCAACTTGCCAACTGCACCAGCCACAAGACATTCTATTTCATGAACTGTCTGCCCAGTCAAGAAATCACCCCACCTTCCCTGTTCTGCAGAACCATTTTGCACCTCCCCCCCCCATGCTGATGCCCTCTTCTCTCGCCTATTCTGCAGCAACCCTTGCACACAGACAACCATCATGGTAACCCCTTGCATCTTTTCCTCCCTTCCCCACAGCAACTACTGGGCACCCTTTTCACATTCTGTCTAGTGAAGAAGAAGAAGAAGAAGAAGAAGAAGAAGAAGAAGAAGAAGAAGAAGAGGAGGAGGAGGAGGAGGAGGAGGTCTTTGGATTTGATATCCCACTTTATCACTACCCGAAAGAGTCTCAAAGCGGCTCACATTCTCCTTTCCCTTCCTCCCCCACAACAAACACTGTGAGGTGAGTGGGGCTGAGAGACTTCAAAGAAGTGTGACTAGCCCAAGGTCACCCAGTAGCTGCATGTGGAGGAGCGGGGACGCGAACCTGGTTCCCCAGATTATGAGTCTACCGCTCTTAACCACTACATCACACTGGCTCTCACTGAAGCCACCATCCCCTTCTCTTCTGAAGCCCACTTTCTCCTTCACCTCTTTTCATGACTTCTACTCATTCCTTCTCCTGTGTTGTTTTTTTCCTAGAAAAAAGGTGCCATAACTCACCATGAATGCCTCCCTTGTTCTCTTATAATGGCAATGGCACCCACGGGAGAGGTGCCGGAACGGCGTTCCAGTGAGTTCTGGCTGAAAAAAAGGCCCTGCTTCTTGCAACCTTCTTTGCAATTATCCTTCCTCTCTCTCTCTCTCTCTCTCTCTCTCTCTCTCTCTCTCTCTCTCTCTTCTTTTTAGGACTAAAAGGTTTGTTGTTGCTGCTGCAGCTGTGGCTACTGTTGTTGTTAATGATTTTCAGTTTTACTGTATACATTTCAGTAATTTTACAATCATTTGAACATTTCAAAACTCGACTTCCTTCCCCCTCATTCTGCAGTTCCTTAATTTTTTTTATTCCCCCCCACACATTCCAAATTAACTTAATTTACTCATTTATTCATCTGCTTTAAATATATACTCTTTTAAAACTGCACTTCTCCATTTTCACCTTCACACCCTTTCCCTTCCGATGGGGCGGGAACTCTGACTTTATGCAAATCCGGAATTGCGACATGGTGCTACAAATCCTCCAAAAGGAGCTATACAATAGATATATTAAAGGGAGGTTATCATTAGGAATTTATACCTTGCTGGCTGCCCGGGCATGTGAGGAGCCAATGCCCTTTCGGCTGGTGAGGCACACCTCCTGGAAGAGGCCACTCACTGGCCAATTTGTAATGCAACAGCTGGCGGGGGAACTTGGGCCAGCTACCCAGGCAGCCAGGGGGAATTCCCCCAATGGCCAGCTGGCCATGTGCTTTCCATTCCGGCTTCCCGGGGATGGCAAGCGAGAGCAAGGATCTGCAACAGCCGCCCACCTGGAGGAAGGGTGAAGTGTCCATTATAGGGAGATTATTATTCGGAATTTATACCCACGCTTCCAATAAATTCCCAGGTTGACTATGAAGGATCCAAAACAAGAGAAACTGTATTGCCTCTAACATCTGAGGTTCCTTTTGAGGAAATCTTCAGAGCTACACAAGCTAGAAGCATGAGAGAGAGAGAGAGAGAGAGAGAGAGAGAGAGAGAGAGAGAGAGAGAGAGAGAGAGATACTCCGGCGGCTGAATTCTGCATTCTTACCACATCCTACACTGATTTTACATTCCTGTGTACATCATCCTGCCTATAAGTCCACATGGGGTCACTCAACAGATAATTTCCATATTTTAAGCAGTGGCCAATTGGGCAATGACACGACACGCATACAAACACCTCTGCCGCCACCTTTGCTGTTTCTGTTATGGCAGAGCTCCTCTCAGATTTCTAAGCAAGAGCATCGCATTTTTGACCTCTTGCTACTCTGTCTGAATAGCAATTTGTTTGGCTTGTTCATTAGAAAAATAGCCTCCGGCGAAATCACACTGTCTGAAAGCTGAGCTAAAATTTTTGTTCAGCCATTTAAAGCCGTAGTCTTTTGCTGTAGGTCATTAGTGCACACATTATCATACCCAAGAAACTATTAGCATTAAGCATGGGCTGGGGGCGAGCGGCGGGTTGAACCTCAAGCATTTCTTTTTTTTTATTATTAAAGATTTTCTTGGTTTACAAAAGTGTGTACAATGTCTCTCGCATTTTTCCATGTAGCATTTTTACAGATCAATTTTGGTTGGTGAGACATTAGGCAGAAAGGGGGGGAGGAGGTGGGTGGGTGGGGTGGGGAGGCGATGTTTCTATTTTCCTTGGTATATGTAGGATTTGGTGTCAGCATCGTTTGTGTTGGTTCTCTGTTGTTCGCTTGTGTTTCTTTGTCGGTGAGAGGTCGCGATTGGCGTAGGGTGTGCTTGTTCCTTTGTGGTTGGCTGTGGTGATCTTTGGTTTTCTGTGTGAGTGGGGTGGGTGGGTGTTTTGGGTCAGGTTAGCCATATTGATTTGTATGCTGTCGGTAGATTTTTGTCTGAGGATGCACCTCCACGGGCACATACTTCCATATGTGGTGGGAGTGCCCCAAAATCCAAACATTCCGGACAACAACCATACGAGAAATAAGCAAAATAACCAAACAAGTGCTAGAAACCACCCCAGAACTGGCTTTAATAAACATCTTCCAAGACAATAATGCCCACTTACAACACAAGGAACTCATAATCCATCTACTCTCAGCAGCCAGAAACATCATAACCAGACACTGGAATGACCTGTCAGGAGCAGGCATGGACCAATGGTACCAAGTAGTATGGGAAACAGCCCTACTAGAAAAATTAACCAGGAACCTAAAACTAGCACGGGGACAAACAGAAGAAGATACCTTCACCCCCATATGGTCCCCCTTCATCACACACAAAGCTCAACAAGATAATGACAAAAAACCTCAAGCATTTCTGCATGGGAAGCAGCTTCTTATCTGAAGCATCAGGAAAAGGCCTTGGACAAGCCATCTGTACTGCTGCAGCTAGAACTTGAATATAGCAGCCTTTATAAAACGTTTGTTATGGCGATCACTACCAGTAATACGGGACACGGGTGGTGCTGTGGGTTAAACCACAGAGCCTGTTCAGAAGATCGGCAGTTCGAATCCCCATGACAGGGTGAGCTCCTGTTGCTCGGTCCCAGCTCCTGCCCACCTAGCAGTTTGAAAACACAAAGTGCAAGTCGGTAAATAGGTACCGCTCCGACGGGAAGGTAAACGACGTTTCCGTGTGCTGCTCTGGTTCGCCAGAAGCGGCTTAGTCATGCTGGCCACATGACCCGGAAGCTGTACGCCGGCTCCCTCAGCCAATAAAGCGAGATGAGCACCACAACCCCAGAGCCATCTGCAACTGGACCTAATGGTCAGGGGTCCCTTTACCTTACCAGTAACTGAATAACGCACCAGAAACTGCAACAACACGTGTTATACTCATTTTCAAAGTCAAGCAAGGTTTAAACAATCAACAAATATCACCAATGGAGAAGAATGGCATCAAGGTTCATAGCAATGTTTATGTCTAGAGACTCTACATACTTCCCTGCAAAAATCAACTGAATCCAGTAAGACTTCTATGTAGACAAGGTCACCCATACAGACTATGTTTCTTCCTGTGATATGCTTGAACATAGCATAGCGCTGTCACTCAGACCTTAAAACCATGCATCACTTATCACCTTTCCTTTCTTCGCGGCTGGGTCTACATGCCTCCTGCTGCCATCTTCTCCTGCCGTTTCTTTCCCTTCCTCTTCTGATCTCTTTGTATTCCGCAAGAGTGTCACTATCCATAATTCATTCTCTTTATGAGTTTCTGTACACAGAGAGCGCTAAGGAAGCTGCCAGCTTCCCCGACTTTCAATAAGGCACTACTAAACACAGAAGCTGATGCTCGAGAGAAAATGGGCAGCGAGGCTCATGGAAGCGGAAGGCATTTAGGGAGATGGTAACAAGCAACAAGTTTGCTGTGCGTTAAATGATTATGGTTTTGGCAACTCCTAGGATCTCATTACACCTATTCCATAAACATCAATCCTTGTCATTACCGGTATGTACAATGAAGGACCATTTCAAGGGTCACTTGCCACAGATCTAGTACATGGGGTGAGGCAGTGCACTGGATCACACACCGATCCTCCAAGTGCCCCTATTTTCCAGGGACAGTCTTGGATTTACAGAAGCTGTGCCGGTTTCTGATTTGATCCCAGAATGTCCCGCTTTTCCTTAGGATGTCCTTAGTTTGAGCGGAGAAATGTTCGAGGGTATGGAGTTATGCAACCCCCGAGCCAAGGAGAGAAGTAACTATACAACCCTTAGAAGACATCCAAAGGCAGCCTTATATAGGAAAGTTATTTAATGTTTAATGTTTTATTATGCTTTTATATATGCCAGAAGCTGCCCAGAGTGGCTGGGGCAGCCCAGTCAGATGGGTGGGGTATAAATAATAAAATTATTATTATTATGGAATAGGACAGAGGTCCATGGGTTGGAAGTGGACCGCAGATGTTGTTTGACCAGCCCACGAGCTGCCCCCGAACCAAGCCAACCACTCGCACGCTGTGTTAAACCGGTGCAGCACAGCGCAGGGACTCTCTTCCGCAGCGTCGGAAATCGCATATGCGCAGAAGCAGACACCGGAAATCACGGGAGAGCCAGTGTGGTGTAGTGGTTAAGAGCGGTAGACTCGTAATCTGGGGAACTGGGTTCGCATCCCCGCTCCTCCACATGCAGCTGCTGGGTGACCTTGGGCTAGTCACACTTCTTCTGAAGTCTCTCAGCCCCACTCACCTCACAGAGTGTTTGTTGTGGGGGAGGAAGGGAAAGGAGAATGTGAGCCGCTTTGAGACTCCTTCGGGTAGTGATAAAGTGGGATATCAAATCCAAAACTCACACGGGCCCGCAGAGGGATCTCTGCAGGACCAATCTGGCCCAGGGAAGATAAACCTTGCTAACCCCTGGAATAGGACATCCCTAATTTCATTGGAGAAATGTTGGGTATGGTGGTGTATAATGAGAGAGAGAGAGAGAGAGAGAGAGAGAGAGAGAGAGAGAGAGAGAGAGAGAGAGAAACTGATTATAAACCTAGAGTATCATTACATAAACAGGATCTTTAAAAGACAGAAACAACAGAATATTTAGCCAATAACTGTTTGAACTGGACTAATATCTGGACCCATTCAGGAGTAGGTGTGTATATAAAAATGGATGATTCTCAGGAGCCTGCGTGCTTCACTTGGTCATTAGCAGCATTTATTAAATCAATAAATCCAACAAATGCCTTTGGCAGAAGTAAATATCCAATGAATATTGATGAATCCAACAGAATTTCATTCCAGATTAGCCTTTCCACGGAAAAGTGCAGGTGCCAGAAGAAATATATTTTTCCTCATCTCTTATTCAAAACAACATTTGAGAAAATATGGCTCCTAGATCTCAGAAATTTCTTAGGAGGAATCAGCCCCCAATCCACCTACCAAAAAAATGTCAAGGGAGTAAAGCTGGCAGACATTTATGAAATTGAAATCTGAAAGTGGAACAGAGCACAACCCTTCCTTATCACCCCTTTCATGCATAGATCTAAGGAGAAATGAAAAGGACCACAATTCACAGTTTACTGCTGAGGTTACTCAAGGACACAGTAAAGGAGAGTGACTTGGCTAAGTTTAGCAAATGATTTAGTTAATAATAGTGACTAGAACAAAGGTACCTAGAATTAAGGAAGGGAGCAGAAACTTCATAAATCGACACTGCAATTTGTCACATAGCAGTAATGGTGACAATCGTATTCCTGAAGGGAATGAGGTGAGTCTCCGGAGCCCACCACTTTTGTTTTAATCAGATCTGTCATGTTGGGGGTTGGGGGGGGGTTGTTGTTAAAATAAACATGCAGCCTTAGCTATGGAGCTGCTTGTCTTTCATACGATCACATAGTCGCTGTGATCATCTCTGGAAGAATGTAGTGTAGTTGCTACTACCATACTCTTTTACGGAACAGCTAAATAACTGCTTTATATTTTTCAAAAAGCACATTTTGACAGAAAGCATGAAAACAACCCAGTGTAACTCCATGGGAGCTGCTATCCTAGGCTGAATGTTTTGAATATCTGAAAGAAATCCCTTTAGGGATGTTTAATTATGGCTCTCCACCAAGAGCATCACTGATAAGCTGAAGGCTTCACAAAGCAGCAGCAAGAAGTTGCATAACTGCCTGAAAGAACAGTAGAATAACGGGGGGGGGGGGAGCCACCTGTAATCACCATACTAAGGCCAGGAAAGATATTTCCATTGCACCTATTATTTGGTTTATTTGGTATATATGTATAGTATATACCAAATGCCATAGCAGAGATGGAAAAGGACAATATACATGCACAACCGATGGATGAATTGTATATAGTTTGAAAACACACATGCCAATCAAGACCAGCAATCTTTACAGAACAAAAGTATTTGGAAAGCAGCAGCAATATTCAGGGATGAGAAAGGGGCCTCTCCAAGTGACAGTTATGTTTTTAAACCACACCAAATGGTATTCTTCATTGTGTATTTGTTTTAGGCCTGACAATGGCACAATGTCCCATTCTCATAAAATTGTTAGATAGTTTTGCTGCATGAAAGAATAGGCTTACTGTGAGTAGACACTAGTTTTTCCACTTGTTTTCCCACCTGAGGTCAGTCATCAGAATTGTGGCAGGTGTGGGGTGGGGAAGAAAGAGATTTAACCAGCCAAGAAAGTTTACCTCTGCCTACTACAAAGTTCAGTTACTATATGCACATTTCTAGGGATGCCATATTCCCAAAAGTTGTTGCTGTTGTTTGAGCTTGGGGGGGGGGGCATTTCCGCTTCCTGGATACACATTTCCCCAAGGCCTGTTGGAGATTCTGCATATTGACTAAGCCTGGTGAATGTGCATACTGTCCAGTTGTTATGCACATTAACCACTAAATATACATTCCTCTTAAGTAGTTCATTTATGCCACCACAATTCGCAGCAGGACCGCTGCATTTTACATGAATTGATTCTGCCACATTTCCAGTATAACGTCTTTGCAGTACAACTGCTTCCTTGTGGGAAGACACCTGAATTTCCTGTAATAGCTAAGTATCTATAATGCAAGTCATCTGGAAAGGTCAGAATGATAAAGTATTGGAAGACCTGGAGCAAGTAGCTGAACTGTCAGTAAAAATGAATACCCGGTAGCTGATAGAACACAGGCAATACTTGCCAAATTGGTCCAGATACCTTAGATAACTTATAAATAAATAAAACATCTACACCAAATACATACCGTACATGCATACAACCTTTCCACAGTTCCAAGCATGCCTGAGGCAGCTTTACAATATGAAAAAATACATGACTACAACCAGTGCTTTTTTCTAAAAAAAAATGTTTAGGGGTACTCTCATTTTCCTACTCATATTGAAATACTGCCCCTCAATGAGGCCAAAATTAGATTCACAAAATGTTTAGGGGTATGCGTAACCCTGCATCCCTCCAGCACTGACTACAACATAGTAGTAATAAACAATAAATACAACGTTGAAAAATACACAAACAACATGAACAATTTCCACATATATCACAATATCTATAATTAAGATACAAAAAACCATCTGCAACAACAGCAACAACCCCCACCCCCAACAAATACAAACAAAGAACACCCCAGCCTTAGTTATCCTAAATAAATTGGTAGAAGTTGTTCCACTGTAGGGAACTGCTTTACCACTTAAACCATACCGTCATCTAAACAGGAAGTTTAACCAGTACAGATCAGACTCAACTATAACAGATAAATAAAGGAACTCAATGAATTTCTGTTCAGGTCAAGTAGAGACTGATCAGTGGTTCAATAACCCAACTTCCTACAATTGAAAAGTGAAATGAAATATAATGTTATCCTTCAAATAATCAATAATCAAACGAGGAGCTCAAATTTCAGGAAGTCGATTTTGCAAGTCCACCATCACATCCAAACGGTGCACATTTAAAATGCATGGTTTCCCCACAAAGAATTCTGGGAACTGTAGTTTGTTCCTTGCTGAGCTACAATTCCCAGCATCCTTCACATACTACAGTTCCCAAGAGTCTTTGTGGGAAGCCATGTGCTTTAAATGTATGGTGTGAATCTGATGCACGAGTGTCTAGTTTATAATCAAAAGCAGTTGTGGATTCAAACTGATGAGTATTTATGCATCTCCAGGTGTCTTTGTACATTGAAAAGACAACAGCAGAATCACTGGTGAGACAATTATGCCTTCGGGTAGTGCTTCTGAGTGTCACATTAAAGGATAATTTCCCTACTTATTTTCATATAGCCTTCAGGGTGCTGAGCGGAAGTCCAGACACTAGAATTGAATTCTTCCACATTAATTATCTGTTTGTTTAACTAATGAACTCTAGCCTGCAGGATTCAGAAGAGCTATTTATCTGCTGTTGAATGGTAAACTGCTGCAGGGGTAACTGGTAAAAAGCAGAATTTTTTTTATCTCCCCTTCCAGCTTTTCACCAGTATAGAAGCATTTCCTTTTAAGGACTGAGCCAAAATACAGTGGTACCTCAGGTTACAGACGCTGCAGGTTACATACTCCGCTAACCCAGAAATAACGCTTCAGGTTAAGAACTTTGCTTCAGGATAAGAACAAAAATTGTGCTCTGGCAGCGCGGCGGCAGCGGGATGCCCCATTAGCTAAAGTGGTGCTTCAGGTTAAGAACAGTTTCGGGTTAAGAATGGACCTCCAGAACGAATTAAGTTCTTAACCCGAGGTACCACTGTACACAGTATCCTATTCAATCCATTTCTGAACTACATCTCAGAGCATTTCAGATAATCTGGAGCAACAGGAATTTAGTTTAAATGCATCTCTTCTTGCTCCCCCACCTCCTCACCTGCCTCTCCAAAATTATGACTTTGATATGATAGATATAACACTTTATTTATGGAGGATGTTCCCAAAGAGTATATTTCTAATTTGTGCTTAAATAATCTCCCAATTAGCCACTTAAGAGAGAACATGTAAAGCTATACATTTTGAAGGCAACTATCCCAATGGACTGGAGTAGATAGTATGTACATTTGGTGTTTAATACATGGCATTATTGCCATATATACTAATCCCGGCATGCTTCCAGGGAGAGGGTGAATAAGCATGTAATGTTTAAGTGTCTTCCCTAACATGGTGCCTCTCAAAATGTTTGGACTACAACTTCCCTTCCACCATCCCTGGCCATTGGCTGTTTTGGCTGGAAGTGTTGGGGATTTTGGTCTAAAACATCTAGAGGCTGCCAGGTTGGAGAACGAAGACATAGAGATATAATTAGATTCACCCAATGTGGTGCATTTAATAATTGTGGAAAAGTTAGTGCCTTGTGTGACCCTTCACATCACTGAAGCTCTACTCTGGCTAAGCTGAAGTTGCTCTATGATGGATTAAATTAACCAGTCAGGCATCAGGATCCGAAAAGCTAACTGTGGAGTGCTTGGGTATGTCAAGTGAATTTTTTGATTCGTCTGTTTTAACTGAACAGCTTTTCTTCTCATTCACCATTAGGGCTGGGCAATATACAGTGGTACTTTGGTTCTCGAACTTAATCTGTTCCGGGAGTCAACTCCCAAAACCGTTCAAAAACCAAGGCGCGGCTTCCGATTGGCTGCAGGAGATTTGGTAGTAGTGACAGCCCTGTGGAACGCCCTCCCATCAGATGTCAAGGAAATAAACAACTATCTGACTTTTAGAAGACATCTGAAGGGACATCTGTTTAGGGAAGTTTTTAATGTTTGTTTTATCGTGTTTTTAATATTCTGTTGGGAGCCACCCAGAGTGGCTGGGGAAACCCAGCCAGATGGGTGGGATATAAATAAATTATTATTATTATTATTATTATTATTATTATTATTATTATTAGAAGGGTATGGAATTTGCATCATGCTTTCGGATCCTAGCCAAGATCCTCTGTTCTGCACACCTATTAAGAGCACGGGAAATTCCTCCCTTAAGGAATCTGTGCCAGTCATGACCAAGCTATTTCCATAATGCCATTTTTTACTAGGGGCAGATGAATCAACAATGCTGGATGCAGAGGAAAATTTATAACACCCTTACTTATTATTCAAACCAGGCTTCACGTGTGCCCCTGAAATAAAGCATGCCATGCTACGTTGTCATCTAGTATAGGGTAAATGCTTTTGAACACCATTTTAATGAGATGCAAATAAAAATACACACTCATCACTATAATGGTTAACAGTAATAGCTGCTGACCTTTGTCTGCAACCACAATGTTTTACAAAATGGTTGGAAAATGATAGGCAGAATCTGCCAGATGTATCAACTGAGCAAACAAGGAAGTCTCTTCCACCCCTTTCTCACCCCCCCCCCACCGAATTGTTACCAATAGCAAAACCTTTCTGAATAGGAAAGGTCATTACACATTTTGGAGAATGAGTTACAATATTTAAAGTAGTGCCAGGAAGGGTGTATCATTCACATCTGCATATTTTAACGTAACGGAAACCAAAGAAAAACACAAGCAGAAAGTGAGCCCATAAATTAATCTGCAGACGTCGTCTCTATAAAGTCCATGTCAAAAACTAAGGAGCACACTCTAGTCCAGGCACAGGCAAACTCGGCCCTCCAGATGTTTTGGGACTACAATTCCCATCATCCCTGACCACTGGTCCTGCTAGCTAGGGATCATGGGAGTTGTAGTCCCAAAACATCTGGAGGGCCGAGTTTGCCTATGCCTGCTCTAGTCCAAGCGTAGGAAAGATATGGCCCTCCGGATGTTATTGTACTACAACGCCCATCATCCTTGTCCATTGGCTATGCTGGTTGGAGCTGATGGGAGTGAGAGTCTAAGGCAGGCATAGGTAACCTTCGGCTCTCCAGATGTTTTGGCCTACAACTCCCATGATCCCTAGCTAACAGGACCAGTGGTCAGGGATGATGGGAATTGTAGTCCGAAACATCTGGAGAGCCGAAGGTTGCCTATGCCTGGTCTAAGGACATCTGAAAGGCCACAGGTTCCCCCTGATGTAGACCTTCAATAAGTACAGTTCTCACAAGGGTGCATTCTCCCACATGGCTCAATGCAACCCTGTTTTCCTCCTCTCGGTCTATGCAGATAGACAGTGTTCCAGACCATTATACCAGAAAGGTAGAATCATAGAACCATAGAGCTGGAAGGGCCCTGAGGGTCATCTAGTCCAACCCCCTGCAATGTAGGAATCTCAACTAACGCATCCATGGCAGATGGCTATCCAACCTCTGCTTAGAAGCCTCCAGTGAAGGAGAGTCCACCACCTTTTGAGGGAGTCTGTTCCACTGTCAAACAGCTCTTACTGTCAGAAAGTTCTTCCTGGTGTTTAGCTGTAACTTGAATCCATTGGTTCAGGTCCTAGCCTCCAGAACAGGTGAAAACAACCTGGGGCAGGAGATGGCTGGAGAATGGGCCGCTTTGGTTGCAATCCCCGTCTTTAGAATGCACTCCTGGTTCCTACTCTGATGTCATGTGTGGAGGCATGTAAAGAAAACAACAGGCTGTTTACCATAACTAGTCTGAGGCTGGATTTATTTGGGTCGGTGGGGGGGGGGCAGCAGGACAAATTGCTCAATACTTGAAGAAACAGCATGCTATTATTGTCATTACTCTTCCTCCCACTCTGGTCTCATCTTTTATTCTCCTTCATTTTTTGGATGTGATATTGGAATACTAATGAGCCAATGCTGGATCTCAGCCCAGACACTCGCGTTCACCTTAACTCATATCCCAAGATGCCCAACACAGTTGCTTTCAAATCATTTGCACAGTGGCTCGGTTGCCAAATACGTGCCTCAGAGTGCCAATGTTTTGTTTGGCTTCCCCCCACTTGTTGCTTTACTGTGTTTGCTCCAACAGGTTCACCGGGCTTATTCAGATATAGTTTGGGTCGGATCTTAGCATCTATGAGCCCAGGATTTTGTTTGAAATCTAGTTAAAAATGAAAATTAAAAATGCATTTAGGTGCCATGCATAGTTGCTAAATAACTAGGAAACAATGGAAAGCTTTGTGAGACCATGGTAACTAATTGCCTAAGTCAGCCACTCCTTCCCACCTGCCCCACCCCCCAAAAGTAATGTTTTTGAATATTAATTGTGTACTAACCATTCTCAACAAGAGCCCTATCTAGGGTTGCCATACTTTGAAGAGCAAAAAAGGAGGATGCTATGACGACTCTCATTTTAGATACCTCTATGTAGGCTATAGAAGCTGTGATATATTGCTGAGAGGGGCAGGAGAAGAGGAAAGCAGGTCTTCAGCCATCAGTTATGTCTATGTCTCATCCAGAAAAGTATAGCCAGAGACATTTTGGCAAATTTAAAAAATCCACCTGGACAGAAATTTTACCCCTGAAAAAGAGGACGTGTCCTGGAAAAAGAGGGCATGTGGCAACCCCAGCCATACCACCATGCAAAAATATAGTAACAGATTAAGAAATGGGTCCACAAATGTTTGGTTGGGTTAAAAGTGGGTCCTGGGTCTACAAAGGTTGGTGATACTTGCCTGTCAGGGGCTGGACTGAGGAGGAATGACGGGAGGCACCCCGTCTCCCTTCTCCTGAACCTTCCCGAGAACAGGAGAACAGTATAGATTTAGATCAGTGGTTTGCAGATGGGCATAGTTCAGAGGCTGCACAGGGCAGAAGCTGGGAAATATTGGAAGAGGAACAGCAGGAAGAAGAGGAAGAAGAAGAAGCACCAGAGGAGAGACAGCTGATAGACTCAGTGTCCTTGGAAAGCATTCCTGACCCTGCTTCTCCCAGGACCAGACAGGGATTGAGGGTAGTAGAACAGAGAATTCATTCCTTTGTCTCTCACTCTGATTATATAATAATAATAATAATAATAATAATAATAATAATAATAATATATTTTATTTATATCCTGCCCTCCCCAGCAAGGCCGGGCTCAGGGCGGCTAACATCAAAATATATAATACACTAAAACATTAAGTCAAACAATCGATTAAAATGCAGCTTAAAATTAGATTAAAAGCAAAATAGAATCATATGGCAACCTACGAATTATAACTGTGGGGGTTGGGAGCATTAAGTGCTCACCAATTAGAATAAACTAATTGGCAAGAACTCTTCCTTTTATATGCTTCTTTGCTGCCACCGGGGGAGGGATCTGATTCCCTGAATCCTGACACTGCCCTAGACTAGAGTTAAACCATGAGCTATAATGCAGCCTCACAAACCATCGTCAATTTCAGCAGGTTCCCAGAAGTCTCCCTCCCCCCGGGGCATTCCGCAGAAATAACTTTGCACCTCTGAAACGGCACTTCATTTAATAGCCTCATAAAATTCAATTTGCAGAATGCCAAACTGCAATATAAGCTAGAAGTGTTACGTGAATTGATTTGCCTTTCACACAAATTATTGGGAATGATTTGCTTGTCTTTGACATTTCAGCATAATGCAGGAGTCTGAAGCATCTTTCACACACCTTATTTGGCCATAGTATGCTCCTGTTCAGGACGCTGGTGGCACTGTGGTCTAAACCACTGAGCCTAGGGCTTGCTGATCAGAAGGTTGGCGGTTCAAATCCCTGCGACGAGGTGAGCTCCCGTTGTTCCTTCCCTGCTCCTGCCAACCTAGCAGTTCGAAAGCACGTCAAAGTGCAAGTAGATAAATAGGTACTGCTCTGGCGGGAAGGTAAACGGCGTTTCCGTGCGCTGCTCTGGTTCGCCAGAAGCGGCTTAGTCATGCTGGCCACATGACCCGGAAGCTGTCTGCGGACAAACGCCGGCTCCCTCGGCCTACAGAGCAAGATGAGCACCACAACCCCAGAGTCATCCACGACTGCACCTAATGGTCAGGGGTTCCTTTTCCTGTACCTATGCTCCTGTTCACATCACACTTCAGACTCCCATTATTCTTTGCTTGCCTGAGTACTGTCCTCCCCATCATGTGATTCATATGAGAGGGAAATAAACAGCCTCTCATACCGGCTATTTTCCCCTTAGAAACAACATCCTTATTTTTAAAAAGGAAGCATGGGAACTGAATAGCCAGCCTCAAAACCTCAATACAACAGAAGACACCAAATTGGTCCCTCTGTCCCAGCCATTTATGAACCCTGCTGTGAGACTCATCTCATGCATTTGCCAGCATGAGTTAGTATTTACACGTCCAGCAGCTAAACCAGCAATTGTTGGGCAAAATGTATTGGTTTTTAAATCGAGTAAGTAACAGAAATGGTTGATATGCTGCTTGACCTGGTTTCCCAGGGATGAGAAAAAAAATTACTTAGGAAAAAAAAGACAATTAAAGAGTCCCTCCCCCGCAATTAAATTTATAAACTGACATTTTTTATTATTATTTTTGCACACATGTCCTGATTTTTCCAGAAACACCCTGGTTTTCCATCATGGAGAATTGAGAAATTGCTTTCTTCTTGATGTAGTGAATGAAAATAATTAATGGATAATTAGCTGCTCTAAGTGGTCCCCAGCCATCAGGAACAATGCGAGGATGTCACAGACTAGCTGGATGCAGAGGAATGCTGGGAGGAACCAGCTGGGAAACCCCCAAGGGAAGAAGGCTCAGAGCTGGGGGATTGGTGGTGGGACAGTGGTGAGTGATCAGAGGGAGAAGACTGGGAAGAGGTGGTGTCAGAAGCTGAAGAGATAACAAAGTTTAGTGAGCAAGAAGAGGCTGTGGCAGAGAGCAGCCCAGAAACAGAGGCAGAAGCAGAGGCTGGAGAGGAGGGGAGCCAAGATTCAGAGATGAGGCAGGCTGGTGAAGAAGCCACAGAGTCTCCCCATCCTCTTCTAACAAGCTCCTCTCCCCACCCCAACCTCCAAGGACCAGGAGAGGTATGAAGTGGGAGCAGCAAAGACAGGCACACTGGTGTAGTCTCAGATTGCTTGAAAAAGACCCTGGGGAAGAGGAGACTTAGGCAGCTGTGGGAATACAGGGACCTTCAGGCTCCACAACTCATAGGGGCAAAATTTTCTGAAGAAGAGTTGATGTGCAGTTCCTGAGCAGTTCCTGTTTCTTCTAAGTTCACTTAATCAGTGTGATTTATTGATGGCTCGCTTTGGTTCGCTGCTGGCAGAGAATAATGAAATGGCTTCCAAGGAGGATAGCCAGAATAAAGCCCATCTTCTTTAGCCAAAGATGTCAAGAGAGCCAAGGATGCTTACTGTTACTTACTAGACTCTGAGTGAACCGGTAAAATGGGCAGACCTCATTACGAAGTGGAATGGAATGGGATTGGGTTCAAGTTCCTTGGAAGTTATTGAGCTAGGAGATCCCAATGGGACAGTTATCATGGTTCAGCTGGTGCCAAACATATCTCTCTGCTTTCCTTTGGACCACATCAGCGAGGCTGAGAGGGGGGGTCTTATCTTCTGGGCAGCTCAAGACCTACACACACACTTCTCAGGCTTGTGCCCCAGGGAGGTCACTTCAGTACTGCTAATGCAGCAGTTTTACTTCATCCCCAGAGGCACACTCCATTGCCTCTCAAGACAGACAGATGGGAAGAAGAAGAAGAAGAAGAAGAAGAAGAAGAAGAAGAAGAAGAAGAAGAAGAAGAACAACAACAACAACAACAACAACAACAACAACAACAACAACAAAGTTATAGGGAAAGGATGGCGTGTGTGTGTGTGTGTGTGTGTGTGTGTACGCACACGCACACACATACGCTTAACCACACAGGCTGTATCAACGAGTTGCTTAAAACATCCAACATACTCCTTTTTTTAAGCAGCTTTAGTTGTGCATTTCACCTTTTCAGCATTCCCTCTGCTCTGTGATTAGAGCCGCAGGACATTCATTTCCCCCATTTGTGGCATTAGCACAATTATACCAACTGTGTTGCCATACACTTCCCATGGTTGCACTTAACAGGATTAAAAGGTATTGAGATGTTTGGAAATGTCCCCCCCCCCCAATACAAAACAGTAACATGAGACATCCAATACAGATTATGTCAAGAAGGATTTGCCTGCAGCCGGGGGCGGGGGGCTCTCCCATTATACCAACCTCAGCCCTCACCTGCCTCCTGCCTTCTTCCCATCATTCCAGGGAATGGCACCGCTTCCTTTCCCTTAGCCTCAGTGCTGCCCTTGTAAAACTCAGCATGGAGAATCATGGGATAAAACTAGAAGTACCGGTAGTTTGTTCTGGCTGCACCAACTGTTGGTCTCCCTGTATTCTGTTTAACCCATCCCAATGGGCACCACCCACCAGTCATGGGTGGCATTCAAACTTTATTTTGCTCAGAGTAGACCTATTGAAAATAATAGAGCTAACGAAAGCATGCACATTCATTTTAAGGGCTCTACTCTGAGTAAAACTAAGTTGAATATCACCCCATGTTTTTGAGGATGGGCATTGCTGCAGCACTCAGCAATCCTTCAAGCTCCATCCTTCCTAGGCACACTAGCTGTCAGGGACGAGTGTGCACCAGGGGAAGGGGGACTGGAGCCTGACTTGGGAGAGGAGGGCTGTGGTCTGTGGGGAGAGGTACCAGCAAGGAGACAAGAGTCGGAGGCAGGGGAAGCTTCAGAGCTGGAGGTTGGAGCCCAGGATGGGTTGGAAGAAGAGGACGAAGAGGCAGGCAGGCAAGTGAAGGGCCAGAAGTTTCCCTGCCCTCTTCTGTGATACTGTCTCCCAAAACCAGGAGGAGGGAAGAACCGAGGCAACTTCCATGTAGGTGTAGGTCATGGAGATTTAAAATGGAGGCAGTGCTCACAAGGCAAAATTTGCTTGATGTCGTGATTAATGCTGTGTTTGAAAGCATACCAGTGCAAGCAGATAAATAGGTACCACTGCGACCGGAAGGTAAACGGTGTTTCTGTGTGCTCTAGCACTTGTCATGGTCCTCCGTGATCCAGAAGCAGTTTAGTCATGCTGGTCACATGACCCAGAAAGCTGTCTGTGGGCAAACGCCAGCTCCCTTAGCTTGAAAAGCGAGATGAGTGCCGCACCCCAACCATCCGGGGGTCCTGTACTTTACCAGCTGTGTACACACAGCCCATTGGAGGGTGGAAGAGAAGTGGCCCTTGTTGCTGCAACTGCTCTGTAGAGCACAGATCTGGGAATTGCTGCCTAGATGCGAGACCAGTGTGTGGGGGTATTTGGAGCTGTAGAAATGGTGATAAATGTCATCAAAAGCAAATGTCCCACCCCTCCTGATCCTCCCTCTCCCAGTAACATTGCACAACATAAGACACATACTGGGATATCATTGCATTGCAAGTTTCACTGCCCTCACAAGTGGTAGCCTGTTGAGTCGAGAGGGGAAACTTGCAGCTCAATCACGTTTCATCACGTTGTGTATTCTGCATCAGCGCAGGGCTGGCCTACCAATGAGGCAGAGTGAAGCAGCTGCCTCAGGTGGCGGAAGTACCAGAGGCAGCATCACCCTGGGTAGTATACCCAGGGAAGTGGCACCAGCTTCTGCTGAGATCTCACTGAAATCTCTCAAGATCTCGCAGAGTGCACAAGGTCTTGTGAGATTTTGGCAGGATCTCGCCAGAAACTGGTGCCACTGCCAGCACTGCTTCTCCGGAGGTGCCTCGCTTGGCAAAACAGGACGCACCACCCCGGAGGTGTTTGATCCTACTGCTAACTTCACTTTCCCCTGCTTCTACTTCCATGCATATACATAGCAACAACCTGAAAATACTCTGTGTATCTGATGAAGTGAGCTCAGATCCACAAAAGCACATATCGCAATAAACTGGCTAGTCTTTAAGTTGCTACAGAACTCTGTTGTTTCTGCAGCTGCAGATTAACACAGCTACCACTTTGGAAGTGCTCTGTAACAGCTGATGTTCCCCAAGGTACCCTCACATATGACACAGAATGGAAATTAAGCCTAGATATCACTAAGCCTGAAGGTCATTTTTTTATTCCCAGAAGGCGATGCTGTTGGCATTCTGACTAAATTTGGGAGAAGGCTCTCCAAAGTACATGGATAACAAACACCAAGGCATGTAGCATGTGGCTGCTATCTGCACAATAGGACTTTCAAGTAGGCCTCTCCATTACCACCCCACACCTAGAGATGGGCAAATCTCTTAACTTTGGCTTCTGTTTCTCATTTTTCCCATGTTAAGTTTTAGTTTGCCACATTTCTACACGACTTTGTATTAAAATAGAAAAAAGAAAAGCATTCCAGAAAATTCAGCGGCATTTTAGTTTTCTCTCCCCCCCCCCGATGTATGCATTTTTACAAGTTGTTTAGAGAACTCTACCACACAATCCAGAGACATGTGACTTTCAAAGGATAGTGGAGATTTGGTTCGTGTATCACTTCAGGAACTGCAAACTGGGTTTGTTTGCATTAAAATGGAAACTGACCCAAATTTCTCCCCCACCGCTCTCCACATCCAGGCTGACCACTTGAATTTTTGTCTTTTACTTATTGCAAAGGCCATTAAAGCCTGGGAAAAGATAAGTGCATTCCAAAATTTATGCAACGGTGCAGTTAGTGTTGTTTTTATTCCATGTCCGTGTGATAGGTCTAGATTCACATAAATTTTTAAAGCCATCCCAGCAGCTAAGAGCTATCCCATTTCCATTGTCTTTTCCTTTGTAACCATGAATATACAATGTTTCCAAACAGATTAAATTTGTACTTTTTATGGGCAACGCAGCCATTCGGAGAGACTGATGCAAAATTGCTTTGGGAGACAGCCAAATCAGTGACCAGAGATAATGAAATTTCATTTGTTGCAGCCAAGAAACATGCAGTGGTGACCCAGAATAGTGATGTTTTAAACCCACTAAGGTGGGGGGGGGGAGAGAACATCAGCAATGCTTTTAAAGAGACTGAAGGGAAATAGTCAGGAAAGAGTACAGAAGGGTGGTTATTTTAGAAAGGAACCTATCTAGTAAGAAAACATTTGTTGATATTTATAAGTAGAACGGTGACCAGATTCATAGGAGCATTGTGATTCCATTGTGATTCTGTAGAAAGTGTCACACTTGTACGGGGGAGCAATTCCCCTGAAATGTCTCCCACGTGGTTCAAAATTGATAAGAACTACAACAGAAGAGAGGATGCGGGTGGCGCTGTGGTCTAAACCACTGAGCCTCTTGGACTTGCCAATCAGAAGGTCGGCAGTTCGAATCCCCGCGATGGGGTGAGCTCCCGTTGCTCGGGCCCAGCTTCTGCCAACCTAGCAGTTCAAACGCATGCCAAAAAGTGCACTAAGTTGATAAATAGGTACCGCTCCGGCGGAAAGGTAAACAGTGTTTCCGTGCGCTGCTCTGGTTTCGGTCTTCCATTGTGCCAGAAGTGGCTTAGTCATGCTGGCCACATGACCTGGAAAAACTGTGGAAAACCCCAGCTCCCTTGGCCTGTAAAGCGAGATGAGCGCCGCAACCCCAGAGTCATCTGTGACTGGACCTAACAGTCAGGGGTCCTTTACCTTTACCTTTTTTACACCAGAAGCGAAACAACAGGTAGCAAGAATGGCCAGGAGTCTCTTGCAGAAGAAGATGAAGTTATTTATAGAGGCCTCCAGACTGACAGTGTTCTGTGGGAGGCATTCAAGCACATACTAAAACATTAGGTTCACACACTGAAATGAACTAAAGCATTCTAGCACGAAAATCCATTTAAAAAAAATTAATCAGATTTCTTGTGGTTTGAAAAGCGTGGGGGGGCACATCGGGATGAGGGCAGGATGAATGGCTGTGGCCATATAACCACTCTGTAAACAAATTGGAACAAATGCTCAGTAATAATTGGGCATAGCTCTGCACAAGCCAATCAGGATGAATGCTAAATCTGGAGGATCCCTGCTCTTAATCTGTGATCCTCAGTAGGTAATCCATCCATTTACACACAGAAAATTCAATAGCGCCCTTCATCCAAGGATCACAAGATGGTTTACAACGTAAAAACACACAACATAGTAACAACAACAAAAAAAAACATAACACACACACGAACTCAGTTAGATTGTATAATTAGCCAAAGGCCTGGGAGAAGAGGAATGTTTTTGCTCTGCGCCTAAAGATATGTAATGAAGGTGCCCAGCAAACCGCACTAGGGAGAGCATTCCACAGCAGAAAGCCACTGCAGAAAAGGCCCGTTCTCGTGTTGCCGGTCTTCCAGGCCTCTCATGGAGGAGAAACTTGAAGAAGGGCTTCAGGTGATGATTGCAGATGAGTGCCCAGAAGGCTGTGAGATAGTAGCTTGGTCAAAGAAGAAATGATAATGCCAACAGCAAGGCCTGGAGTCACCACACAGCATGATCAGGCAGCTGTTGTTGTTCAGTCGTTCAGTCGTGTCCGACTCTTCGTGGCCCCATGGACCAGAGCACGCCAGGCACCCCTATCCTCCACTGCCTCCCGCAGTTTGGCCAAACTCATGCTAGTCGCTTCGAGAACACTGTCCAACCATCTCACCCTCTGTCGTCCCCTTCTCCTTGTGCCCTCCATCTTTCCCAACATCAGGGTCTTTTCCAGGGAGTCTTCCAGGGAGGTGGACAAAGTACTGGAGCCTCAACTTCAGGATCTGTCCTTCCAGTGAGCACTCAGGGCTGATTTCTTTAAGGATGGATAGGTTTGATCTTTTTGCAGTCCATGGGACTCTCAAGAGTCTCCAGGCAGCTACCAGGCCCCTAATACCTGCTTTGATTCCCCCCTCATGCTCAGTATTTAAATTTCCCACAGTACCCCCAACATAGTGTCTAGCTTGAAGAAGACATGAGAGGAAATAGCCCTGTTCAGTTCAACCATGACTCATGATTTCCTGCATCTTCTTAAGTCAGTAAAAAAAAAATAATTCTGAATATTCTTGCTCCTTATTTTCTTCCTTTCCCCCTCCTTTCTAAATATATTGGAGCAACAGGAGCTTAATGTGCCAAGTAGAACATTTCATGGAATACTGAGCAATTTACAGATACTTTCTGTGTGATTCAGGGTAGCCTGAAGGATACAGGGATGTGTAATTAAAATGCAAAACTCAAAACAGCAAATTCAAATCAGGATGCTTCCATTTCTGCACATTCTTACCATGCCATCAGAGAAAGGCATCTAGATTGCAGAATGCATGCTTCTCTTGCTGCAGACCCTCTGTCTTTCAAGATAACAGACTTTCCCGAGCAGATAGAACAATTTAAATCCCCTTTAAATTCTGGGGTTTTACAGAATGCGTTGCAAACCAGAGGCACAGCCAATGGGAGAATGCTGTTTTAATAAGAGTACAATCTGCCAGCCTCAGGAACGTGAGAAAAAGGAGCAGCAAAGAGAGAGAAGATGGAACACTGGAGGGGGACAAATTAAATGGGCACATTATTTAAAGAGCTGCTTGCAAGAGTGATAGAAATGTTCTCCTTCTTCCATCAAAAGACACTGTTTTAGTAACTGAGCCATCCAAATATCAGCAGGTCTGATACCGGTTAAATCTAATCTAGAATTATCCATAGATGTTGATGTTGTTGTTGTTGTTGTTGTTGTTGTTGATGATGATGATGATGATGGAATAGGACGTCCCTATTTTCATCAGAGAAAAATGTTGGAGGGTATGAAGTGGCGCCACCGCATACCAAAGGGTCAAGCTCCCTGACATTAGGGTGCCTCTTCAAATCAACTGAAATCCATTTAAAAACGATCATTAAATGTTAACTTCTGTTGTTTCAGATTGAAGTAGCATCTGCTTCCTTCTCAAAGGGCTTCAGGACAAACCTTTGTGCCCTCTGCTTCAGCCTCAACATCTCCGTTTTCGCCGTGGTGTTTCTTGTTTGACACAGGCTTGCTCTTTACCGGAAAACGCCTCGGCAGAGACGGCATGCCAAAGACCACGGCATAAAGAGCTTTGACACTGCTAGTCATTAGAGCTGTGCTTCAAACATTCTTTTTCTCCCCCTTTTTCAAAGGCAATACTGGCGCTTCAGAGCTACAGGCCTGATTGCGCTGTTCCCTGCAGCTCTTAAAGAGAATAGCTGTACCTTGAAATAAAGAGACTTTCACTCTGCCTTCCTGGAATACAAACAGCACTCTCCAAGGGAGGAAGCTGGGTATAAGACACTTCACTTTACTCCCTACTTCTTTATAAGGTTGTTTTTCACATTTCAGGGCTGCAGTCAGTTGTGATTTTTTAAAATGCGCATATTTGCACATGGCTGAATAACTGTCGTTAGTGACAATTTTCCCGAAGTGTGGAAGAAGAAGAAGAAGAAGAAGAAGAAGAAGAAGAAGAAGAAGAAGAAGAAGTCTTCTCCGGAGGACTGGCAAAATAGTTTCCAATATGGTTCGTTGTATGAACTTCTGAGAATTAAGTAGACTGAATGTTAAGCTTACTGTAAAATCTCCCTGTCCTGTAATAAAATGACATTTCTTTACAATGGATTTCTCAAGACAGGAGGAATGACTGTTGACCCCTTTGGCAATATTAGGCCTGTGTGTGTGTGTGTGTGTGTGTGTGTGTGTGTGAGAGAGAGAGAGAGAGAGAGAGAGAGAGAGAGAGAGAGAGAGAGAGAGAGAGAGAGAGAGAGAATTGGTATGAAGTACTATCACCTCTTTTCTTTTTGCTACCCATGGCAGACATTTTGTGTTGGCACCCATAGCACTTTCATCAATATATAAGTACTGCTGTCCATCAGGCAATGGCTTTTTCCACCTGCTTTGCCCCACCCTCCAGCCCAGCTAGGAGCCTTTCCCAGACAGTGACTTTGAAAACAACAGAAGCAGCTGGGAAGAGAGAAGAGGAATTCATGGATATTTCAATAAATAAATAAATTATAATAATTTGTGTGTTTCATTGTTTCTCCGTTGATCTTTTAGATGGTTCTATATGTTTTGTGGTATTTTCTGCATTTGACTGGCCATTATTGTGATTGATTATAGTGTAGTAACTCTTTATTGTAATTGTTAAGTGTAAACTGTTTAATTATTATTTGCTGATATATAATTTTACTGTTTAACATTATATTCTAACGGGTTATTGAATATTGCTCTATTTGATATAAGTTGTTCACTTGGGAGTTATTGTGGCTTTTTTGTATTGGATAGGATTGTTGCGTGTGTGATCTTGTTGTTTCTTCAGCTTGCAGACTGCCTTGTGCATAGTGATATAGAAAGGCGGTATACAGATTAAAAGTGAAATGAAGTGAAATGAAATCTTTCACCAAAAAAGAATAAGAGGGGAAAGGGCACTGATTAGGTCCCTGCTCTGTGTAAAATGGAGCACATGAGAAATTCTGTCCCTCCATATTGGCTTTTTCTTGCTTCTATCATTGACAGCTGTATTCCTCATGCCTATCCTGTTTCTGGGTAACAATCAAGTAGACAGCAAGATTGTCCACTGAAGACACTAGAGGGTTGATGGTGCAACCTTGCAAGCGACACTGCTGAAGACGTGTAGTTGACATGTGGAGAGGACCTTGGGATGCAACTCGGCAAAAACAGAAAGCTTATCCCAATCCCAAACACTGGAAATAATAAAAGCACATTCTCGCAATAAAAAAAGAAAGAGCATACAGAACTTGCAAAGCTAAGAAGCTCATGACAACACATAAGAGCAAGGCAGAACTATATCTATCACTGCTGAGTAAATGGTTTCAGTGATAGGAGATTCTATGAATTTCAAGCAGGCTAACCAGTTCTGGAAGACGAGCTGAGAAGAACACGCTCCATCCATCAAAACCTCAATTACATCCAGACATCCAACAAGGGCTGCATTTTTTATGTACTGGCTGGAGTTTGCCGCTTGTCAGTTTTATGCCTCATGTGTCAGAGGGTTTGTTTGTTTGTTTGTTTGTTTTCCAGTAGGCTTGTCAGATTTTATAACAGCTGGATAGTGAAAACATATATATTTCCAAAGCTGTCACAGAGAGCCACATTCCGCGGCTAGAGGCCGTGCTCATTATCCACACAGTATTCCTTGAGAGAATGAAAAGGAGACATGGACGATTGAAGTAGAGAGCATCAGGTCCAAGATGGGATTCTGGTGTTCAGGAAAGCCGCTCATTTTAGTACAATATTCACCAGCCACTGAAGCAAATTCTTAGCCAGTTTTTTATTGTTTTAAAAAATCAGAAATGTTCAGATGGTGAAACAGTTGAGCTGACAGTTATGGCAAATGTGCCTTACACCAAGTCAAACCATTTATCCAGTTATCTACTCTGAATGGTGGAAGCAGTTCCCTGAGGTTTCAGGCAAAGAAAGATATCCCCTATTATTTCAACAAGAGATGCCGGAAATTGAACTAGGAAACTTCTGCAAGTAAAACATGAGCTCAACCACCAAGCTATGGTGGTTTCTACTGGGAAATTGCCTCCGAGATAGGCCTGAGCATTGTGTACTGGCTTCCGATAGTGGTTTATTTGACTGTGCTGTCCAAAACCAGATGTTCTAGGAAATCTTTGGTCACATTCTTTTTTTTTATTATTATAAAGAATTTATTGGTTTTTTTCAAAACAAAGAAAATCCAACACCTACACCAACATTAACCCAGACAGTTACCCACCCACAGTTATAACAAAACAAATACAGACATACCAAAGATTCTTTTTCTTGTTAAAATACAAAAAATAAAAATAAATTCTTGTTCGAATCTTTACGGTTGACTTCCCCTGCCTTCTCTCCTTCGGTTTCAATTCCAAGATCTACTTTAATAACTTCACCTCTCTAAAAATTAAATTCATTTAAAAAATTCAAAACTAAGCTTTTTTCTTAAGTTCTTATTTTTTAGTTTACAATAATGTCTCACTTCTTATCTTAATTAAAATCTTATCTTGTTGTAGCTTCATAATAATTAGTAACAAAACTTCATTTCTTAACAAATTATTCTTAAAACAAATCAATACAAACATCTTCTTTCCTTTAAACTGCTGCTAATAACAAAAAAAAAAATCAAAATATCCCTTTTCTAGTTTAGAAAAGACTTAAAATCTTGACACACCGGTTTCAGGGCACCATAACAGATCATTTATGTTTTACCTTTAATACAGTTCACCCTATCCCCCCTCTAACCATTGTCCTTCTCCACCTTGCTCCGGAACCGCTCCTCAAATTGTCCTCTTTTCTTATAAGTCCACAGATCCAGACACAGTCCACAACCTTCCTTGCATCGGGCATCAGGGTACACAGTTCATCTTCTTCCAGCTTCTCCGGTTCAATAATCCATTCTTCTTTCATTTGTAGATATAATAATTTTTTGCCCATCACTCCCGAGCTCTCACCCCGAGAGTTGGATATAGAAATCTTCACCGTCCTGGGTCTGCCACCCCCGAAGGACGTTTCTTTTTTCCGGAGTCGCCAAGCCAATTCACTCTGTTCTTCAATCATCCCCTTCAGCTCTTTGCCAAGGCTCTCTTCCATTGTATCAATAATCCAAAAGGTCTCCTCTGTGGGAAATACTTTTTTCGCCATATCCCGGTTCAATACCACCAATTTCTGATTAAGCAGTTCCAGTCTCAAAAAAATAATCCTTTGTTCATCAGTTAATTCAGGGTTCAAAACAAGCTCAAAGACAAAGCCCAACATGGTAGAAGCGGGCATAGGTATCAAATTTCAGTTTCAATTCCAGTGTTTTACCGTCTTAGTACCAGTAGTTTTCCACTCCAACTCAGACTTTCGCAGCCATTTTCCCTGAGACCAGGGCGCAAAGATCATAACTTTAAAAAGAGATATTCTCTATCATCTTACTCCCCAAAGGGAGATCTGAATAGTCTCACTTGTCAAAAGATCAAAGCTTTGTAACCATCATTGTAGCAGCAGTCTGTCAAAACAGTTATTTTCTTACCACCGAAGGGAGGGAGGCAGGCTTCCTTTCCCTGAAACCCCCCGGATCGTTAAATTCCACAAGTTAATCCGATCATATACTCACAGCCACCGGGCTTCCTTTCCTTTCATCTTTTAAAGGGAGAACGATGTCGCTTGTCGCGAGCGGCGGCCGCCGCTTCTCCGACCCGGTTGGAGCATATCCCCTAATGGCCCAGCTCCGCCATCCCTTCACCCCCACTCCCCCTTTACAGGGGGAACGAGGGAAGGGCACGGAGCCTAGTGGGCCCGCCGGGGAGCCCGAGGCGCAGGACGCTCTTCCCGTGCCTCACCGGAGCCCCGCTTAGCGGTAGCGGGGCTCCAACCGCCGGGCCGGACTGGGTCGCCTCGCTACCGAGGCAACCCACGACCGCCCGCGATGGCGTCCTCGCCGGAAGTCACATTCACATCATACCTTTAAATAACTCTTGTTGTTGTTGTTCAGTCATTCAGTCTTGTCCGACTCTTCATGACCCCATGGACCAGAGCACGCCAGGCACACCTGTCTTTCACTGCCTCCCGCAGTTTGGTCAGACTCATGTTGTTAGCCTTGAGAACACCGTCCAACCATCTCATCTTCTGCCGTCCCCTTCTCCTTGTGCCCTCAATTTTTCCCAGCAGCAGGGTCTTTTCCAGGGAGTCTTCTCTTCTCATGAGGTGGCCAAAGTATTGGAGCCTCAGCTCCAGTAACTCTTGCACCACTTTAATAGTCATGACTTCCCTCAAAAAACCTTGGAAGCTGTAATTTGTAGCAGAGCTACAGTTTCCAGTTCCCTTAGCAAACTACTGTTCCCAGGTTTCTCTGTGACTGCTAAAGTAGGATAAAAAAGGTAAAGGTAAAGGACACCTGGATGGTTAAGTCCAGTCAAAGGCGACTATGGGGTGCAGCGCTCATCTCGCTTTCAGGCCGAGGGAGCCTGCGTTTGTCCACAGAAAGCATTCCAGGTCCTGTGGCCAGCATGACTAAACTGCTTCTGGTGCAACAGGACACCATGACAGAAGTCAGAGTGCATGAAAACACTGTTTACCTTCCAGAGATAGCGGTACCTACTAATCTACTAGCACTGGCATGCTTTCAAACTGCTAGGTTGGCAGGAGCTGGGACAGAGCAACGGGAGCTCATCCCATCATGGGGATTTGAACCGCTGACCTTCCAATTGGCAAGCCCAAGAGGCTCAGTGGTTTAGACCACCTAAAAAAAAAAAGTAGGATCAGGGTGCCTTAAATGCAGGGTAGGTGTGTGACCTTTGTATAATGCAAAATTGCACATTTGGAGAAGTGTGACTTTTGAATGATGGGCTACATTTCAGTTTTTGTATTGTTTCAGAAAGTGTGAATCCAGGGGGGTTGCATTAAAACCACAAGCAAATGAAATTACTCCCATGTTCCTACTTGCTGGATGCTACTTACAGGCACACTCTGCATTTGAGTCAGTGGGGTATGGAAGCTGGAGCACTGGACTATGGTTGAAAGACCTGAGCAGTGTGACTGATTCCTCCCCAATGGGAGCCAAACTGAGAGAGGGCCCTGTAAGCACTTGCCTGGCTATGGGAAGGAACTATGACAGCTCTGACAGGGTCCTAGAGTCTTCCTGTCTGCTTCCCAAAGCATGCTTAGTGATTGCCCAGCTTTGGGAAGGAGGTGGGAGGGCTCTAGGACAGGCTTCCTCAACCTCAGCCCTCTAGATGTTTTGAGACTACAATTCCCATCATCCCTGACCACTGGTCCTGCTAGCTAGGGATCATGGGAGTTGTAGGCCAAAAACATCTGGAGGGGTAAGGTTGAGGAAGCCTGCTCTAGGAACCTGCCAGAGCCCTCACACCTCCTTTCCAAGGCCCGACATGGCACGAGGGCTGGGTGTGTGTGTGCACGCCAAATTTTGGCCTAGCTCAGGGCACCATAGTACCAATGTCAGCCCCTGCCACTGGGTAACCTCAAGCCCATTGCCAAGTCTCATCCTAACCTACTTCACATGATGATGAAAAGGGGATCCATTTGCACCAGCCTTAGGTCCTTGGAGGAAGTGTGGATAAAACTGTAATAAATGCAGTTGCTGTTGTCAACACCCATAGCAACTTTCAGTGGGTCGAAGACAGCAAGGGGAGTGTTTCTGAAGCCATATTTCCAGGCTTTGCAATCTCATAGGTTCATACATTTATCATTATAAAAGTTAACTTTTTTTGTACAGTCACTTTCCCATTTGACAACTGATAAATAAGAGTTATAAATCAAATTTTATGCAGCTGTGCTGTCGCCGAGCTTTGAATCATGAGACACTGCCATATATTTTGATGAACCGCAGGCAGTGCCATGATCCATAGAGTTTTAAAACCTAATTAAAGACTGGGGTGAGAGATGGCATTTGTTTAGCATGCTGCTCGTTCAGTTTGAAAGCAGCAGAGTGATTAAGACTCTCCCTGGGGTCCTCAGGTGGAACACCACCCAAAGGTCAGTGTTTATTTAAAACCAGCTGATGGGGCAAATGTTTAGGAGTTATACCCTGTAGTCGTCATTAAAACCTTTTCCCCAAATGCATCATATAGTTTGAACATGCAAAATGTGCGTTTTTATTCGCCTGCCGTGCAAAACTCAAGGTCACTTTGCAAAGTGTCATCAAAATCATGTGACACGGGTCCTCAGAGATCTGCATTGGCTCCCAGTGAGTTTCTGAGCACAAATCGAATTGTTCGCGTTGACTTTTAAAGCCCTAAACAGCTTTGGCCCTGTATACCTGAAGTAGCGTCCCCAACCCCGTCATTTAGCCCAGACACTGAGGTCCAGCTCCGACGGCTTTCTGGTAGTTCCCTCCCTGCGAGAAGTGAAACTATACTCTGACTGCTCATACAAACGCTTTGGGTTACAAACGCTTTGCATTACAAACTCCACTAGCCCAGAAGTAGTTACCTCGGGTTGCAAACTTTGCCCCAGGATGAGAACGGAAATCGCACAGCGGCAGTGGGAGGCCCCATTAGCAAAAGCGCACCTCCGGTTAAGAACGGACCTCTGGAACAAATTAAGTTTCTAACCCGAGGTACCACTGTATTTGATATCCAAGTCCCAGATCTCATTAATTCTATTCAAAATGTACTCCCACAGGACTTGTTTCCACTCTTACTTACTTCTAGGTAAATAGGTTTAAAATGTGGCCTTCTGTCTATGAATAAAACCAATCTTCCCAGAAATGCTAATGTAAGTTACATTGTACAATGCAAACTTAGGGTCATTGTCTTTTTATAACTTATGAACTTCCTGCTAAGACATAATCACATTTTCTTTATCTAACGAACAATTAACCATTCTATCTGGAAAGTGTTATAGTATAGGGGAAATCATGGGCCCCCGAAATTTCAAAAACGTATCATTACAGCACTTTCTTTTCCTCTTGAACCTATATTTAAAATAGGAGGCATCTCACTAGATTAAAACTCAAAAACCAAAAACAGCTTTTAGCAGGTTTTAGGCAATTATTGATTTTGCTATTGAAGTAGAAAGGATTGTTACCATAGCAACTAGCACAGGACTCGGTATGTACAGCACTGCTTGCTCTAAAAGGCTTAGTCCTCATTTTTGAAGAAATATGCAGTCACTCTCAAAGCAAGGCCATGAAGAAAATGAAAGGATGTTAGTTCCTTTCACTGCCCACTGACTGCAGCCCCGTTCAGAGATGTGCATGGCACACACATCTAATACAAAGTTGCACCCTTATTAAAAAGCATTTCAAGTTCAATCTGTGCATATGAAACTTAATCCATAAGGAAAATGGCTATAGAGCATCAGATTCCTGGTTCGGATTATATGTTATTTCTAATTTTTCAGCTTTTCATACAGCAAATGCCGTCACTATCAGAGAACAAAAGGTTAAGTCACTAGCAAGCTGTCAAGATGGGACTAGGAAGACATCTGAGAACTCCTTTCACAATTCAAGGAGGCTCCCGGCTCACCCATAGAGGTTTTCTATTCTGGTTCAGTAATTCTTACATAACCCTGCCACAAAAAGATTAATCTCAGCTGGTGCAGCAGAACTCTTCTGAGAGTCAAACCCAGACCAGATCTGGCCACCAGAGCTATAGTACTAAATGTAATTGGTTTTAAATGCATCACAGCTACTCCCATGGAAGCTGAAAATACATTTTTTAAATTGCAAAACACAAGGAAATATTAAAGGGGCATAACAAAATACAATTTTCTACCATCCCTCTTGTACACGAATGTTTATACTGTATCCACATTTCCACCAGTGACTCAGTAAATATTGTTCTAAGCTACAGGATTACATATTCCATCCCAAACCTGATGTGGTATATTAGTGGACTCCAACTATTTCAAATTTCTCTAGATTTACTTTGATTGTTTAACATCACAATTAATTTAATGAATTAATATATTTCCTGCTGAATTCAATAGGATTTAATTGGTCAGGATCACAGAGTAACTCTATTTTACTAGGCTTTTCATCATATTACATCTGTTTCTGGGCAAACACTGAAATATAATATAGTTTAGTAAACCTAAATCTGTCAAAACCCTACCTCTTTGCTCAGTCATTTCCTCATTGTTAATGATGGGTTGCATAGCCTATTTTTCCTGATATTTTGATACTTGTTTTGTTTTGATGAATGCCTGATTATCATCTTCCAAAGCAACTACTCTATTCCAAACTTAAAAATGGAAAGCGTAATGCTGGTGGTCAACAAAAGAGGTTTAAAGACTCTCTTGAGGCAAATCTTTAAAAATGTAGTATAAACACCAACAACTGGGAAACACTGGCCTGCGAGCGCTCCAATTGGAGAACAGCCTTTACCAAAGGTGTCATGGAATTTGAACAAAATTAAAAATAATAAAAATTCCTTCCAGTAGCAACTTAGAGACCAACTCAGGATGAAAGGAAGAAACATGCTAAGAGGAAGGCACGCTTGGCAAACCCTCACCATGATCAACTCCCACCCAGAAACCTATGTCCCCACTGTGGAAGGGCGTGTGGATCCAGAATTGGCCTCCACAGTCACATACGGACTCACTGTTAAGACCATGTTTTTGGAAGACAATCTTACTCGGCTACGAGTGATCGCTGAAGAAGAAGAAGAATTTTGAATATTATAATTTTTGTTCCTATAAACCACTACTTCCAGGGTTCCTTGGTGGCGAAAACATTAGAAACACGTGTCTCTTTTCTACAGGGCATCATGTTACACCTTGCTGTAATAAAATTGCGGTCATGTTGAAAAGTAGCAGTTTTTCTTACACCATCAAGTATGGAAGATATCTTTACCATACCCTTGGTTCCCTGGATTCCAGTGGTCAGCCAAGACTGTTATTGAAGGATTCGCTGTTCTTGGATTGTGGAAAACACCTTTGGAAAGGTGACAGAGAGAAAGTATTTGGATACAGTTGTAGTTCTTGTTGTTCTCTTTCCCCGTTCTTACTCCTGTTGATAGATAATATATCTATAGATACATATTTGGGGAGTCAATGTTTTTCAGCTCCATGTTCCCTTCACTATTCTGAATCCAAATTTTTAAGGAACTCCCAGGGCAGAGATTAAAACAAATGCTTACTAGCATGGAGAATACCAGATGCACCTAGGGTACGTATGTTCAACTCTCAAAGGCACAACACATTTGGTTTGACGGCGTTTGTGAAGGAATGCCACAACCCACATCACAGCTGACACACTACATTTGAGATACAGCTTTATCTCCACCCAGAGGCCTGTGACGTTCCAAAAATGATATGCTACAGGCCACACAGAACAGTGTTGTGATATGTGCACATGCTGATAAGCAGTATCAGCTGCCTTCTGATAATGCCGTAGGAGGATCAAAGATCCAGCAGAACAAATGACAAGCGAACATATTTTCATAGTCAAATAAGAAGGATAAAAACCGGTCTTGCCAAAATGAGCTTAACTTTGGCCCCGAAACAAACACAGATATTTTCAACATAAGATGTATTCGTGAGAGAATTTAATATAGCAACAATTCTTGGCAGTTAAACATGTGAAGGGAAGCTAAGAGTTGGTGAGCTTATTCAATGCTTTTGGGGAATAAGAGCTTCAAAGCATTTGATTCCACTTACTATTATGCAGTTCCCTAAATTCTAATGAACTGATGGATACTTACAAATGTTTCTGTTTATTTCGGTCCCATAATAAGAACTAGATGTCTTTGGAAAACCCTCACCAAATTCTAAATAAAGGGAAGTTACCAAAATCTCACCAATTTTCAGATAAAGAGAAGTTACAAATAATGTCATCATAGTGATAGTTTCTAGAGCAGGAATGACCGGCAGGTCTATGAAGCAATTTTATCTTGCCATCTTGTGGTTCTGTCTAATTTTATCTAAACTATGGCTAAAAAGTGTCACCCATCAGTTCACTTATGATGAAAATAATATTGCTTTCACAAGTTGCACATCTAAAAAAGAATCCGAACATTAATGTTTGTTCTCTGCTTGGGTTTTTGATATAATTCCCTGGCTATATGGAAGCTTGTATACTTTAAAACTTAATACAATGAAGTACCACCTTTATTATAAATCCTGATCACATATGAACAGTGATGTGCTATGCAATAAAATACACTTCTGGCTTCTGGAATGTTGTCTGTTCAATAAAGTTTTCCCCTCCCAAACTGGTGAAGTGGGCCCTCTCTCTGCTACATGGGCAGAAGGTTTCTAAATGTGTAATATACAGGTGTATAGAAGACAAAGCAATTTATAGACAAATCCAGATCAGAAACTGAGAAGTCAGCGGAGGTAATAGAGTCATAAATTCAGTAATGAGAGCCAAGGCAAACATGCTAACAGATGAAATCAGAGCTAACAGCAAATAGCAAAGCTATTGCTGGGTAGAAGCCAAAACAAGAAACCTAAAAGGCAAAAGGACAGATTGATACTAAGAAACGTGGAACAGCAGACAAACCGAGATCCCCAAACCCAGTTGTATATCCTTAGTATTGCTTGTTCACCCCATGGAACTTTTTGTAGTGGGCAGCTCTGGTTAAATCAAGAATTGTGTTGGGTGGGGTGCTATAGTTTTGGCTTACTTTTTCAGCACTGTGGACAGCTCCCTGGTTACATAATAGTCATTTGCTCTTACTTCTAAAGAGTGATTTAAAAAGTAGCATGGGCTTGGCTTGTTTACCATCCATAGAGCAGGTTTACAAGTGATCCTCATGTTTGCCTGTCCTGCTTCACTGTTCTTAAAGCCTTTACTATGAACTAAACTAAGGTTACCAGACGTCCCTGTTTCCCGGGGACAGTCCACCGGATTTACAAATCAGCCCCCATACAAAATCCATTGAAGTTGAAAAGTGTCCCTGGATTCATTGAAAAAAATCTGGTAACCTTAAACTAAACCCTATGAATTATGCCTCACTCATATTTGTTCACTCAATATATATTTTTTAATGCAGTGCACAGGTTGTTCCAGCAAGGCTGACTCGCACAGCATTTACATGTGAGCTCTGGTTCATTTTAAAGGTTTCCTCTACATTAGACAGGAAGCATGAATCCAGGGCTCATTCTTAGGTGTACACATGCCACACACTGGGGTTGTGTGTGAGCCAGCTGTCGTTTCAGTAATTTTGAAACCCACAGGCATGCAATTCCACTCCATGTAAAAGCAGTATATGAGCTGTAATCTGGCATGTTTTACATGGAGTATATCCATCAGGTTCCAGAGAGTCACATGTGGTTTTCACGCATGCACATGAACTTTTCCAGTCCCCCTATTCCCACAGCAACCCTCCCTCCAAAAGCCGTTCCTAAAGGCTAGAGGGGTGACATTCAACACAGCTAGAGGTGGGGGAATAGAAACTCCTCCTTACATACATTTTTGCTTTCGCAAGGAATTCCTTGGATCTTGTCTTCTGAGAATAAATTCTGCATTTTCCTAAAACAGTATTTAGTGGTAGGAGAGCCTATGTAAAGGTAAAGGGACCCCTGACCATTAGGTCCAGTCATGTCTGACTCTGGGGTTGCGGCGCTCATCTTGCGTTACTGGCCGAGGAAGCCGGCGTACAGCTTCCGGGTCATGTGGCCAGCATGACAAAGCTGCTTCTGGCAAACCAGAGCAGCGCACGGAAACGCCGTTTACCTTCCTGCCGGAGCAGTACCTATTTATCTACTTGCCCTTTGACGTGCTTTCGAACTGCTAGGTGGGCAGGAGCTGGGGCCGAGCAACAGGAGCTCACCCCATCACAGGGATTCGAACCACCGACCTTCTGATCAGCAAGCCCTATTCCTGTCTTCTCTTCTAAAGATTTGAACCCCCTGCTAACTCTTCAAACAATGCCTATTTCATTGAAATTGGAATGGATATACAATTAATATAGTACTCTAGGAATGCATTCATAAAGTAAGAGTGCTTGAAGCCAACGGGGACGAGGAACCTGTTTAGGATCTTAATCAGGACACAGCCTTCTGCTGGCTAGAATGTCATGGAAACAAGGTTGTGCAAGACAGACATCCACTTGCTAGAATGTTGTCATAAATTTGATACAGGAACTTTCATGTGGCTAATACAAATGCTCTGCCTTGGCATATGATTGCTGTATTGTTTAGAGCAGAATAGCTTCAGAGGAGAGCTTTATTTTTAACTTCATCAATGAATAAAAGTCAAACGCAATAAAAGCAATGGCCCGATGGGCAAGCACGTACAAGGCAATCTCATCTACGGAAACTCTCTTGCTTGGAGAGCCCATAAGTTTGCTCATTCTTCCTCAGTGGAGGAGCAAGAAACATTTTTAACTAATTCATCCATCTTGCGCTACTGTAAAACCCCCACTATGATGGGTGGAAGAAATTAACTAGAAGTTGCTGGAGGTTGTCACCAAAAAATAAATAAATAAAAAATGCAGAGGGAGACAAAATGCCCTATTTAGCTTACATGTTATTTATTTGTGGGCTTATTTAATTGATGACCTTGGGGTTGTAGCACATAGCTCAACGAGGACCCGGTGCGCAGCAGCTGTGAAAAAGGCAAATTCCATGCTGGGGCAATTAAGAAAAGAAGTGAAAATAAAACTGCTGGTATCCTAATGCCATTATACAAATCTATGGTGTGGCCACATTTGAACTACCGTGTACAGCTCTGGTTGTCTAACCTCAAAAAGGATATTGTAGAGTTGGAAAACCCAACCAATCAAGGGAGTGCCTTGTGAGGAAAGATGACAGTATTGGGGATTTGGGGGGGGGGACAAGTAAGAAGTGGCATGATAGAAGTTTATAAAATAATACATGGCATGGAGAAAGTGGAAATAGAAAAACCTTTCTCCCTCTCTCATAGCAGTAGAATTCACGGATATGCCAGGAAGCTTAATGATGAAGATCCAGGACAGATAAAAGAAAGTACATCTTCACTTAGCACACAGTTAAACTATGGAACTCACTGTCACAAGAGGCAATGATGGCCACCACCAACCTGGATGGCTTTAAAAGAGACTAAGACAAATTCATGGAGGATAAAGCTAACACTGTCTGTTAGCCATGGTGACTATACTCTGCCTCCATGGCTAACAGACGCAGTAATGTTTCTGAATATCTGTTGCTGGAAACCGCAGGAGGGGAGTGTGCCTTCGTGCTCAGGTCCCGCTTACGAGTGTCTGGGTGTGAAAACATGGTGCTGGAATAGGTGGGCCATTGGCCTGATCCAGCAGGCTTTTCTTATGTTCTTACCTTCCTAATAACTTTAGACATTTCTATGTTGTTGTTCAGTCATTCAGTCGTGTCCAACTCTTCGTGACCCCATGGACCAGAGCATGCCAGGCACGCCTGTCCTTCACTGCCTCCCGCAGTTTGGCCAAACACATGCCAGTCGCTTCGAGAACACTGTCCAACCATCTCATCCACTGTTGTCCCCTTCTCCTTGTGTCCTCCATCTTTCCCAACATCAGGGTCTTTTTCAGGGAGTTTTCTCTTCTCATGAGGTGGCCAAAGTACTGGAGCCTCAACTTCAGGATCTGTCCTTCCAGTGAGCACTCAGAGCTGATTTCTTTAAGGATGGATAAGTTTGATCTTTTTTGCAGTCCATGGGACTCTCAAGAGTCTCCTCCAGCACCATAATTCAAGCATCAATTCTTCGGCGATCAGTCTTCCTTATGGTCCAGCTCTCACTTCCATACATTACTACTGGGAAAACCATAGCTTTAACTATACGGACCTTTGTCAGCAAGGTGATGTCTCTGCTTTTTCTATACCATGGCTGATTTCTATACCACTCTTCAGCCAATGGCTCCCAGAGCAATACACGACAAAGTGAAAAACAACATTGTTGCTTGTTAACTTGCTGCTATGTCACCAACATAATTGTAGGCAAGTCCTTAAAAATGGATTCAATTCCAGCACTTCTACTGTGGCCGTTTGAGGCCCTGGAAGGCCAACACTGTCACTCGCATCTTTGGATTGGGGTGGGAGAAGTGGAGACGGGTTGCTTTTGGCATTGTATTCCAATAGGAATTCTCTAAGAATTCTCCCTCTGCTTCCCAAATGCCTCCCATTGTTTCCCCCACACACACCTTGCGCTGCCCATTTCTTTCACCAGTCCATCTTTTTAAATATACAGCCTACCCTTTCCCTGTCGCTAACACACATAATTCACTCTATGGCAGCCAGCTACCCTCCCTTCTTGTGGTAAGGACCTGTCTGGGGCCTCTTTTCCCAAAGAACATCAATGCGCAATCTCAAAGATTATGTGCATTTCCCTTCTAGTGTATCTCCTTTGCTTCCTGCGCCTGAAAGCTGTTGATTTTTTAAATCAAAATTGGCAACAGTAAAACTGGAAGGTGGGGGAGGAGAAAAAGTTAAAAACTGGAATGATTATCTGCTCTCTGAATGTGAAGTACGTTGTGATTCGAGGACCCAACTACCGCATTTTAGAAATAAAACACCATGACACATAATTTTAGTTTAAATGGAGGTAAAAGGCCACAACTTTATTGGTTACAGCATGTGAGTGGTATTGGCTTAGGCATTGGGTTGAACAAACTATAGTTGACTCCCCCCGCAGAGCGTGGAGTCACTCAAGGGTTAACCGCCCAGGAGGTGGAGCCTGTTGATGCAAGATACAACTGGAAGCTCCACCCCTGAAGTCACCGGGGGTCGTGCCATGGCCCTAGCCACCAACAGGGCATCGGACAGGATCCACGACTGCCGGATTCGTTATGGAATGCCCAATCTTTAGGAGGGTTAGGCGAAGGCCCAAACCATGCCCTCCGATACCACACTAAACCCAATGCCTAACCACCACCCGAGCCAAAGGGGCTCACCGCCAAATACCCTCACAGCTGCAACCAATCCTGAAGACCCTTTGCAATGTCAGATAATCTCAATTATCTGCAATTGCAATGCGCAATCTCAAAGATTATGTGCATTTCCCTTCTAGTGTATCTCCTTTGCTTCCTGCGCCTGAAAGCTGTTGATTTTTTAAATCAAAATTGGCAACAGTAAAACTGGAAGGTGGGGGAGGAGAAAAAGTTAAAAACTGGAATGATTATCTGCTCTCTGAATGTGAAGTACGTTCCGTGAAAACGCAATTGGACTTGCTGCCACCTAATGGCCTTGACTCAGCAGTGCTGATGCATGCAGGGACTTGCCAGCCGATGCTCTAATCTCATAGCGGAGAATCCCTTTGCGCCCTCAAGACCTCTCGTTTCCTAGAAGAGGGCTTTTGTTCATGTCCATTGGCCAAGCTCCAAACAGCTACATGTGTTCACCCAAGCACACCCCCTACATCCACCATCTTCTATCTGCAGCTCCTCCCCATACCTTAGAGGTCTCTCAGGAGGGTCCCACACTTTCTGGTGTGGTACAAGGCACTACAATGGACAGGGTAACTTCTGCAGTCCCCAAATGTACTGTAAGTGGAAGCTTTTGTGCTGAAATCCAGCATCTCCTGAGCTCTGCGAGTGCAGCTTTCTTCTGATTGAAGAGCAGAGTGTTTGAGGACCAGGGCATTCGCAGGGAAACCAAAATGCATTTGCTTGTTTACAAAGTACTACCAACTTGCTTGGAAAACATGGACCACTTATAAATGCCATCTCCAACTGCCTGAAAGATTCCATCAAGGGTGTCTCCAAAAAATTATACACATCACTTGGGAAGACAGGCGAACTAATACCAGTGTACCGGAAGAAGCAAAGATCACCAATGTTGAAGCAATGATTCTTCAACATCAACTTTGTTGTACTGGTCATTGTTGTGCGGATGCCTGATTATCGTCTTCCAAAGTGTAAGGTTCGAGTGATGGTGCCTCACAAGTAACGGAGCAGGAGCCCAAACAGTCTTTTGCAGTTTTATTGTGCAAACTATGTACAGGGCAGAGCTACAAAATGCACGTCTGTCTCAGTCACTGGCAGAATCTGGGAGTGGCCCCTTCTGGCTTCTCCCTCAGCATAAGAACTTCGGCACCCCAAGTCTCCTCCTACCCTCCTTGCCTTTCACTCCTCTGCGCAACTGGGGCAACGGAAATGGCATGCCTCCCTCCTGACCAGCCGGGCGAGGTGAGCGCAGGGTCTCAGCAACATCCCCAAGCCCTCTCCCCGCCAGGCTCCCTGTTTGTGGCTCCTGGCTAGAAGAGGCGCTGGGGCTCTCAGTGGCATCCCTAAGCCCTCTCTCCGCCAGGCTGGTTCCTTCCCTCTCCTCCCCACTGGAGGCGTGACAGCTTTCCCCACTGGAAGAGGTCTGCTGCTCAATTGGCGTTGTGGCTCTCCGTATGCTAACGGACCCTCCGTTCCCCTCAGCGGGACAGGTGGCAGTTCCCTGACACAAAGCAACTACTCTATTCCGAACTTAAAAATGGAAAGTGTAATGCTGGTGGTCAACAGAAGAGGTTAGAGACTGTCTCAAGGAAAATCTTTTAAAAATGTAGTATAAACACCAACAATTGGGAAAGACTTGCCTGCAAGCGCTCCAGTTGGAGAACAGCCTTTACCAAAGGTGTCATGGGCTTTGAAGACACTCAAACTCAGGACACAAGAGAGAAATGTGCTACGAGGAAGGCATGCTTGGCAAATCCACACCATGATCAACTCCCGCCCGGAAACCCCACTGTGGAAGGATATGTGGATCCACAATTGGCCTCCACAGTCACTTACAGACTCATTGTTAAAACCATGTTTATGGAAGACAATCTTACTCGGCTAGGAGTGATCACCAAAGAAGAGAAAGAAGAAGAAGAAGAAGAAGAAGAAGAAGAAGAAGAAGAAGAAGAAGAAGAAGAAGAAGAAGAAGAAGAAGAAGAAGAAGCTCTTTAGAGGAGTCTGGTGTAATCGCATGAATGGGCCACTTTGCTTCTGTATGTAAGGCCTCTACTTAATTTTCTGGATTAGCAGCTTTTATATATTTACCTTGGCTTGATGAATGAAAATACTTCAATTTTGGACCACAGTGCTTGCAGTTACAACCTTCTTGGTTGCTTCTAGGTGCACAGGGGCATGCAATAGGATGGAACAGGGTTCACAGCAATGATGTTCACCTGGGGGAGGGAGCAAAATCCAGAAAGAAATAAAAATCGAGCCATTAAGGAGTTAATAGCTGCCATCCATGCATATTCTCTTTTTGCTGAAGAAGCACAAAATGAGTTCCAGTCCTGGAGATATCATCCTGTATTGCTTGGAGATGTTTTTGTTTTGTATACACGTGCTGTATTGGTAGTGAAGTTGCCGTTTTGTTCATACAGTCAGCGAGTATAACCAGGTTGCCAGTCCTAAGGTGTGCAGGTCAAGTACAAATCATAGTTTGTGAATTTGGACTAAACAACCAACGTTTATGTGCCACAAATCAGGAAATGACACAAGCGAAGATGTCCGTGCCTGCGGGTCTCTCAAGGTTTATTTGCAAAATATGTATTTAAAAAATGGCTTGCCAATACCACCACACACATTTATCAAGGTGATGGGGTAACAGAGAGAGATGAAATATATGTCAATAGAATAAAAGAACTATCCTTATTGTTTTTTAAATAATCCCCCCCTCCCCGTGCTGTTATTGGGCCTCTGAATGGGCAACAGATAAATCCGCTTGCATAGACCTGGTGCTCTTATGCAAGAGCTCAAATTCGAAGTGGAGGGGCAATCCATATGCATAAAAATCAATGAAAGGTTTTATTTACCATTTGACTTCAACAGGATGTAGCTCATTCATCAGAATGACTATGAATGGGAAATGATTACATGGAATAATTCTAAGTATTCTCTAAAGTTTGCTTAGCACAGCTGCTGCTGCTGCTGCTGCTGTTTCTCAGATGATTGCAGGAACTCTAAATTATATCCTTACAATTGTCCGTAACGAGCCTGTTGCCGTGGTTCATGATAAATACAGAACAGGTTTTTGGGCTCCCTCTTAATGTAAAACTATGCATCAGTAGATAGTCGTTGCCATACCAGTTCCAAAGCGTAGGAGATGCAAAGCAGCTGGAAATGTATATCACATTGACCCAAGGATATGCCATCTTTCAAGTTTCACCAACATCCTCACCAAGCAGTATTGCCTTATATTTTGGAATTTGAAATCAAGATGGAAGGCAGATCAGATCAGTTTGGCTTCCAACCTCAGACAGGCTTCCAACTTCTAACTATGAACTATTTCTATTTGATTCTTACTCAGCCTTCAAATCTACATCTGCATTTATAATGAACTCCAAACACAGAGGCCGAAGGCAATTGCGTTATTTTATTATTTGTAATTCATAATCCAGCAACTAGAGGGCTTCTGGATTTCCTGAGATCAGTGGAGAGAACACTTGCATAAGTACAAGTAGCAGGGATTTTTATTTTTATTTTATTTGTTTTTTTGTAAAATGGTGCTATTTCCTGATGTCCGGGATTCCTTATTTACTCCCTTGCTACACAGAGCTAAGCCAAGGTTCCCCATACCTGCCTCAGAGCTTGTAATATCCTGAAAGAGGACTTGGCTGGCTGGCTGGAACCCTGAACAGGAGCATTCCTTTTGGGGGATGAGGATGCACTGCAACACTGGTTTTTCCCCCCAAGTTCTACATTTCAAGATACTATTTTTGTTGGGTAGACATGCAAAATTTCCCTTGTACTGTTTGTTCAGATACATCATTTAATACATTTTTAAGAAGTTTCTAATGTCAGGGTAAAGATAAAAATAGGCCAAAGCTGCGGTCTACAAAAGGGATAAACGGGGAATGTGAAGCCGATAAGCAATTCCTTTCGGCATTCCATTGTGTATAAGCAGACGCTGAAACGCCTATTTTTGCACATGAAATACTGAAAGTCCCCTGCTAGTACAGCTTGGCAGAGTATCAAATTTGATTTCTTTGTCTGGTGATTGACTGGAATCTGATTGCTAACATGTCATTTTGTTTTTTGTCTGCAGCAAAAAGCATTTTCCTCTTGGTTTCTTTTTTCAGTTTGCATCTTTTAATTCAGTGTAACCCCCATTTCCACAAATTCTGAATGGATGCAAGGAAGGAAGGAAGGAAGGAAAGCTGTGATTACTAGGGTTAGGGTTCACTTTTATTTATGTGTTGGAGTCTGTACTCCTCCGAACACAAAATCTGGTAAGACTGGTGACACAAAGATGCCCTTTGGTTAACCCAAGTCCTCTCCTGTCTCTCTAGGTCTTTATATAACCTGATATTAGATGGTGACAAAGCAGTCCTTATTGATGGGCACGGGTATCTGCTCCAAGCTTTGGGGATTTATATTGCTCCTCATCTGCTTAACTGGAGGCTGGATCATGGCCATGGATTTTAAATGTAATGCGGATTTTGATATGCACAACACGTTTCCTGATATAGATATAAAAATGGGGCTATAGTTAGAAGATTCATGGGGTTCATTATTCATTATGGAATCTTCTCCCTTGTGATGAGAATGTTGAGACATGTGGCATCTTTATCTTTCTGTTGAGACACACACACAAGTATGTATGTATGTATGTATGTATGTATACACATGAATGATTTTGGAAGCAAGCAGACTCCAGAAGAAAACAGCATAACCACTAATCATCATTAGATTGCTGGGGCAACAGTGTCAGGTGGTTGGGGTACAAGTAATACATTATTATTAATTATTATTATTATCATCATCATCATCATCATCATCATTCCCCCCTAATGCTTCATTCAATTAAGCCAAGCCCAACTAGACTCCCCTATCTCCTCCTCTGTCTCTCTTCTAGACTCTGTCTGCAGTCAAACTTCAAGTGCTATTTTTCTGCCCCACCCAGTAGCTGGAGACTGAGAAAAGATTTCCAGTCAATAAAGCCCTTTTGTTAAGCCCCTGTTCACCCGTCCGTTGCCTGATGGTATGCATTTATAACAAATGAAATACATATATATGCATCCTACTGAATGCATTTAGAAAGCAGAGAATGTTTCCTTATTCAGGGACAATGATCTATCTTTATATTTGTTTGTTTCTCCATATACAATATATAGTGATCTAATAACTTTTTTTTTTACTAGATCTTTGAGAGTAGGATCCTTGATTGTTTCATCAGTTCTTTTGTCAATCTCCACAGGAACCTGTGGGTAATTTGCTTAGTAAATTCTTCTCTACCCAGGAGCCCTAGTATATCTTCCTGTGTATATGATTTTGAAGTTTCTACACAAAAGGTGTTAATCCCAAGGTATTATTAATAACACTGTATCATTCTAATTAGAGAGAGAGAGAGAGAGAGAGAGAGAGAGAGAGAGAGAGAGAGAGAGAGAGAAGGGCAATGAGCACATTTAAAGATAATTCTGGGTTTTGTATGTGGAGAACAGGGGAGGATTTTTATAATCCAGTCACATCAGCGATACTCTGCAGGCCATGCAAAAACTCATACTGCTTATATCACAACATCTCCACAGGCATTTCTGGCTCATATATTCACAGAATGAAAAGTCTTCTTTAAAAAAAACACCAAACAGGAGTATGCTTTACTTGGTAAGAAACACTTTCTCATCCTGTCATTTCATACATATTTGATTGGCTGGTAAAAAGAAAGCAACATTTCCCTCAGTGAATTGGATTAACTACAGAGGGGAAGAGATTCTGATGCTTCTCTCAATGAGATTAGCAATAAGAGCACTCAGTTGGGCTGGTCAGTTAGAGAACTACGTAACTCAATAAAGCAATACATAAATGGCAGAGGGAGAATGAAATGCAAGAACAGAAACATTCTCAGTTGTAAATGCTTTGGAGTAAATGAACCCTGGGTAGAACTCCATGACAAAACATTTCAACCAGTGTCATTGCAACTTTTCATATCAGAGTTATTTTTGTTTATTGAGATTCAACTTAATTACAGATTTAGGGTTTAATTTGTGTCTACATTTTGAGTCACATATCCAAGAATTGACTTCTATATCCAATAGGCAATTTTCCCTTCTAAGGAAGGGATGTGGCTCAGCAATGCAGCACATGCTTTGCCAGAAAGTGGTCCCCAGTAACCATCTCTAGCATTCCCAGATGGAAAGATCAGGCGGCAGGCGATGTAAGAGCTCTTTACCTGAGATTTTGGGGAGCCATTGTAAGTCAGAGTAGGCAATACTGGGCTTCTATATATATATATATATATATATATATATATATATATATATATATATATATATATATATATATATATATATATATATATATATATAATTGTGTCTGAGCAAAAATGCTAACTCTGGAGTGGCTAAGAGAAATTGACTAGGGCAGCTTACCTGTGATTAATGTGTTGAATGGATAGTAAAACTACTGGGTAAAATTACATGACCTTGGACTTAAGCACCACAAAAACATGATCCACGCACAGAATTCAGAATCTAGCTAAGCATCGTATTATGGTCAGGAGGACAATATATAACATATTTTTAGACCTCACACTATTTGTAGCAGTTATTGGAAGAAAAAACTCTTGTGGGACCCTAAGTTGTGAGGTTTTCTTTATGTGTTATTTGAGATATAGAATTTAAAACATCCAAGTGAGGTTATTTTTTTAAAAAAAGAATGGGCGTTATTACAGATCCATACTTGTGCTTGAAGAAATGAGAGAATACTAGAGTCTCAGTTGCCATGTAAAAAAAATTTCTCTCTCTCTCCTTAAGATAGGGAATGAATGCTTGAAGGCACATACTGAATATATGCCCAGGAAATGACATCTGTCTCAGTCTGTGATCAAGATTCCCAGCTCTTCGAGTTTCTATTTATATAGGGAGAAAAATAAGACAGCTTGCCTAACTCTTCTCTTCAAACACATAATCCAGAATTTTTAAACCTGTTAACTGTAAATTCTGAGGCTATAAACAACTGAAAACCCCTCCCCAGATTCTAACTTCGCTTCCATTACGGATTCCCACCTCACTTATGTTAATTCATAAAATGGGTCCACCCTGTGAAAAGGGCAGCAGACTCAAAGAGGTTACATACATGGGTCCAGTGTGGACAGTTGAACTGGGGGTGCTGTCTACACACGGGCTTCCGGTGAGCTGAACCCCTGACCGCACAGGGCCCCAATTCATGGAGAGGTCCATGTATGCGGACTTTTCTAGCTCAGACATCAACGCTCCACATGTGGATGTTCGAAATTGAGGCAGGTGAGCTCTGCCAGCAGCTTTCAATGCATGAATAGGGGCTTAACTGATTCTCCCAGCTGCTCAAAACATTTTCTTCCCTCGGCTGTCCCGCTGTCAATCACCTAAAGAGCCCCAACAAATTTCTAAAACACCCAGTAGGTGTCCTGATAGGAGAGTAACACCTTGCTCTGCAAGAAGAGGAGAGAAATTATCATCACAGAACACAGGGCTCTTAGCAGGCAGGTCTTTGCTATGTAAATTTGCCATCACAAGAGGGAGCTCTTAATTGCTTAGTGAAGTAATTCTATTCAGAGCCTGAATCACAGAATCATAGAAGTGTAGAGCTGGAATGGACCACTAGGGTCATCTAGTCAGGGGTCAGCAAGGTTTACCAGCCATGGCCCGGATCACTCCCATGGAGATTGTCCGTGGGCAGGACTGGCACAGTGCGATGCCGGAAATTGTGTCTGCGCATGTCTGCGGCGCTGGAAATTGCTTCTGCACATGCCCAAACACCGAAAATAGTGCCTGCACAAATGTAATTTCAGGCGCTGCTCGGCGAGACCCTGCACCACGCTGCGCCGGTTTAGGGCGGCTTGGTTCAGGGGTGGCTCATGGGCCAGGAAAATGGCTTTCATGGCCTGCACGTTGCCGACCCCTGATCTAGTCCATTCCCCTGCAATGCAGGAATTTTTTGGGCCAGTGTGGGTGATTTAGATCATATGGAAAGTTTTCTAAGGGCCCCAAAAATTCTGGGAACTGTAGTTTAAAACTGTTAAGTGTTGTTAAGGGACACCCCCCAAAATTCACTTTACAGAAGTGGGCATATGTTCACTGTGTGTGCCTTCAAGCATTCCTTCCCTGTGTTAAGGTGGGAAAATGTTTTGTTTTTTACATAGAAACTGATACTCTAGTTTTCTCTCATTTCTCCAGCTGATCATAAGTATGGATCTATAACAATGGTATATTCTGTCTTTCTAGGGAAAAAAGACACACGCCCCGAATGCCTTTGTATTTAAGTCAGGAAAAGCTACATATGAAGATACATGCTACATATCCAGCACATACCCTCCAACATTTTTCCAATGAAAATAGGGACATCCTATTCCATCATCATAATATTTTTATTATTTATACCCCATCCATCTGACTGGGTTGACCCAAAAACTCTGGGTGGTTTCCAACATATATAAAAACATAATAAAACAATAAACATTTTAAGAAGAACTTCCCTACACAGGGCTGCCTTCAGATGTCTTCTAAAGGTTGTATAGTTACTTTTCTAAAGGTTGTATAGTTACTTATCTCCTTGGCTCAGGGGTCGCATAACTCCATACCCTCCAACATGACTCCAACCCTCCGGTGAAAATAGGAAAAGCGGGACGTTTTAGGATCAACTCAGAAACCGGGACGGCTTCTGTAAATCCAGGACTGTCCCTGCAAAATAGGGACACTTGGAGGGACTGCTAGTAAACATGTAGTTTGGACCTTTATGGCATTTTTCCCCAATCAGGAGAAGATTCAATTTAACACATTTATATGGGAGTTCCAAGCACTTATATTAAAGCCGTTATGTTGCTTATAAAAAGGATTAGGTAAATTAATGGTCTCTAGGTCTGTCGCTGGCTATATAACATCTCCAGGTGCCTGTGAGTTCCCAAATGCTTCTGGTTGGCCATAACTGTAAAAGAATATTGAACCAGGCGGATCAAATCTGACCGGATGCAACAGTACTTTTCATCTTAAGTTCTCCAGTGTGAGCCAGTGTGGTGTAGTGGTTAAGAGCAGTAGACTCGTAATCTGGGGAACCGAGTTCGCATCTCTGCTCCTCCACATGCAGCTACTGGGTGACCTTGGGCTAGTCACACTACTTTGAAGTCTCTCAGCCCCACTCACCTCACAGAGTGTTTGTTGTGGGGGAGGAAGGGAAAGGAGAATGTTAGCCGCTTTGAGACTCCTTCGGGTAGTGATAAAGCGGGATATCAAATCCAAACTCTCCTCCTCCTCCTCCTCCTCCTCAAAACAAGTCTCAGAACGGAGATGCCACTGACAGCAGCATCACACCTGTTCAAGGCCATCAGTCTGTGTGCATGCTTTAGTGTGCACCTAAACATAGCCAGAATCTAATAAATTTGTCCCATGGTTTTCATGAGACAAATTTAGGAATTGTTCTCTATGTGCAAGGCTTCGTGGGAGCTATATAGAAGGTGGCTGAGGCAAGGCTGAAAGAAATAATATGGAGGAACTTTGAGAACAGGAAAAGTGCCTTTACCACAACTAGCCCTTTGTCCACACACATACATAGGACACCAGGGCTTCCAGGATAGGGAATGAGTCTGCGGGGCCTCCTTGATTTACGACACTTTTGTTTTAAAACAAATTAAGCACATACAGATGGTGCTGCACTGGAAAATTTGACTGGCACCAAACTGGTCTTCATTTTTTCCTAGCAAAGTATTTAACTGATCAAATTTATGTACAGTCAGGCAAAGATTCCAGGATGATCAATCAAAGCAAGGTGTTTTATATATATATGGTAGCAATGGTGGTGCCACATAGGTGCCTCTAGGGAGGAAATTCAAAAATGAGGTGCCACCACTGAGAAGGCTCTCTGTCTCAATTTACCTCAGGGACCTAGAGGAAAACCTCCCAATCTAACCTCTGGTACATAGCTCTTAAACCTTGTAGGGCTTTCAAGGCAAACACCTGCACTTCAGATTGTGTACTTGGAACATATAACTACCATCAACCACTGAAAGTCTAACGAGCAAAAGGGGGGGGGAAGGAGCTGCATATTTCTATGAATATGCAAGAATCAAGGATTAGCACTGGGAAACCTGCTCAACTAGGGATTATTTATAGACAAGCTGAATGTTGAATAAACGTAACCCAAGGATTAATTAGCTAAAGCCTTATGTTAACCAAAAACGAAGAAAGAAAGGCAACACTATCTGGTTAAATATTAAGGAGTCTGTTGCGTGTGCTTTCAGGATCCAGTTGCAGTTTCTCTGCTAACACAACGTAAAGGGGAGGGGGTACAAAGTTGTCGGAAAACCCTTATGTCTGAGGTTTATTAAAAATCATAAGGTAACTTAGAAAGTGCTGGTGTCCACTAAAAAAAGAGAGGTGGGTTCTTGCCACCCTCCGATCCACCCACTGTGTAATCCAGTCCTGTCACCCCCAATGCCTTGCTACAGCCCTGCAAATTGTTCCTGCTCTGCACACTAGTCTGACATTTACATAAGTAATTGTTTAGGTTCACAGTTGCACATTACTAATTTATATCTTGCACAGAGCAAGCTCTGGGGGCAAAAAAGCAATCTGTTAAGTTATCAGCCCATAACTCTGAGGAAGAAAGAAAGGCAGCAAGACATTTTATCCTCCTAGGAAAACTAATCCCATATGCCGAGTGGAAAAAACAGAAGATGTAAATGCTTGCCACTTAACAAACGGGTAAGTAAATTACGAGCCACGCTGAAGGCATAAATCTGTACCAACTATCTGTGGAAGGTTTCGGGCAGGGTCTCCTTTTCAGCAGGGGAATAAACGGGGAACCATTTCACAAAGCTGCGTTCAGCTTTGGACGGTGTGTGAGGCAATAAAAACGAAGGTGAGAGACCTCATGGACACCTGTGGTTTAGGAGATCAGTCTTCTCGGTCTCCTTTGACAAACAACCACTAGCCCTCACTACTGCAGACATGGCCTCTTCTCTGTCATATGGGTCTACATAGACCCCTAGGTCTGTACTTGACGAGGGGAGAGGGAGGAAAAAATAGGAAAGAAATTAACTTATTTTGAAGTGTTCATTGAATTCTAATTAAGCAGTCCTTGGCGTGTATGTCCCATCTTCTAATGCAGATGCTCTGTCTTGCCTGTGGTTGTTTTTTGCTTCAGTGGCCCCTGCTAAATCATGCCCCTTTCTTTTTCCTGCTCTCACGCACCATCATTTCATCTATCTTGCCTGGACAGATTCTACAGAATATTTACATTTGCATCTATCTGTGCCTCGAAGGAAGGACTACCACACAAAGGATGCATCATTTAAAGGATATAAAATTCCTGCCTGCTCCATCAGTTCAAAAAAATCCATCTACCATGCAGCAATATGTTTCCAATAGAGGCCAGCCAGTTGCTTTCAGGAGGCTGCACAAGGATGGTGTAACACAGGGTGATCCAACCCACAGCCCTTGGGCCACACGAGGACTGGGAGGCCTATTTTTAGCAGTCCTCAGCAACAAGGTAAACTGTTACAAAAAATGTAAGTATGATCATCTTTGGATACCTTGAGTACGGTACCAGAAGCAATAGCTTTCAGTGCCAACAGATGGCACTGAAACATGGCATGACTACCAGGGATGTCAACTTCAATAAAATATGGGGAGGGGGGCCAGGTAAGCCCCACCCCACATAACTGATCCCAAGACGCACACCATTTGAATGGCAATGCCCATCAACTTGGGGGGCAGCCCCCTCTAATATTTTATTGGGGGAGCCAAAGGGACCTCAGCACCTAGGAGTTGGCTCCTATGATGGCTACATATACATATGACATCACTTGAGTCTTCAACCGCTTTCATATTTTGTAATTAATTATAGATATTCAATTAAATATATTCTGAATATTCAATATTAACTATATTACAAAAACTTTAATTTATGATAGGTAAAGGTAAAGGGACCCCTGACCATTAGGTCCTGTCATGTCCAACTCTGGGGTTGCGGCGTTCATCTCGCATTACTGGCTGAGGGAGCTGGCGTACAGCTTCCGGGTCATGTGGTCATGACTAAGCCGCTTCTGGCGAACCAGAGCAGCACACGGAAATGCCGTTTACCTTCCTGCCGGAGCGGTACCTATTTATCTACTTGCACTTTGATGTGCTTTCGAACTGCTAGATGGGCAGGAGCTGGGACCGAGCTACGGGACCTCACCCCATTGCAAGGATTCGAACCACCAACCTTCTGATCAGCAAGCCCTAGGCTCAGTGGTTTAACCCACAGCACCACCTGGGTCCCTTAATTTATGATACAGAAATTTAATTCAGTGTGTGGGCCAAGGGTTCTGTGTTGAAGTACTGTTGTGGCCCACTAAGTTCTTCTTTTAACTTGAATGCCACCCAGCTCACCCCTAATCTGTTCATTTGCTCCCAATTTTCCAACTCCGGAACAATTCCAATATGCTCACTTAATACCCTCCATATGCTGCATTTCTTCATAATTCACCCAGAAATATTGGAGACCCTTAGATAAAAAGATGTGGGGCCTGTACGTCATGGGCCCGCCCCCTCTAGGAACACCTCAAGTTTGGCAAAGGGTTTGGCAAACATTTCTGCCACGAATGAGATACTCAAACCATCACAGTGCTGTGTACACTAGAATTTGCGTTGCTCTCCAAAGACATCGCAGAGCATTCTCCAAAGGGCTTTCCTTCATGTTTAAGTAATGTTGTGCAATGTAATGCCAACAGGTGCTTTCCGTGTCGAAAAAAGATCAGAGCCGAAAGTGGCTGGATAGGATTGGTACCGCGAATCTCCTCTCAGCCGGCAGACTGTAAGCTGAAGCGGCTGTGTAACAGAAGAACAATGTCTGGGAGAACTAGTAGTTGCAAGTTGACTTGATGGCAGTGCTTTGTGAACAGCAGTAGGTAGCCCAAAGAAGGCAGCCTAGCACTCAACTGCGTATATATAACTGGTGGCCATAATATCCTCGAGCAAGAGAGGAAAAGATGCCGAAGAAGAAGAAGGAGAAGTGTGAATTAGAGGTCATTATGGAAGACGGTTTGTATGGAATCACCTGCATTTGGTCACCATTTCTTGATCTTGTGGGAAATAACTTGGCATTAAATTCATACCCAATGCTCAATGAATATGTATTTGAGATTCCTTTGCAAGAAAAAGCAAATCAGTAATCTGCACACTGTTAAGAATAGCAAAGCAGGAAAAAAATAGAATTGTACAAGGTTTTAAACTTACTTTTCTCTAGCCCAAAGTTCAGAGGTGTTTCCCTCCCCCACCACCCCCTTTTATGAGTTATCTACTGTTATGCTGAAGTACCAACAATAAACGTGATCATTCTATGTGCTGTTTTGCAGTCGGGATGGAGATAGATGGCCAACTGGAGAGCGACTCAGAAAGTGAAGGTAAATGATAGATTAACAGCAGCTGCCTTTGATGGTGTTAAAGAATTTATTTTCCCAAGAATTACATGCATTGTGTATAAACTGATGCAATTGTTCAGTGATTGTCAGCTGTCGGGTGTGTGTGTGTGTGTGTGTGTGTGCTTGCCATAAAATGGGTGGCTAATATTTTTCAGGCTGGCGGTTTGGGCCAAAAGAGAGACCAAAAGGAACTTTGGGTGGCGGTGGGGTGCATCAGAAAACTCTCTGGTTTCTCTTCACATCATATAAATTGTTTGCCTTCCATGAAAGTATTTTGGTGTCACACAATTGCAGCTGGGAACTCATGCGGTGGTCAGTATAAACATATACGGTATATATATTATTAACAGGGGAAATAAGAACTGTAAAATATGGACAAATTTGGGGTGTCTGTGGGAGCCCACAAAACAATTTTGTGGCATCATGGCATCATAATGGAAGACCCATAGGAGCAATCATTATACATACATACATACATACATACATACATACATACATACATGCATAAAGTTTTTTTTTTGTCTAAATGGAAATGGTTTTTAAACTAAAAACTGGGGTGGGGGGCTCTTGGAAGGCTACAATGACTGTTCCCCGCATCAAACGGAGTGCGGATTTTGCGTGGTCGCGCGCAGCTGCCTGGATCCCAGAGCAGCTCCTGGTAGTTCAGGCTGGCTTCACCTTCCCGGGCTGGGTACCTGGGGTCTCCACCTACCCAGGCAGCTGCCCAATCCCGCCTGGGGGAGGTGTTGCCAGGGGATTGGCCAGGTAAGGGGAGGGAACACAGACCCACACAATAGAAGGTATTACATACCTGGGAAGCACCACTCGGGCCCCAGAGCTTCTCCCACCCTCCACTCCCTCAATTAACCTTTTCATTTTTGCAGGTTAACCTCTTCTCCACAGGTACACAGGCACTGCTATGTCAAGGCCGCTGTTGAAGGGCCGGAAAGGAATTTCCCTGCATTGGCAGGTTTCGCCTTTCCCGTAGCAATACGTCACAACTTTGGCGGTTGCAGGCCTTGGGCGGAATCCTTTAGTCATCTTCATAAAGGGGGTGGGCATGGGGCGGTGACCCCACGCCCCCATTGTGGCATTGATACCAGGGTTCCCATTAAAGGGGTTTTGGGGGGAGGCATTGGCCATACGCCCAGAGGTTGTCATTGCCCTCCCCCTCCAGCGGCGGCGAACAGAGGGGCAGGCTATCTGCTTGAACATATGTTCTCCAGAGCTAGCCCAATCCCCTCACATGCTGGATAACCCTGAAGTTACCCAGGTCCCCGGCTGGGGAGCTGGGAAGGATAAACGCCCAATGCCTGAGCCAAGGTCTCCCTACATCTGAATCTTAATAAAGTAGTGGCCTAATTTTAATCCCATAGCACGTTGCCTTGTGTCGTTACTCCACTCAGGAGCTGCCTGGGGTTTGGGGAACTGTGCCTGACCGCGCAAAAAAACCCACACCCTTTTGACATTATGGCATAACAATGCAGGACAATAGGTGTAATCAAAATGACAAATTGGAGGAGCAGAAAAATAAAATTGCAGGTCCAGATGCAGCCTCTGCCTTAATACACAGTCTCTGGTTCTTATCGAGAAGTAATTTTCCCTATTAGATCAGTGGGATTCTATTCTATGGGCTGATTCAAACGTTCTTAATGTAACTGACAATGTCAATGGTTTGGAAGGGGTACAGTGGATCATCTGTACGTCATCCCGAAAGAAGAATCCAAGTGTCCTAGACCTGAAGCATCCTATCAGATGCATGCCCACCCTTTCACCTGAGAGCAAGGAGATTCCATCACCTCTCAAAGGCAGCTGATTCCAATGAACTCCACTTACATTTAGGGAGTTCTTCGTAATGCTGCATCAAAACTGGCACTGGCGAACTACTAAATCCATACTGGTGGGCTAAGCATGGGAGTGGAACTGCAATAGAGTACTAAATTCACAAATTTATAGTTTTGGCAAGACTTACGGCAGTGATAAGAGGACAAACAGACCAAAAACTGAGTGGGATTGTGTAAAGGAGTGTATGAAAAAATATTGTTCTGGTATAAATATATCAATATGCAATGAATGAAGTTTGCAGGGTAAAGATAAGGAGGAATTGGTTATAAGAGGTATAAAGGTAAAATAATATCAATAACACAACAATCAAACTTAAAATGAGAGAAGGAAGTCATATAAGCATGGAGGGAAGTCAAGATTATATGTAATTTTGTTTGGACTTTTATATTATGGATTGATGTTTTTCCTTTTTCATTTGTGGCTTTCTTTCCCTTTTTCTTTTGTTCTTTTCTGTTTTGTTGATGTTGTCCATTCTGTTTGTTTTCAGTTATTGTAATTAGCAATTTAAAAAGAAAATCCACAATTTTCCTATAAGGGAATCACCCATGGTATTGCCTACTATGTGAATGTCTTAAAAGCCTCTCCTAACATACTTGAAATAATAGTATTATCAGCCTTTAGGGCACTTGTCTGACTGTTGTGATAGATGCACAAGTCTGTTATAGTGGTTTGATACATAAACAAGGCTGTTCCAGACACCATGACAGTCATTGAGGATGTATTTTCATGCATCTGATTAGTTGTCTGTACTAGTAGGCTATTCCTTATTAACTGATGGGAGTTTTATTGAAAACAAGTATTTCTCCCTTAGATACAGATGAGGAAGAGGATGAAACGATAGTCAGAAGGTGGAATGCAAAGGAAACTGCTAAGCCAACAAAAAAAGAAAATGAGAGGGATGCTGATGATGAAAGTGAAGAGGATGATGGAGAGAGTCCCAGGAGGAAGAAAACTAATAAGAACAAAAGCCAGAAAGCAGGGGACAATGTTGATGGCGATGAAGAAAGTGAAATGGAGGAAACAGCAAAGGAGAAGAAAAAAGGAGGGAAAACTGTTTCCAGCAAAGAGCAAAAAGATGCTGCAAACAAGAAAACAAAAGGGAAGAAGAAGAAAAAGAAAAATGCAGACGAGAGGTAAAAAATCACAAAATATGCTTAAGGACTTCGATACTTGGGCATTGGGTACAGATAACTATTTACAAAAAGTCTATGCTTTTCTATCGGTTCTGAGTGGCACACAAACCTTTACACCACTGCTTTTCTTAGCAAAATAAACATCTGTGGAGTCCATTGCTTTCCCGGCACCACTTCTGTGTACTTCACTAAGAGAAATTGAGATTTAATGATGTGCGCCTTTCAGGAGTATTGCAAATACAGTGGTACCTTCGTTCTCAAACTTAATCCATTCCGGAAGTCCGTTCCAAAACCAAAGCATTCCAAAACCAAGGCGCGCTTTCCCATAGAAAGTAATGCAAAATAGATTAATCCGTTCAAGACTTTTAAAAACAACCCCTAAAACAGCAATTTAACATGGATTTTACTATCTAACGAGACCATTGATCCATAACATGAAAGGAATAATCAATGTACTGTACTATAAAATAAATAAGACAGTATTGTAGATGATAAAAATTAAAATTATTATTTTTTCTTACCTGCACTGATGATAGTCATTGTTTGGATGGGGGGCTTTTATCCATTTCCGCAGTCACACAATCAATCAATCAATCAATCAATCGGTAGTTGAAGTGGGTTCCACCCAGTCACAAAAACAAATTAACCGGAAAACCCTCAAAAACAAAAACGCAAAGTAAATAGCAAAAACAAAAGCACCAAACTTAATCCATTCCGGACGTCCGTTTGACTTCTGAAATGTTCAAAAACCAAGGCACAGCTTCTGATTGGTGCAGGTGCCCCAGAAACAATAGCCAACAGCTGCATCAGACATTTGGCTTCCAAAAAACATTTGAAAACCGGAACACTTACTTCCAGGTTTTTGGTGTTTGAGAACCAAGGTGTTTGAAAACCAAGGCGTTTGAGAACCAAGGTACCACTGTAGTGTGTTGTGTATTCAGGCATCAGTGTCCACATTTCATCCTCATTTCGATCCTTTATCAGTAACAGATAATATTGACCAGGTCACCCAGTATCTTACATCTACCATCACATCACATGTTTATAGCCAATTCACATGTTTACTGAACACACAATAGCCACAAAGTTTGTGACACATGCCAAGGTATCCATCTATCCATGGTCAACACCTGTCATCAAATGCACATGTTACTCCTGTTTTTGCAATGGAATACAAAACGCTGGATCCTTTGCATAGCAATGACTGCACATGGTGAGCTGAACACATTTGATGAGCTGATACATGCAAGGTTTCAAAGCACTCACCACGTGAATAAAGGAATGAACTGTCCCTGGTCCTGATCCTGTCTTTTTGCTCCTAGTTCTTCCTCATCTCCCAACTCCTCAGACGATGAGTCTCTATGCGAAGAGGAACTGGCCAAGCTAAAGGAGCAGGTGGAGGAGAAGAAGAAACTCATTTCAATCATGAGAAACAAACCCTGGCGGATGGCAAAGAAATTAGCTGTGCTGAGGTAACCTGCAACACCTCCCCCAGTGATGTCAATTTTCACAAGGGACATGTATGTGTTTAGGCTTCTCTTTCAAAACTGCAGAAGCTGCCCTGCAGCCACTATATCATTTTGGGAAAGCAACCAATGTTTGCCATATCGGTTGCCTTAACAAGAAGAACACTGAAAGCAGGAATCTGTTATCGGTCTTTGTAACTGAAGGCCAGATGATGAGTAGAAATCTCTTCAACTGATACCCAGCTTTGGCTCATTTTATTGCTTCAATTAAAACACACACACCTGAATGCCTGGCTTTCAGAAACCTTGTTGAAGTAAGCTCTCTGCTCTTCTTTGATTATTTATGCTTTACGCTATATATACGAATCAAAGTGATCCTGTCCCAAGAGCTTTCAGGTGTTAGACATTCGGAAGCAGTTAGGAGAAACATATTGCATCAATTACTGATTTGTGGAGTACAGCTGTCAGGCTCTTCCAGCGAATGACGCAATGTGCCCTCAGCTAATAATGTTTACTGGCCAGCATCAGGGAGTAGCTAAAGCTCAATGGTACAGCATACAGCTTGCTTGCTGAAGGTCTCAAGTTCAGTCCTTGGCATCTGAGCAGGTGAGAGGGGAGCATTCTGCCTGGGACAGGTGCTGCCACTCAGACCAGACAACTGAGCCAATTGTCTGGTTCAGTATAAGGCTTCATGTGTAGATTAACTGTTTTAAAACCTAATGGTTCATTATGGCTGTTTAAGAAGGCCCTTGGCTGAATATTTTCTCTTTTGGGCATATTTATGTTTAATAATCATTTTGTCTTTGCTATTTTAGTCCTGATTTTTCTGCTAATATTTTTATTTATGATTCAGTTGAACTGTGGATTATTTTATATTCACCATTCACCATGAATTTCAACTGAAAAATAGAAATAATAATAATAATAATAATAATAATAATAATAATAATATAGTGCAAAATGATGACCAAATTATTTCATACAAAGACCCACATGTAGAGCTAGAAGAGAAAGCAGGGTGAGTTACTAGATGCTAAAGTATCAAGGAAATGCAACAGAAGGAATTAGGGTTGTAGTTAATTAAGCCCTACTCAGAGTAAACCAACTGAAATTAGTGAACCCAAGTGCGTCACGTCCAGTAACTGCAATGCCTCCACCAATTCAAGGCAACACAAAGAACCATATAGATCAGTAACCCCTCATGGGGTGGGAAAATGTAGCTTTTGTGATGAAGATACATCCTTTAGTACTCACTGAAAGTTCCAAATCTGAGTAAACTGGTCAGTTGGCATTTGGAGTTTGTCAGTTGAAGTAACTAGGGAGGGAGACACAGAGAGGACTACCTCAACATAATGTGGCTTGCCATCTTACTAAGAAAGTTGTTCACAGACAGTGATGCAACAATGACCGAGTCACTGTGCTGAGAGAGAAGAAACCATGGCAATTAAACCAGTTTACATTTATAGTGTAAATATCATCACGGAGGAGAAATGATGGATAAGAACCCCTTTGTATAACATGATAGCAGACATGACTTCAGATTCCTTCGAGATGGAAGTCAGGCCTTGGCACTGCTTTAGAACTCAAACACTGTGACTTCAGTGGTTATACTGCATTTGTGGTCGACACAACAGTAAGTGTTAAAAGCTTCTACCAACTTCCCAATATGCATTATTATTATTATTGCTGTTGTCATTAATATAACCACCTTTTCAAACTTTAAATTAGGGAGGCTCAAGCTTTTGTGGAAAAGTTTGAAGGTGCCTTGGGAAAAGGAAAAGGAAAAAAGTTGTATGCCTACAAAATGATGATGGCAAAGGTAAGCGACATGAGGAACTCCGATGAATGTAAGGTTTTTCCGTAATTTGTATGGTGCATCTTTGCTGCTGCACTTCTTGCAGTGAAAAAGCAAACACAGGAATTGAAGATGAGTTGAAGATGAGTTTTTAAAGCCATACGTCAAGCACAGTCAATGTTGAAATAAATGGAAGAACCAAACCACTGCTAAATAAGGAAGGCAGTATGAACAAGGGTTCCTTAGACTACTTACAGGTGAAACTCGAAAAATTAGAATATCGTGGAAAGGTTCATTTCTTTCAGTAATTCAACTTTCAGTAATTCAAGGTGAAACTAATATATGAGATAGACATGACATGCAAAGCGAGATATGTCAAGCCTTTATTTGTTATAATTGTGATGATTATGGCGTACAGCTGATGAGAACCCCAAATTAACAATTTCAACTTTGATTATGGCGTACAGCTGATGAAAACCCCAAATTATAACAGACAAAGGCTTGACATATCTCACTTTGCATGTCATGAGTCTATCTCATATTATTAAATTCCAGTAGCTAATGAAAACAATTTCTTACATAAATGGACTTTTCCATGATATTCTAATTTTTTTGAGTTTCACCTGTAGGTGTCTCCTCACTTTAAACAGGGCTGTCCAACATATTTTGTTGCCAAAGGCAAAGAAGTAAATGGCCTCTTTCAGGTCAAGTCGCAGAGTATCCAAGGCCAGTTAAGTTATTCTGGCACTTTTGACAAAACAAAACAAAACAACCCTGGGAGTAATAGTAATAATAATCAATCAATTTGCTGCCCTTTCATGACACTCAAAAATCAGCTGCCTCACTCTGTCTAATGGTAAAGCATACTGCTGGAAAGAAGAGTCAAAGTAAAGTCCACTTGTTCTCCCTGTCATCAATCAAAAGAGCTCAATGTCACTGTCTAGTTGAAATCCAGCAGTTTTAGATGAGGGGCTCATCTTTAGTTTTTCAGGACGGCAATAAATAATTTTAACAATTCCACAATTCTGCCTGCAGCCCCGGAGCAACATTACCTTCTATTGTGTTTATTTCCAGAAATGGGTCAAGTTCAAGAGAGATTTTGACAATTTTAAGACACAATGTATACCATGGGAAATGAAGATAAAAGAAGTGGAAAGTAAGTTTCATTGTTCTATGGGTATAACTACAGCCTCCTTCAGGTTGATTCCCCGATATTTCTCCAGTTTTTCACATGCTGGCTGCTTTATTCCTCATCAATGGTTTCCATTTATTCACTGAAGCCAGCAAGGGCAGTTGTCCCATGTGCTCAAAAACATGAGTATGGTGCATGCCTGCCTAAGGAGATGCCTAAACTTGTGTTTTGAGAGGATGAGAGGAAAAAGTTGAAACCTCTGCCTGATCTGAAGTGCAAGAGGCACCTTTTTCATGGAAATGGCTGTGAGCATGAAGGCCACAATAGCTCAGTTGGTTCGTGTGTGGTGCTGACAACACCAAGGTTGCAGGTTTGATCCCTGTATGGGTCAGTTGCAAATTCCTGCATTGCAGGGGGTTGGACTAGATGACCCTCGGGGGTCCCTTCCAACTCTACAATTCTATGATTCATTTCCTGCATTATTGTCACCATTGTCTCTTCTTCATCTGAACCATAGGTGCCAACTCCCTGGGGCCCTGGGTGCCTGAGCACCCACAAAATTCCCCATGAAGGGGCTGGGCACCCACAAATTATGGTGCCAGGGCATGACACCCATGGCCCCTGGCAACCATAGTCACAGGGCCAAGTTGGCACCCCTGATCTGGACTGCTCTGTATGCAGTCACAATGGCCAGTCAGTTTCCCTTGAAGCATCAGCAGGGATCAGTCAGTTTCTCTCATTGATACAGGCAGCAGAAGCAGAAAGTTTGTGGGTGCAATCTTTCCCTCTGAAGCAGGTAGAACCATGTGGGCACAGTTTCTTTCTCTCTTATAGGCACAGCTCTAGGCAGAGAAGCATCAGGCAAGGAGAACGTTAAGTGGCAGGTGCCTCCGTTGTTATAGGGCTTTACCTAGAGGGTTACTTGGCACCAAAAGCATTTGACAGAGTGAAGGTTGACACGGGAGTGTCAATAGTTCACCAGTGATAAGAGGATGGCCACCTGCTCAGTGTGTCAGAGCCAGGCATGGTTTGTAAGATAAATTGGTAAGCTGCTGGCAGGCTGAATTCAGCACTTTTCTAATGACACCTTCTCATTATTCAAGGTCATTTTGGTTCTTCAGTGGCCTCCTATTTCATATTTCTACGCTGGATGTATGGAGTGAACTTGGTCCTGTTCGGCTTGATATTTGGATTAGTTATAATTCCAGAGGTAAGTACGGATGAGATGGTTGGACAGTGTTCTCGAAGCTACTAACTTGAGTTTGGCCAAGCTGCGGGAGGCAGTGAAGGATAGGCATGCGTGGCGTGCTCTGGTCCATGGGGTCACGAAGAGTCGGACACGACTGAACGACTGAACAACAACAAAGTACGGAAATAATAATCCTCCCCAAAAAAATGGTTTGGACCCAAAAGACGTTGAGTTGCATCAGCTCATGTTGCAATAAGCCATACCACCTACGTGGGCTATTTAATACATTGCATATTGAACACCGGGGCAGACCTCTAGAGAAAGGCTTTGCTCAGGGGCAGAAAGCATCTGCTTGGCATTCAGAAGGTTCTAGGTTCATTCTCCATGTACGTTGAGAGACCCCAGTCTGGAAGCTGGGACAGCTGCTGCCACACTGTGTAGACAATATTGAAATAGATTGGCCAGTGGCCTAGAGCCTGGGGAACCTCAAAGCAGGTTTTTGGAGTGCCTAGGAAGAGGAGAGGAAAGCTGAACTCTGCTTTCACAGCACTGGATACAAACAGGGGTGGCGCTGTGGTCTAAACCACTGAGCCTCTTGGGCTTGCCGATCAGAAGGTCCGTGGTTCGAATACCCATGACGGGGTGAGCTCCCGTTGCTCTGTCCTAGCTCCTGCCAACCTAGCAGTTTGAAAGCATGCCAGTGCAAGTAGATAAACAGATGCCGCTGCGGTGGGAAGGTAAATGGCGTCTCTATGTGCTCTGGTTTCCGTCACGGTTTTCCGTTGTGCCAGAAGTGGTTTAGTCATGCTGGCCATATGACCCAGAAAGCTGTCTATGGACAAACGCCAGCTCCCTCATCCTGAAAGCAAAATGAGCGCTGCAACTCCATAGTCGCCTTTGACTGGACTTAACCATCCAGGGGTCCCATACCTTTAACTACAAACCTTAGTCTGGACCCTGGAGCCCACCTTACATTGTTTCCTAATATTAATATGTGCAGGCAGCAACAGCACATTTCTCTGCATGGAGCTATCAAATTCACCCTAGCCTCTTGCTGCTATCATCTATCAGCCCCATCACCCTGAATTCTTGCATGCAAACACACACACACACACACACACACACACCACAAACAAAGATTACTTCACAATCTTTGGGATGTTGTAGTACAAAGCCTCTCTCCAGGCATGAACAATGCCCCCAATTGATCCAGCTTTTTGTAGAGGAATGTGTGCTGCATAGAGAGATAAATATAATCCTTTTACGGCATTCAGGGGAAATATAACCCATGACATCCCCCAAGAATTCTGCCATCAGCCGAAAATGAGCAGAATTCAGATTACTGCTATGTAAAATATGATCTTCACACATTACTTGTGAAAGGAGAATGTTTAAGTGTATGGGTGGCTGGGGTTTTATTCTGAATTTTCTTAGTTTCAATATTTTATTTTATTTTATTTCCAAGCAGGAAGGACAGTACAGATACAAGCCATGCAAGGCAACAGATCAGTGTTAACTATATGAAATGGGAGACCATTGTAAAATCACAAGATTTCTTAGCTAATAGGAGACATCATTCTCGTTCTCTGGTTCCTAGTTTAATATACTGCAAAGAACTCCATGTAAAAATTAGCCTTTGGGTTTTTACCCACCCTTATTCTACCGTGTTTCTCCTAAAATAAGACACCGTCTTATATATTTTTTCCCTCAACAAAACACAGTATGGCTTATTTTCAGGGGGTGTCTTATTTTAACCGCATCGCATCGGTACGCTGCATAGCCACGCCTCTCCAGGCTGTTTTAATGGGAGGTGCTACGTCACTATGGCTTATTTTCGGGATATGGCTTATTTTCGGGGAACGGCTTATATTTCGCAAATGCATAGAAATCCTGCTATGGCTTATTTTATGGCTATGTCTTATTTTAGGAGAAACACGGTAATAGATATTGTTAATTTGAACATGACATCCATATACAACATCAACAATGCCATTCGGGTGCGGAATTGGTTTTAAACAATGTTGTAAAAAGTTTTGTTGCTAAAAAGAGTAAGAAGAAATCTGTTCATAAAATAATGGCTACCAGTTCCCTTAATGTATTCAAGTAAAATTCCATGTTTATATGGATTACAGTGCCCAGATATAATTATGCCACTGTGAATATTTCACAACTAAGCCTGCTAAAAACAGGGGAAGGGTAAGAAGCATAATTTAACTGAGAGAGGCAGCTGTGTTAGTCAGTTGCAGCAAAAACAACAGAGAGTCTTGTGACACCAAAGCAGTGGTTCTCAAAGGAGGATGTGGCATGCCACAGAGAGGTTGGCAAATGTGGCAGGAAGATTCAAGGACTATCAAAGAAGCATTTGGACATTTATGTGTAGAATGGATATACAACCAGAAACAGTATCCATGCCTCACTCCCAGAGCTTTGTGTATTCTTTGACAGTTCTCCATGACAAATTGTTGTGAACAGGGATTTTCAACTCTGACAAATATGAAAGATTAGAAAAGAGAAAGGCTTCTTTGTGTTGATGAGGAGATGAGAGTTGGTTTGTCTCAAATTAGACCTGATATAAATGAGATTAGCTCACACCTCTCATTGAGTTATATATACGTACTTAAGGTACATATGCAAGAGGCTCGTTTATAATTATATTTTGGGAACAGATCGTGTTCTTATGTATTTGCATTGTTTTATATTTTATGGAGGTCCAACAATCATATTATAAAGTAGTTGTGCTCTGTGTTATAAATCAAGCGCTGCTAGGAGTTGTTTCCTCTTTGTTTTCCAATGTATTTCTTACCAATAGAAAAGTTGGTGTGGCGCAAGCAAATGTTTATTCTGAAAGTGTGGCCTAGAGGGGGGGAAAGTTTGAGGACCACTGGACTAACACAATTACTTTGGCATAGGTGGGTGTAGAGAAAATCTGTAAAAAGTGGGGTCTAATGATAACGTAATGATAAAGTGGCACTGTGGGTTAAACCACAGAGCCTAGGGCTTGCTGATCAGAAGGTCGGCGGTTCAAATCCCCAAGACGGGGTGAGCTCCCATTGCTTGGTCCCTGCTCCTGCCAACCTAGTAGTTCAAAAGGACGTCAAAGTGCAAGTAGATAAATAGGTACCGCTCCAGTGGGAAGGCGTTTCCGTGCGCTGCTCTGGTTCGCCAGAAGCGGCTTAGTCATGCTGGCCACATGACCCAGAAGCTGTACACTGGCTCCCTCAGCCAATAAAGCGAGATGAGCGCCGCAACCCCAGAGTCGTTCGCAACTGGACCTAATGGTCAGGGATCCCTTTACCTTTAATGATAACGAAATGCAAAAAAGCATAGTCCCTGACAATTCAGTAAAGAGACTATTCATACCAGCAGTAATTGGTGATAACATTGAGGATAACACTGGCTTAGAATGTATCTCTACATTTTGCCTCAAAACTTTCTTTCTAGGAGGGGTAGAGACTTCCTTTTAAAAAATGTCTGGGGGCTGCCACTCCAAGCTCACATTGCTTGCCAGCTCCACTTTTAGACCTTCTCAATCTCCTACCTCTTTCCTCTTATAGCTAGCCCCAAACCCACCTTCCTCATCCATTACAGCTGGAGTGCAGAATATTTTCTGGATAGAGGGGCAGATATTTTTTTCATATAAATCAGCCCATTTGTCTCACATTTTAAAAACAACACACCTTACCAACAGGAAAGGCAAGTTGCTGTGTTGTTATCGATGGGTCGGGAAATGAAAGGACATTTTCAATGCTTCAGAAATTATATTTTTTTTAAAAAAAATTATGATTAACTTGTTCCAGATATTAATGGGAGCACCATATGGAAGCATACCAAGAAAAATTGTACCCAGGGCTGAGCAAAAAACTGCCATGGATTTCTCTGTTCTTTGGGATTTTGAGGTAGGTGTCTTCAGATTTGTCTCATTTATTTATTTCGTTTGTATACCACCCATAGATCTGATTTTCTGGGTGATTCGCAGGCCATTAAATATACAAAATAGAATGCAACATTGAAATGATACAAAAACAATTTAAAACTAGCATATAAAACCAGAAAGGGGAATAACTTAGTGCAAAGATCTGAAAGCACTAAAATAAATGTGCCTACTATAACTGAAAGCTCAAGGACAAAAATGCCTTCACCAAGAAGACCAAAGTGTTGGGGATCAGTCACAGCTCTCTAGGAGGGCATTTCTCTAGATACTAGGGAGGGTCTGGAGGATCTATTGAAGATCTTAAGGTTGGGGCAAGTACTTAAGGGAGAAGGCAACCATAGGTATTGCATGGCCTTGAGCTGTTTAGGCATCACTGCCAAGAAGGCCCCTCTGCCTGGTTCCCTGAAACTTCACTTCTCTCCGTGAGAGAACTGCCAGAAGACCTTTGGAGCTGCATCTCAGTGTCTGGGCTGAAATCAAATCAAGCAATGTAGATGTATGTGTGAACCAGTCCCAAGAATCCTTCCTGTGTGTATGGGTGGACTAAACATTAGCCTTCCCCTTAGTAGGGATCCAGACACCACATTGCTGCCTCAAAGGTCCACAGAGCCAGCCTGCCTGCAAAGGCACTGAAGCTCAGCACGAACTGCACCATAAGCATAATATCTGGGAAATGCTGAGATGAGATTTAAGCATGGAAGTAGATGAACAGTCAGCAGCGCTGATCCCGGCAGACCCTGCTTTTGAATGCACGTATCGGAGAGAGACTGTAAGACTTTCTCAACAAATGGGTTACATAAAAGAGGACAGTGGAGGGGAAAGAATAGGCTTCATTTGAGCTCACGACACCATTTCTGACAGAGTTTTTCTGGAGGCTATAATCTTCGTTTTATTCTTGCAGCGGGGAAAGCCAGCGAAATAAAATATAAGCACAGAGCGAGACCCCAAGCTGAAAATAAACTTTCTAATGAACACCAAAACAGAGCTTGTTTGTGTTTGACTTTCTGTTGTGCTTTTTGCCTTTAGCTGTCCCAACAATCCACACAATAGATTCTGACCCTGTATCCACAGGGCTGCATGGTGCCCCTTATTTTCCTTCCTCCCACGGCTTCAGTCTCAGCAGCAACTGCTGCGGCAGAGAACGAAAAGAGCCTTTTGTACACAGCAAGAGTACGTTCAGACATCATGCTAGGTCAACAAACTATGGTCCACACAGCTCCTGCTCTGCTCCTCCCTTAGTTGGGGGCGGGGGCGGACAAACCATAGACCAGCTGACTTTCATATTATGTGCAGTTATTATGGTTCGTTTCCTCTCCAAACAAACCACAAACTGAAGCCAATGTTTATTTTTTTGGTTCCCAGTGATGGTTTGCTTGATTGGGAGAAACCAACCACAAGTGCTGGTTCAGATGTAACAGTAAGCCAGCCATTCCATCGGAAAGTGCGAGAGCTCAAGCATACACCAGCAAGCAGCTCAGGCTTCAACAAGCAATGCTGCGTAGATCAGTGTTATGTCTGAATGCAGCCACACACTGTCTGGTAGATACCATACTGAAATGGCTGTATATTCCAAACAATTTACGCAAAAATAAAAGAGGCTTTGGCTGATATATCCTATGCCCTTTTAAAATGTGGTTCTTTTGGGGGGTATTGGGTCGTTTTTATTTTGACTATATATATTGTGGTTTTATATTTTGATTTTGTTCTGTGAACCGCCCTGAGACCTCCGGGTATAGGGTTGTATATAAATTCAATACATAAATAAAATAAAATATATCAAGTTAGGGCTTATCCACACTTTTGCCCCACTTTTTCCAGGCATAGGTCTGTGCTTAAATGCTCTGTCTCCAAGCGGGGGTCTTATATTTGGGTGGGGGAAGGGTTTGCCCCTGAGCTTTCCCTGTGAAAAACTGCTCTTTAACAAATGCCTATATGTGTCCTGAACCCCTGGCCTACCTGGCAGCAAGTCCGGGGGTCAAGTCACATGAGCAAAGTCAGGAAATGCAATCCACGGTCAATCCAAATAGCCAAGTCTGAAGTCCAGCAGTCAGGACACAGTCCAGAGTCAAACCCAAAACATAAGTCTTGGAGCATCCAATCCAAGGTTCATCAACATGGGCAGTTGAGCAGACACAAGACCTCAGCTCTACTTCCAGTTTGTTCTTTGCTTGCTGATTGCAGCATCTGGGCTTGATGAGGCCTGTGACCCTCACCTGTTGTGAGCCTACTCCAGCTGAGGAATCACACCCATATTCCCAGAGCTAGCAAGCCCTACCTGGCCAGCCAGGGAGATGGTCTGTGGGCCCTTGTCTGCTCAGCCTCCTGGAGCACCCCTTCCGCTGCTCCCTACTCTCCAGAGCTCATCACATTCATGGAGACATGGGCCCCTCTGGCCCATGATGAGTCCTGCTGCTTTGGTTCCTGTGCACTGACCCCATCCTCTGTCATCCTGTGAGTACTTCCTTCCCTGTCCGCTGCTTGCCCCGGTATGTCCCAGTCCTGGCAACATCCCTTGCCAGGATCCTCTTCTTCCTCTTCGTCATCATCCTGCCAGTTCATGGGAATTTGGGTTTTCCATGAATTGATGTTTGCTCCAATTGAGGTTTAAACAGCGGGCTTTGCGGGGAAAGCTCTGTGGCAAAAAAAGATAGAAAGGGGGGGGGAAGGACACCCGGGCCCAGAATTTTAAAGTGCAAACCATGCCTGGAAAGAACGAAGGAAAGGTAAATGTGGATAAGCCCTTGGACTCAGAGCAGATCCATTGAAATCAGTGAACTTAAGCCCAGTGATTTTAGTGAGTCTACTCTGTGTAATCACCCTTTGACTGAATGTGGAGGGGGGAGATTAGAGTCTCTTCCAATATTGTTTCAGAAGACAGACATGTCACACTCATAGAGATATGAAGGTATAACTTGGGAAAGGAAATCTATCTGTCTGTCTCGGGGACAATGCAGCTGATCTAGAGATTGTATGAGAATTCTGTCTGACATAGTAACGTCTATGAAATAGCAATCTGTGACCTCTCTGCTCAACTTCTATTTTTGCTTCTTTTCTCGCACACACAGCAGAGGTAGCAGCAGACAGATAACTTGCAAAGGGATAATGGAAATTAATTTTAGCAGCCTTTCCTGAATGCTGTTTCACTGGGGCTGTACGCAGGAGTGAAAAATTGATCCCTGCAAGAGGGAGGTGCAATGCAATACATTTCGTGTCCTAATGCCGAGGAGTTGCTCATCAGACTAGGACTGTTGCCACCCTAAGCACAATTCCTGGGGTGTAAGACATATTGAACTCAGTGGGAAGTTTGAATAATCAACGGGCTGAAAAATTGCTTAGCACAGCCCAAAAGGAAATGCAACTAAAGCTTCTGCTTATATGATCTCTTGTGCCCAATAAAAAGCGCCCGCCACAATGGTAGGCGTCAATCAGCACACCAGCGAAGTCACGAATGGGTATCTCATTCCACAGTGAGGAGTAAACTAAATTCAGGTTGTCGCCCTCACTAGGCTTGCATCCAGCGCTGATTGTGAACTTATGTTTAGATCTGATATGCATAAAAATCAACATCTAATAAGCTCAGGCTGATTTAGGCTGTTTTGTTCCCCTTCTAGGGCTACATTAAGTATTCTGCTGTTTTCTATGGCTACTACAACAACCAAAGGACAATTGGCTGGCTAAAGTACAGGCTACCAATGGCATATTTCATGGTTGGCGTTGTCGGTGTATATGGATACAGTATAATAGTTGTCATAAGATCGTAAGTCCAGCTCTATCTTTAGCATGGCTTTTTTCTGACAAACTGGTAGTGTTAGTGTATGATGCATTCTTGCCTTGTGTGGTGAACAGGTTATGCTCAGAAGAACCTGTCACCCACCTTCCTTGCCCCAACTCTCCCAGCTGAGTTTTCTCTGGTAGTTGCTGCCACTGCCCTCCTAATCTTGCAGCCCTGGTGGGAGGGGACCTGGGATGCACCAAAGCAAATTTTTTATTTTTATTTTTTTTACAAATAAAGGCTTTGAGCCAGTGCTCATTGCACTCCTTGGCCCACAACACACAAGGGAACACAGGTGGAACTTCCAGCTGCCTATATTATACACCTAGAGGTGGTTTTAGGGCAGTGCCAGCGGTTCACCCACCTTGGGTACGGAGTCAAGGAGGGCACCTTCTTAAAGCCCATTGTTTGCCCAGATTCAGGAAGGAGGCGTGAGGGCTCTGACAGGGTCCTAGAGCCCTCCTTCCTCCTTCCCAAAGCCTGGCACCTCTTACCTGACTTTGGGAAGGCAGGGTGAGGGCTGGAGAGGGCGTCAAATGTTGGCCTCACACAAGGTGACGTAGCAACAAAACCTGCCCCTGCTACTGTGAGATCAAAGCAGTTTGCTCGTTTCCATGGCAGACCCCCTCCTCTAAACTTCGTAAAACCCAAGACCTATTAAGACCAACACACCCTGTGTTACCTAGACAGTCCCTTATAAATTACTCAGAGCAGGGGCAAAACTAGGCTTTATTTCACCCGGTTCAAAGACCCAGCTTGGCACCCCCACCCCCCACTTCACTGCACCACTGGGTAACCCATGTTATGAAAACATGTGGTTGCACCTTAGTTAAAAGCAGTATCTTCAAATGCATGCAAGGACAGGTCCACATTAAAGCCCCCTAATTACAATTCCCACAAAATCATTCTTTCTAAGCAGTGCTTTCTGTCCTGGCACAAATTGCTTATTGTTATCCGTAATTCTCTCCAATTCTGTCCTCGGGAAGCTTCTTGAAACAGGGCAAGTCACTGCACTCATCCATTCAGTTCTTTTCTTGGAGTGCTAACAAAGCAGTACCATTGTCACTCGGTATAATAATTATTATTATTTTTAACGGCATCATTTTAGCAAGCAGGAAAGTGCACTGAAACCCCTAGCAGTTTATAAAGCTGATGTTCTTCTATTTCAACCGCACCAGGTACACGGCGTGAAGAAAGGCTCCTAAGAACAAGCTGCTTTAAAAAGTGGGTGTAGGGAGGAAAACACAAGGTTGATCCCAGACTCACAAGCCTGAAGTCTCCCCTCCAGATTTTCCAGTTGGTTGGGACCTGCTGATAAATCCTACATTAAGGGTGTGGAGAAAGGCCCTGATCAGCTCCCCTACTATTTTGATAAGACAGTCCCACCAGTTCGCTTCCAATGCTGCAAAAAGGGTACTTAAGATGCCTACCTGAAAGAAGACCTGGCCAACTGGCTTTGGTGCCCCACTGGTCAGAGGTCACTCTCTCAAAAGGCAGGGGAGAGAGCCTATCAAATGCTGAGCTGTCTTGCCTCTGGGTTCCTCCTATCATCAGGGTCCAGACTGCGATTACCGTATCACCAGGAAACTGAATATCCTTGCTGCCTAACAACTAGAATTATTATATTGTAGTGGCTAGGGTTAGGGCTAGTCCAGTTTTAGAGCCAAAGTGCTCTGCTTTATTTTGTATTCTGCTCTGACTTCCTACCTTTCCCCCCGACGTTTCATTTCAAATACAGCTTCACAGTTTGACCGCTGAACTGTGTGCAACTGCCAGCATCAGGATTCTAGAATCCACCTGTGTCTAGCTAGGCACTTGGAATTAACATGACATAAAGTTTAGAAATAGAGTCGTAAGAGACCAGCACATTCTTTGGGGCCCCTTCCAACTCTTCAATTGGATTTTGAGCTCTGAGAGAGATTTGGGGAGTGTGGAGTGCCTTTGCACTCTGAGATGGCGCTACCACATATTTTCATAATATGGGTTACCCTGTGGTGCATTGGAGTGTGGCATTTGTGTGTAATGAACGATTCAGACATACGGGTACTTCTCTGGCAAAGCAGTTCAGTTTTTTCTTGCAGTTTTACCATCAGCCAGGTACAAGACTGGAATTAAGCCCAGCAGGGAGGGAAAATGCATTTTAGGAGGGGTTATAGGAAAGGGTTAAGCATCTCCTGCCCCGTCCCCCCACCCATGGCCCTCCACAACTGCCTCCTCATTTTTTTTACAGTTAAGCTGCAAACACAAGTTTGAAAACTCCAAGTTTGTCAAGGAAACAGAAAGTGTCACTATGGTGCTCCAAAACACGGCGCACAGATAGTCCCCTCTGTGCAAATAGCAGCTCCAGAGGGAAAGTTTTTGTGGAAGCCCCAGCAGGTTAGGGACTCCAGCGGCTGCTATTTGGCGAGATGAAATGGCAGCCTCAGACAGCAGGTGTTTGGGGATGGAGGGCAACAGGAAAGCATTGGAGGACAGGCATGGATGTGTCACACACCCTGCCCTATACCCTCTAAGCAAGCATGCTGCCTTCAGGTGTGTTAGCCTAGTATTGGCATTGACATAAAATTCATCGGCCAGTCTGGTTCAGACGGGGAGGTGCCCTCTTGTCGTTGCCACAGGCACTTTGAACTTTTGAAAAGATGTGTGCAGTATGAAACCACACTCTTAATGTCCTGTGGGAGTTTAGCCTTGAGTGACTTATGCCCACCCCCTGTGGATTCTTTTACCTTCTGTGCAAAGAGGGAACTTAGTCCCAACAAAGTGGAAATTCAAGATGCACTTTCATGCTTATCTCTGTGGCTAACGGGCACACATTTTCTCTTTGGCCATCACACTGGAATTCTGAACAAAGCATGCCTGGGTCACTTACACATCTTTTGTCTTTTTTTAATGCTTCTACATAACATGCCCTCAGGACTAACCCAGCACACTATGGGAACATTTTTCCTGGCTTGCAAGTAACCTACATTGAAGGCTATCAGAAAGCTTAAAAAAGGAACATCAAACATTTAAAGTGAGCTTCGTGAGCCATGTACAAAGCCAGGAATGGATTCTTTATTTTACAACTCTCATTCCAATCCTTAATCCCACAAACCTAGCATTCAAAACTCCTATTGTTCTAGGCGTGTTTTGTGACAGGGAATTTCATTAGCGTGAGCTGTTTCTGAGCTCTGGGCGCAGTACTGCACCTAAGATTTCAGATTAAAACTGCAGAGTGGAAGGAAAGGAGGGCCTTTTTCTGCCTCCCCACTTCCAGCCACTCTCTGAAGACTGGAGAAGTGACCCTCTTAAGAATATGAAACATGAAATTGTGATAAAAGACAGTTTAACCAAAGTTGTTTTCCTGGTAGCAGCCTAAAATGGAATCTTCACATTCAGAGGCGAAACCAAATGACAGTTTTGTGGCATCATAAATGCACGCATGTAGGACTCCTGAATCAGCTCACCCTGATGTGTATTCACAATTATATATATTTGCTGCCTGAAATGCCCACGTAGAAGTCTCAGAGCTGTGCTGCCCTGGAAAAGACAGACCTCTCTGCTCACAGAGGAGAGACATCTAGTGGCTGAATAGCAGATTGCAAGCAACCGTATATGACTTTGTTGATCTGCAGAATGGCCCGGAATGCCCATGAAGACACGGGCGATGGAGATGATGCGAACTTCATTTTTAGCTGGAAAATGTTCACTAGTTGGGACTACCTCATAGGCAACCCAGAGACAGCCGACAACAAGTTTGCATCCATTACAACTAGTTTCAAGGTAATCACCACCTTAACTTTCCTCTCTGCAGAAAGATCCTTGTCTCTCGAGATGCTGCTGCATTGCACCTCTGGCAAAATTTCAATGAGGGAAGAACACTCATTTTATATAGCTAGGGAGTCACGTTTAGACACACTTTCGTGGTTGTATCAAAAGCTTAATGGTGTTTTTTTTCTTTTCACATCCCAGCTACTGGCATCATCCATCAGTCTCTTCTTTTGCACTTTCTAGTTATCCCATTTCACAAAGGAAAGCTTGACAGCGGAGGCTGAAAACCCAAAACACACATTAGAAACATCCTAAATTCTTTGTGGGTTTTTTTTTTTTTTTAATCAGTTTATGATTGTTGAACTGAACACAACCCATATAAATAATGCAGTTGATTCAGATATTTTCCTGCTTTCTCAGAGACAATGCCCAATACTACTGAACTTTAGCTTCTCCTTAACAAGCTTCAGTCTTTCTAAAGTTTAACTTTATTTTAAAATATTTATAGGGCTGCTTTTCAGAGTAAAACTCTCTCAAGGTGGCTTACGTAATAAACTGGCAATACTAAAAAAACACACAACCTGCCCAGAATATATAACACAATATTAGCTAAAAGGGACGCCATAACAGGCAGAAAATATCACTCACGCATGCATTGGTTACCCAAAACAAATAGATTGTCAAAGCCTTCCTGAAAGACCAGAGTGAGGAAGCTTTTTTTAAAACGTGGTGGAAAATGCACTAAAAAGTGTGGGATTTAAAAAAACATATTAATGGGACAGTGTATAACCACAGTGCAAGCAAATCAGGATGAAAACACAAGCTTCACATAACCTCTTCACAAACAAAGCAGAACAAATCCTCATTTGTTGTTGTTCAGTCGTTCAGTCGTGTCTGACTCTTTGTGACCCCATGGTCCAGAGCATGCCAGGCACGCCTATCTTTCACTGCCTCCCGCAGTTTGGCCAAACTCATGCTAGTCGCTTCGAGAACACTGTCCATCCATCTCATCCTCTGCCGTCCCCTTCTCCTTGTGCCCTCCATCTTTCCCAACATCAGGGTCTTCCTCATTAAGGACCAGTTATTGTTCAGCGTCCACATCAGATTTGTGCAAGCAAATCAAGATGAACGCTCAATAAAGAGGTTGTCTTGAGGAGCCTCCAAAGCCATTGGGCCACAATGAAACAGTCCCTTTCTCCATTGTGCCCGCCAATTTTACCAGTCATTGCAGCGGGCAACCAAGGAGGGCCTCCATCATTGATCTTAAAGTGTGGGTTGGTTGATTTGGATGTAGACAGTCCTTCAAATAACAAAGAGCCAAACCATTCCAGACTTTAAAGGTTAAAGCCAACACTTCAATGCATCTTTGGGGCATATGGAATGCTTTGTTTAGGAACCACAAATGCATTTGTTCCGCAAGCGGCTCCACAATCCAAAACACACTAACGGGTGGGGATTTATGTCCAAGCAAGCATGTATATATGATCGGGCTGCAAATCATCTCTCCCTGTGGTTTATTGCATTTCTTAAGGAGTCAATTGTGGATGAGCAAGAAAGCAACAAAGATGAGAATATCCATCTGAGAAGATTCCTAAGGGTTCTGGCCAACGTACTTATTATATGTTGCTTGTGTGGAAGTGGCTATCTTATTTACTTTGTCGTTAAGCGGTCCCAGGCCTTTTCCAAAATGGAAAACATTGGCTGGTATGAAAGAAATGAGGTAAGAAGAGTGCAAGCATTTTAAAACTGCCTCAGTTGAGTCAAAGTCAATGTTCTGCTGCATTTGGCATGAAGGTAGATGTTGTTGATCCCCACCTCTGGTATTCAGTGATATACTGCCTCTGAATGCGGAGGTTCTATTTAGCTATCATGGCTCACAGACATTGGTAGAATCTGGATGAGGCCAAAGGCCTATCTGGTCCAGCATTCTGTTCCCCCAGTGGCCAACCACAAATGAATTTGCTCAGCCTTTTTTTAACATTTATGGCAATATGCGCAGACAAAGATGAAAACATGCCTCTTGTGTGCCCTTTGTTGCCTCGATGGACACATGGGCCAACTGACAGCTGATTGGAGTCTATAGGCTTACCTTCTTTCTCCCAAAATTGTTCTTGGATCTGGCAAATTAGTTAGTGAAACCCTCAGATGAACAACCTGCACTGATGCAAAATAATTATGAGGGGTGGGGATTTAAAAGTTGTGGAACCGAGTGTTTTTCTTTGCTCCTAAAACCTTTCTGCTATAAAGCCCTTGGCACCATTCTGAAGGTAAATATGAAGCTGCCTCGATCCCATTCTTCAGAAACATATATTCAGCAGCAGTGCACGATCACCGCAAAGAGAATAGTGGGAGCTTTGAGCAATTTGCTCTGTATGCTCGCCATGCCTTTAAAGCACATTTGAAACACATTTCCCCCCTTCAAAGAATGCTGGGCACTGAAGCTTACCCCTCACACAGTTACAATTCCCAGCAAACCTTAACAAACTACAGTGCCATGAATTATTTGAGGGGAAAGAATGTGCTTTGAATGTACTTTATAGTGGGCACATAGCCTATGATCAGCAGCCTTCTTCCAACACTGGGCCCCATATGTTGTTGGACTACAACTCCCATCATTCCCAGCCAACTGAGCCAATCACCAGGGATGATGGGAGCTGTAGTCCCACATCGCATGAAGAACTCTGGTCTGTAGTAACCTGACAAAAAAGAAAATTTATCCCCTGCTATCATTTATATACTCTGTCACGTCGTGTAACGGGTCAAGTCAATATGAGGCAACCAGTACTGTACTTATTCATTAACACCCTTTATCCGTTTGAAATCCCCCAGACCCTCACTACAGATACATTCCTCTCATGATTCCCAAGTTTCGGGGAAGCCGTAGCCACAATTCAGACATGACACCACACCATGGTCAAGGCACATGATGACTTAAGATGCCCATTTCAAGAGGAAAAACTAATTTTCTTTAACACAGCTTATGGCTAGGCTATTGTACTGCAAAATTTATTGGCCTATTAAAAATAAGATCGGCGCATCAGAAGCCAGATCCAAGATTTAGAGTTCTCTGAATAGAAACCTAGTTTAGCACCTGCTCTTCCTGGTTCTCTCTGGTCTCTCCTCCAGCTCTGTTCTGTTGATAATGATCAGCCTATATCCTGATCTGACCTAGAATGACATAAGCATGTTGTGGTTTAGGGTTGCTAGGCAACCCTGGGAAAGTTCTCATCACACACACACACACACACACTCCTAGTCAAACAATCAAAAATTACTGGGAATTGTCCTGTGTGTATTTAAGCAAAGCCAACGTACCGGTACCTCTTTTCCATTTTCCTGCACCACTTGCCAAACTGACCAAGCCACGATAGGAGTTCAGTACACAAGTAGAATAACAGAATTGTCAAGCTGGAAAAGACCACGAGGGTCATCTAGTCCAACCCCCTGCAAAACAGGAATCTTTTTGCTCAACATGGGGCTCGAACCCACAACCCTGAGATTAAGGTATGCAACTTTATTCCCCGAGTCAATAATTTCATTTGAAGATACAGATATTTGTGACATTTGTGTTCTTATGCTCTCACACAGAAATCCCTACTGTCGGTTTCATCCCTTGCCATCTCGGCAAGATTAAGATGCGATGTATCCACTTGGCATAAGAAATGATTTGACATTGTTCCTACAGCAGGCTTTGGAAACTGAAAGCGTTAGTTTCACACTTTCATTTTAAGCAGCGTACATGCCCCTGTGCAATTCAAACATGTGGATTGTCTCCAACGTAGTCCTATTCAGAGTAGACCCACTGAATTTAATAGGACAAGGTTAGTTAGGTCCATTAATTTCGGTGGGTCTGCTTTGAGTAGGACTCACATTGGATACTACTCTGTATTTTAATTTAAGTCATACTACTGTACTGGTCTCCTTTGAGGGCACCAGACCCTCAAACTTGGTAATATTCTACTTTGTCGGTTCACTTTTTCGTTGTTGATACTATTAAATTTACGCCTTGCCTTTCTGCAAAAGGATACAGATGCTTTCAGAGCAGCATTGCAGCTACAGTGGTACCTCGGGTTACGTACCCGATCCGTTCCGGGGTGCCGTTTGCACCCCAAAAAGTACACCCAAGCATCCATTTTGCGCATGCGCAAAGCGCAATATCGCACTTCTGTGCATGTGCAAACTGCGCAGAAGCGTCCACGTGGCGAAATTCACTTCTGGGTTTGCGGAGTTTGTAACCCGAAAAAACGCAATCCGAAGCAGACGTAACCCGAGGTACCACTGTATTAATATCTCCCACACTGTATTCACGAAAAGCTTAGCCCAAGCGTTGAGGCACATTTTGTTTGTTTAGAAAATGTATAAATCGCTTGATTAAAAAAAAAAGCTCTCCAAGCAGGTTACAAATAAAGTAATAGCTAAAACACAGCAAAATCCACAAACATTGGTGGTTTTCTCCAAGTTAAAGCTCAACACAACTTTAAATGTAGATAAGTAAATCAGGTGCCTGGGCATATCGGAACAGAAACGTTTTCAGCAAGCATCCAAAACAATATAGATATTGGATACTATTTCCAAGATACCTTTTTAAATACATTCAAAAAGTTCTGGTGCAATTTCCCTTTTCCCGGTGTTCACCTGAGGGAGAGAAAGCTAAAGCAAAATAATCCATCCTGTCAATGCCCAGCAGCATGGGAGTGTAACTGCTCCCCTCGTGAATCTCTTGAGAGAAAATATTGGGCCTGGAGACAAGGCCCAAGACATTTTGCTGACTGAGGTGAAGCAGTTTATATCGCTTCATGGGCACA